>NW_006399973.1:1009075-1009658 GCF_000299155.1 Elephantulus edwardii
GTCAGTAGTCCCATCCACTCCACCAGTGGGGTTTTAAAGCCACACCTTTGAGCAGAGTTCACTCTAGACAAAGGCTCAAGGACACCCACTCTTGGGGGGAAAGAGCAGTAAATTACATCAAATACAACCCCCAAAAAACATGACCCCAAAGGCTTCCCTTTACATGCCCATCAGGACAACCATCCAGTGCAGCAAAAATCCAAACTCTCAGAGTGAATATCCATTTTGAATAAAGATCTCCCTTAACGCATAGGATAGGACAGGGTTCAGATCTGATGCTCATAGGATTTCTGTGAGTTATACGTGACAGGATATAACAACAACAACAAATATTACCATCAAGTCATAGCTGACCCTGAGAACATTATTCTAGTGGTATTAGCTATTCAATTAACCAAGAGCAATATATATGAACTATAAAAATGGAAGGGAAAAATTCAGATAATATTTTAAGTTGGGGCACATAAGGGAATCATTGAAGAATCATGACGAGAGTCCAGAGACTTCCGGCTGCATAGTGGAGGGACCTGGAGGGAGAGATTGTAAAACAATGAAAGAATTTTTTCTTTTACTTTTCCAAGAG
>NW_006399973.1:1018053-1036194 GCF_000299155.1 Elephantulus edwardii
CAGCTCAAAGGCATCAATTCTCCTTCTATCCTTCCTAGTCATTGTCCAGCTCTCTGATGAATAACAAGTGATTGCAAAGACCATGACCTGTATCAGATGCACCTCAGTCTCCAAAGTGACACTATTGCTCTTCAGTACTTTGGAGAGGTCCCTAACAGCAGACTTTTCCATTGTGATACATCTTTTAATTTCCTGGCTGTTGGTGCCAAGAGTGATGACTGTGGAGGCAAGCAAACTAAAGCTGTGAACAATCTCAATCTTTTCACCATCCATCTTGATGCTGCCGATTGGCCCAGTGGTGAGAATCTTCGTCTTCTTGACACTGAGCCTCAATCCATATTGGAGGCTGCAGTCCTTTACCCTCTGCAGCAAATGCTTCAGGTCTTCCTGATATTGTTAGATAATTTCCACACTCTATCAGGTCACCTTTTTTTGGAATGTGAATAAATACAGATCTCTTCCAGTCAGGTGGCCAAGTAATTGTCTTTCAGATTTCTTGGCACAACTTGGGGAGAACATCTAGGGCAGTATCTGTTTGTTGAAATATATAAATTGATATATATCAATATATCAAATATATCAATTCTATCAATTCCTGGGGTATTATTTTTTGCCAAGTCCTTCAGTGAAGCCTGAACTTCTTCCTTCATAACCATTGTCTCTTGATCATATGTTTTTTGCTTGAAATTCTTCTGTATCAGTCAATTATTCTTGTACAATAACTCTTTATACTCCTTCCATCTCCTTTTAATGCTTCCTGAATCATTCAACATTCTGCCCATAGCAGCCTTAAGCATAGCCACTCGTGGCTTGAAACCTGTTGTTTAGGTCCTTTAGCTTAAGAAATGCTGAGTGAGTTCGGCCCTTTTGATTTTCTGACTCCAGTTCCTTGCACATTTTATTATAATATTTTGCCTTGCCTTACCAAGCACTCCTTTGAAACCTTTTATTCAGCTCCTTAACTTCTTGGTTCCCCCCACCGCCCCCCCACCCCTGCTTTGGCATCTCAGAGCTCTAGAGTTTCTTCTGACATCAATTTTGGTCTTTTCTTCTTCTTCCTTCTTTGTAATGATGTTTTGCATTCTTCATGAACTATATTCTTGATATCTTCCCATAGAGTATCTGGTCTTCATTCATTGGTGTTTAAGGCCTCTAACCTATTCCTGAGATGATTTTTAAATTCAGAAGTGATAGACTCAAGATTAAATTTTAATTCTTGTGGATATGATTTAACATTCCTTATATTTAATTTGAACTTGCATATGCCTTTTGCACAATCAGTACCTGGCCTAGTTTTCACTGCTGATACTGATACTGATCCTTCCACAGATGCGATAGATCTGATTCCTGTGCATCTCACCAGGTAAAATTCATGTGGATAGCCTGCTTTCATGTTTCTCATAGATGTCTGTTTGTTCAGTTTTATTAACATATCCCACATGTCTCTGACTTTAAAATCTCTTTATTTAACCCTTTCATTAAAGATCATTGTCTAGCATAAGTCTGCTTTTATGTTAGAAATTTAAAAATCATTTTAAAGACATTTGCCCCCATGTTTGAATGACCTGTTTTTATTGATGACATTTTTAAAAATACTTAAATGAATTTTGGCACTTTAGAAATATGAATCAATTTACCAGTAAATTAATTTTAATATGAATAGGACTTTCTCATATTAAACAGAGATTATAGCAAGATTAAGTCTTCCATATCCTGAAGATCATGAATGCAATGTTCAAAACATTGATTTTCATCTTATATCTATGAGTGCCAACAACTATTTGTCTTCTACTCAACCCACAGCCCATCTCCACAGAACACAGTTGTACTACACTTTTGTGTCAGGCTGAACCTTCAAATCACATCAGAATATATCACCTTTGTTCAATGAAGAGTCATTTGAGACTCTCTTTCCAATTTAATGGAATTTTTATATTCAGGCAAAAGCAGATACCTCTTTTCTATTTGATATAAAGAATGGGCCACTAAAGATGAGGTATACATATTTGCAAAAGCAACCCAAAGATTATTTGAAGAAAAAGGACAGAGACAGAAATTAAGGATGAAGGACTTATGAAGATGACCCAATGGTGTTTTCATGTAAGATATGTAGAAGAAAACATCAAGGATCCCAAAAGCAAATTCACCAAGAAGTCATTAAAAATCTATTCTTCAGCTTGGATTCATACAAGGTTGAAGGCTTATTGGAGCGGATGACTCTGTAATTACTTGAGTTGACAACTCTTCAGAAGACAGCCACCCAGGCACTATGCCCTGCTATAGGAAAAACTGGCTTAACCTATCTGTGTGAACTGAAAGAACTAAGAACTAACATCTCATTTGATGCAGAGTTAAAAAGCACGGCACATCAGTGCACATGGATTAGCATCCGTGTGACAATAAAAGATGAATCTTCAACTGTGACACCATGTGGGTTTCCTACTGCCAAGGGGGCCCTTTGGAGTGGTGAGAGAAGATCTTCACCCTGGGGCCTGCGGCGTCCCTTTTCAGCGGGGGAGTAGCTGGGAGAGTGCACCATCCCCTTTTCCTTGTGAATCGGGGTGGGGTCTCTCTCGGGGAGGAGTGATGGGGAGTGGCGGGGGACACATCGACAGGGGGGATTGATCAGAGTTGACTTTGACGGGCACTGTAGCAATTGGACAATTAAAGCAGACATTCGGATGGCGGGGAGGGGGAACGGACTGGGGAGGAGGGTGGAGAGAATGGTGTGGCAATGGAGGAGTGGGGGCCCAGAATCCCTGTGAATGTTCATTGAAACTAATAAAATTTAATAATAAAAAAAAGAACAACTAACAACAAAGACTGAGTCATCTATCCACTTTTGATGCTTGAAATATTGAAGCATAATTGACTGAAACGCTTTAGAGACATTTATTAACTCTTCCCAATAAAAGAGGGTTTTTTTAACAGTTTAAAGAATATCCTCAAGATGTATAAGGCTGATAAAAGAACTGAAAATATGAAAGTAATATTATATTTGTGTAACAAATGGTTTAATTAAGTGGTAAAATGGCACTGTTTTCCCTCCAATCCAATTAAACAGTATATTCTATTTGTTCCTCAGATGAAATAGTCAAAACTCAGAATGTGTAACACACAGGAGTTAAGAGCTGTTTTTTTTTTATCTTCAGCAACTTCAGTTTCTTGCCCTTTAAAGGTCAGAGTGGTGAAGTGAGGTAGGCAAAAGTTATTGTCTATGTTTCAAATTGTTTTTCTAGTAGTTCAGGTAAGCTTTACAAGAGGGACTACTCCTGACAGATCAGAAGTTCTTAGTTCCAAGTCTTAAGATAGAGCCAGGCTCTATCCTGGCAATAAGACCATACCACATTCCATTGGCCTTACTAGTTGGGGTAAAAGTTCAAATTATTTAAAATCATTTTTTAAAGAACCGGCTATATAGTAGGTTAAATATTGGGCTTCCAACTGAAAGGCTGGCCATCCAACTCCACAAGCCACTTCATGTGAGAAAGATTATGAGATAGTCTACTTCTGTAAAATGTTATAGAAACCTAGGAAGCCTAGGAAACCCAATTAGGAGTTAAAACAGGAGGTTGGAAACAACTGAACAGAAATGTGGGGTGGCTTTGGGTTTTTTGTTGGTTTTTTTTCTGTTTTATAGTTAACATTATCTTTGCTTCTAATGTCAAGATAGCTTAATGGGATAAATAAGAGAAGGTTCAGAGCAAATGTATTTTGAGTTCTATAAGAAAGGTACTAAATATGTTCATGCCAAGACAGTCCTTCATATAGGTGAGAGGAGCCACAAGACAGAATGACCAAAATAGATAGTGTGGGGCTACCACTCATGTTTTCACTTCCACAAGACCTAGAGTTCCACTTCCATGTGGGCCTGTGGTTACTGAAAAGGATCCAAGGTGGGGAAGACTGTTGGTCAAGGTTCTTCAGCAGCGCTACCCCACCTGCAACCACAGTCAGGTTAACAGAGGAACTTCAAGGACAGGCTTCACCCAGAATAAACTTGGCTTCAAGCTGGAGGTTGCTATCATCACCACTGTTGTTTCACACACGCTCTGGGTCAAGGGACTTGGGAAAAAGTCCCTTACCTTTTCTCTTGTGTTTTCCCAATGCCCAGATCTCCTCAATATTTTTAAAACAGAAAATATTAGACAGAACTAGGCATTTTTCTTTTATATCAAAAAGGTTAAGACATTTGGAGGACTGCACAAGTCAAGGAGAGATGTTGTCAGATGCCATCAAGTTGGGTATGACTCACAGTGACCCTATGAACAAAAGATCTGAAAACAATCCTGTCCTGTGCTGTCCTCACACAAGAGCCCATTGCAGCAGTCACCTTGTCAATATACTTGGTTGAGGGTTGTCTTCTTCTTCTTCACTGACCCTCCACCCTTCCCAACATCGTGTCCTTCTTCAAGGAATAGTCTCTCTTAGCAATATGTCCAAAGTATGTGAGGTGAAGTCTCATCATTCTTGCCTCCAAAAAAGCACTCTATCTGCACCCTCTCCAAGACATACCTATTTGTTTCCTTAGCCATCCATGGGATGTTCAGTGCTCTTCTCAAACACCACAGCTCAAGGCATCAATTCTTTTTCTGCCATCTTTATTCATTGTCCAGGTCACGAATGCACAGCTAGTAATCGGAAAGACCAGGCCCTGAATCAGATGCACCTTAATCCTCAAACTGACATCACTACTCCTCAATAATTTGAAAAGGTCTCTATCTACAGATTTTCCCAGTGCAATGTGTCTCCTTATTTTCTGACTCCTCATACCAAGGGTGTTAATTTGGATCCAAGCAAGATGAAGCTGTTGACAGTTTCCATTTTCTTTTCATCCATTATGACACAGCCTATTACATCAGCGGTAACAGTCTTTGTTTTCTTGATATTGAGAGGCAATCCATAATGAAGGCTGCATTCCTTGATCTTCTACAAGTTTCAAGTCCTCCTCACTTTCAGCAAGCAAGGTTGTGTCATCTGCATAACGTAGGTTATTGATGAGTCTCCCTCCAATCCTGAAGCAACATTCCTCTTCATCGAGTCCAGCCTCTCGGATAATTTGCTTAGCATATAGATTGAATAAGTATGGAAACAGAATACATCCCTGATGCACCTCTTTTTCCAATTCCAAACCATGCAGTGCTTCCCTGTTTCATTCCCCCAACAGACTCCTATACTCCTGTTCCATATATAGTTTCCTCATGAGCACAATCAAGTACTCTGGGATCCCCATTCTTCTCAATGTCAGCCACAACTTGTCATGATCCACACAGTCAAATGCCTTTGCATAGTCA
The DNA here is from genome assembly GCF_000299155.1 of Elephantulus edwardii. NCBI lineage: Eukaryota > Metazoa > Chordata > Mammalia > Macroscelidea > Macroscelididae > Elephantulus > Elephantulus edwardii. Next base: position 1,023,348 of record NW_006399973.1, read on the forward strand.
ATAAAGCACAATTAGACATTCTTCTGGTATTCCTTACTTTCAGCCAAGATCCATCTGACATCAGCAATGATATCTCTGGTTCCACGGCCTCTTCTAAATCCCACTTGAACTTCTGGCAATTCCCTGTCTATGTCCTGTTCCAGCCATTTTTTAATGATTTTCTCCAGTACCAAGGAGAAATAACTTTGTAGTAACTAAAACAAGTAAAGTGCAATTATCTCAAAATTTCCCTTGAGTTCCTATCTGGTGGTGGTAGTGTGTGCTGTCAGTTGGAACCGACACATACTTGACCCTCCAGCAGGTTTTGAGAGACAGTAAATCACACAGGAGGATATTGCTCATCCTTCTCTAGCAGAGCAGCCAGTGGGTCCAAACTACGTGTCTTTAGGATTGCAGCACAGCTTTTTAACACTAGGTCACCAGAGCTCCCTACTTAAAGCAAGGGAAACCAGGCTAATAGTTTCTTACATGTTTTATCTTCTCTAAACCTACCCAAGAATATATATTGGGGAGCAGCAGATTGTAAGCACTTAATAATGAGAAATATTTTTGACAAAGAAAGATCATAAGAGGAACTGAATCAGAAAAGAACATGCTGGAGAAAAGGTGGCAGGGGAATAAAATAGGATGGCATAAAAAAATTAATTGCCTCACCCCAGGTCAATCATTTCAATTCATTTAGGTCAACAGTAAAGGAAAATCATTACAGTACTACAAATAGGAGCTGAGCAGCCAGAAAATACAGAATCAGATTCATTTATGCCCTCAAATACAAGCCAAGAATCTATATTCCAAACCTTTCTTTCAGTATTCACAGAAAGCAAGATTAAATGGAAAATATTCCTTCTAAAATATTTTATTTCAATCTTTAGTGCAATATTATTTTAAAAACTGCAAATCCATAGAAGGATATCAATCTTGATTGGAAGAAGAAAAGACCACTTGGTTCATTAATCATTTTTAAAGTTTTAGGTTAAATATTACAGGTATAATGTCATTATTTATTTTCTTCTTTCTTCATTCATTTTAACCCCAAACCACTAAGAGTGTAGTAGGAGATAAGTCTATCACAAAAGAAAACCCCAGTTGTCATGAAGTTTATTTCAACTCCATGTGAATCAGAGTATAACTGTGCTCCATACATATAGGATACAACAACTATTTTTTTACATATTTAATTATTTTTATTTTATATTGAATTGCACATGAAATTTGTATACATTGTATTTCATTTACATATACAGTGTTTCACACATTCCTCTATTGACATTGTGTATCACAGTATCATTCCCATTATTGTTGTTGTTAGGTGTCATTAAGGCTAGTATGACTTACAGCAACTCTATAAACAAAAGATCTGAACCCAGTTTTATCCTGCACCATCTTCACACTTTCTGACACACAAGAGCCCACTGCAGCAGTCACTACATCAATCCACCTGGTTGAGGGTCTACCTCTCCTTCGCTGACCCTCCACTTTTCCCGGCATCATGTCCTTCTCCAAGGAACAGCCTCTTTTAGGAACATGATCAAGGTATGTGAGGTGAAGCTTCAGCTTCTTGCCTCCAAAGAGCACTCCAGCTGTACCCTCTCCAAGACAAATCTGTTTTTTCTCCTGATCATCCATGGGATGTTCAGTGCTTGTCTCCAACACCACAGCTCAAAGGGTCCAATTCTTCTTCCGTCATCCTATTCACTGTTCAACTCTCAGATGCATAGCAAGTGATCAGAAATACTATGGCCTGAATTAGACACACCTTAGTCCTCAAACTGACTTTGTTACTCCTTAATGATTTGAAGAGGTCCCTAACTACAAATATTCCCAGTGCAATGCTTCTCCTTATTTCCTGACTGATCGTATCAAGGGTGTTAACTGTGGATTCAAGCAAGATAAACTGTTGACAGTTTTAATCTCTCTCCATCCATCATGATATTTCTTCTTGGTGCAGTGGTAAGAATCTTTGTTTTCTTGACACTGAGTCGCAATGCATAATGAAGGCTCCATTCCTTGATCTTCTGCAGCAAATCGTCCTCACTTTGAGCAAGCAAGCTTGTGTCATCTACATAATGCAGGTTATTGATGAGTCTCCCTCCAATCCTGATGTCACATTCCTCTTTGTAGAGTCCAGCTTCTCAAATGATTCGCTCAACATAGAGATTAAATAGGTGACTGTTGTTGATTGCCATTGAGTTGAGCACAATTCATAGTGATCCTATGAACAAAAGGCTTGAAGCCTTTCTATAACTATTGTCATTTACCAAAGTTCATAGAGTTTCCAGAAGCATGTTGTTTATGAAGCCAATGCCACTCCTGCTTCCAAACCTGTCTTAAAGTGGGAGCTCCACCGAACACTGTACACCATAGGTAACTTATGGCATTTGACACCTCAATGACACAAGATTCAGCATCACAGCAAGCCCAGGTTACTGCGGTACAGTATATTGACAGAAGAGTGCTGAACCACTTAGAAGAATGTACCTCCAAAATATAATAACAACCAACCTTTATATACAAAGGCCTTCCCTGAGGTCCTGTTGACTCTAAACATGAAGCTTAAATACAAAACAACCAATATAATATGTTTTTGTTATGTGCCATTGAGTCGCCCATGACAGATAGCAACCCTATGTACAGCAGCTCTGAACCCTGCCCTGTCCTGAGCCAGTCTCATTAATTCTGACACACCAACACCCATTGCCCCAGATACCGTATCAATCCATCTCATCTTGGGTCTTCCTCTCCTGTGTTGTCCCTCCACCCTTCCAAGCATGATGACTTTCTCCAAGGACCGGTCTCTCCTAGCCATGTGCCCAAAGTATGTGAGATAGAACTTCAAAATCCTAGCCTCCAAGGAGAAACTTGATTTCACCCTCTTGAAGACAGACTTATTTGTTTTCTTAGCAGTCCATGCTGTGTTCAATACTCTTCTCCAGCACCATAATTCAAAGGCATCAATTCTTCTTCTATCCTCCTTAGGCATTGTCCCACTCTCTGAAGCATAACAAATAATTGTGAAGAAGACAGCTGGATTAGGTGTACCTTTGTCTCTAGTCTGACATCGTTGCTTTTCATGGAGAGGTACATGACAGCAGATTTTCCCAATGCAATTTGTCTTTTTATTTCTGGACTGCTAGTATTAAGAGTGTTGATTGTGGAGTTAAGCAAGCTCTAATTGCTAAAAAAGCTCAATCTCTTCTCTGTCTATCATAGTGCTTCAAATTGCCCCAGTGGTGAGAATCTTTGTCTTCTTGATGTTTAGCTGTTAAATAGGTATGCAGAGAAAATACAACCCTGATGCACTCTTTTCTTAATTATAAAACCATACAGTGTTCCCCTGCTCTGCACAACAGCCACCTGGTCAGGTATAAGTTCCATGTAAGCAAATTAAGTGTTCTGGGACTCCCATTCTTCTCAATGTCAGCCACAACTTGTTATGATCCACACAGTCAAACACCTTGCATAGTCAATAAAGTACAAGTAGACATTCTTCTGTTATTCTTTACTTTCAGGAAGGATCTATCTGACATCAGCAATGATGTCCCTGGTGCCACGGCCTCTTTTAGATCCTGCTTGAGTTTCTGGAAGTTCCCAATATATGTACTATTCCAGATGTTTTTTCATCATCTTCAGCAGTATTTTGCTTGCATGTGATATTAATGATATTGTTTGATAGTTTACACATTCAATTGGGTCACCTCTCTTGGGAATGTGAACTAATATGGATCTCTTTCAGTCTATTGGCCAGATAAGTGTTCTCCAAATAATCCCCACTGAACCATGCCCACCATTATCCCACATTTTAAAGTCCCCACTGGATTTTTCCTAATTCCTTCATCCCCTGACTCTGCCCATAAAAATCTGCAATCTAGTGATTTCTTCCCTTCCATATTTTCAGCCTCCATATGCAGCACTCAGGAATAATGACTTAGAAAATTACTATATAACATAGGAGAGCGTTACACTGAGTGAACTAACTTGGTCTCAAAATGGCAAACACAGAAAATGATCATTATTGTAAAAGTAGAAGGATTACTAGTAAGATGTGTACAAAAGTCCGAAGTGGGAAGGGGAGGAAAGAAGGGGCCTGATGGTGGGGAAGGGGGGAAGAAATCACAAGATCAACAGCTTATTTTTTTAAAGTAAGTTGTTAGAAAGTTCTTCTAAGACATCTTAGGTAGACTTGGACCTTCAACCTTACTGTTAGCTGTTAGCACCATCCAGGGTTGCTAATACCCAAATAGCTATACTGAAATGTGGAAAAGAAAAATAATAACAGAGTGAGTGTGACAATATATATCCCCACTACCACCCTGGTACATAAAAAAAAAAGGCACAAATTGAGGTTGAAACAGCTGAGAAGTTCTAAATATTGTTTAACTCCTATATTTTCTAATTGCATTTATAAAAATTGTCCTTCTGATGGGGTTAACTAATTCATTGCTGTTCAGTGGGAACCAACTCATAGCTGACCCTCCATTGGGTTCCTGAGGCTATAAATCTCAGGGATAAGGATTACCCATCTTTTTTTCATGGAGCAGCTGGTAGATCAGAACTAGTAGAGTGGTGCCCCCTTTTGGTTAGCAGCAAATTAAGAGAAAAAGGGTAGCAGATTGGATAAAAAACCAAATTCCATCAATAAGTTGCCTATAAGAGAAACATCTAAGAAACAAAAACAAAGTAAAAATTAAAGGTTGAAAAGAAATATAGCAAGCAAATGGCATCCACCAAAAAGCAGGAGTGGCAATACTAATAATATCTGATAAAATAGACCTCAGGATGAAACCCATAAGGAAGGGTACTATATAATAATTAAAGGCACAATAGATCAAAAAGACATAGCCTTGGTCAACATGTCAACATGTATGCACCAAATGATAGAGCTGCAAAATTTATAAAACTATGGTTAACAGAATTGTAAAAAGAAATAGCACCACAATAATGGTAGGAGGAGACTTTAACATACCACTCTTACCAAAGGATGTTGTTGTTGTTGTTGCTGTTGTCATTGTCATATGCCATCAAGTCGCTTGCAACTCATAATGACCCTGTGTACAAGAGTGCTAAACCCTGTTCTATCCTGTGCCAATCTTACTGTCTCTAACATACCTACCCCATTACCTGTTAATGAATCAATCCATCTCACTGGCAGTCTTCCTCTCTTGTGCTGCCCCTCCATCCTCCCAAATATGATGTCTCTCTCCACAGACCAGTCCCTCCTTGTAACATGTCCAAAGTATGTTAGACAAAGCTTCAGAATCCTTGCATCCAAGGAGCTTCCTGGTTTTACCCTCAGCAGGAAAAACCTGTTTTTTCTCTTAGCAATCCATTGTATATTCAATACTCTTCTCAAGCACCACAGTTCAAAGGCATCAATTCCCTTTAGATCATCCCTAGTCATTGTCCAGCTCTCTAATGCCTAGCAAGCAAATAAATGCAAGGACTATGGCGTAGATCAGGTACACCTTAGTCTCCAAATTAATGTCATTGCTCTTCAGTACTCTGGAAAGGTCCATGACAGCTGACTTTCCCAAGAATAAATTTAACAAAGATGCAGAAGATCTAGCCTTTACAATCATCCAACTCCACCTTGTAGATGTATTCAGTCTTGTACCCATCTAAAGCTCAATTCACTTTTTTTCTCAAGTGCACATTGTACATTCTCCAGAGCCAATCATATATCAGAACAAAAAGGAAGCCTCAACAAATTAAAAACATTGAAATAATACAAAGGATCTTATCAGACCACAATGTCATAAAACTAGACATTAACCACAAGAGAGTAAAGTTTATAAAACCACCATATATAAGTAAATAATGCCTGGCTAGAACACAATTGTGTTATAGAAGAAATAAAGGAAAGGAAAAAAGTTTCTTGAAACAAAAGAAAATCAACATACAAAAACTTCTGGGATACAGCTAAGGCAATCCTCAGGGGATTGATCATAGCAATATCCATACACATTTACAAAAAAAAAAAAGCAAGAAAGAAGTAAAATTAATGATTTATCTCAACTCCCCCATCAAATAGAAAAAGAACAACAAACTAATCCAACAGCATCTACAAGAAAGGAAACTTTTAGGACAAGAGCTTAAATTAATGAAATAGAAAACAGAAAAAACAATTGAAACCATCAATAAGACCAAGAGCTGGTTTTTGGAAAGGGTCAATAAAACTGTCAAACCACTACCAGATTTAACCAAAGAAGGGGGGGGGGCGAGAAGACACAAGTAATGAATTAATTAGTTAATTAATTCATTATAGCGATGGCATCTCAATAGAACCAGATTAAATTAAACTGATAATATTAAAATAGTATGAGAAGCTATACTCTGATAATATTAAAATAGTATGAGAAGCTATACTCTGATAAATTTTAAAATCTAGAGGAAATGGACAAATTCCTTGAAACTTATGCCATACCCAGATTGACATGGACAGATTCAGAATACTTGAACAGACCAATCACAAAAGAAGAAATTGAGCAGGTCATAAAAAGACTCACCCACAAAAAAATGTCCTGAACCAGACAGTTTCATAGTTGAATTCTAAGAGACATTCAAAGAATATATATTACCAATTCTACTTAAATTATTTTTTTACTTAAATTATTTTTAATAATATAAATAGAAGGAACAGTCCCAGAGCCGTCATATGAAGCAAGCATAACTCTAATACCAAAACCAGGAAAAAATTTTATAAAACAAAACAAACAAACAACACTAGAGACCAACATCTCTCAAGTATATAGATGCAAAAATCCTTAAAAAAAATTCTAGCCAATTGAATCCAAAAGCACATCAAAAAAATAATTTGTCATGACCAAATGGGATTCATAACACATATGCAAGGATGATTCAACATAAGAAAAACAATCAATGTAATTCTCCAAATAATAAGAACCACGTGATCCTAGAAATTGATGCAGAAAAAGGCACTTGACAAAATCCAACATCCCTTCCTGATTAAAACACTCAACAAAACAGTAATAAAAGGGAATTTCCTTCATAGAGTGAAAAGTATACATGCAAAACCAAGAGCCAATATCATTCTCAATAGAGAAAGACTAAAAGCGTTCTCCTTGTGGACAGAGACCAAACAAGGATGCCCACTGTCACCAATTCTATTCAATATTGTTTTGGAAATACTTGTTAGGGCAAAATGGCAAGGAAAGGAAATAAGAAGCATCCAAATCAATGAAGAGATGGTGAAATTGTCTCTATATGAGGATTATAGTATATAGTATATAATAGTGTGTGTGTGTGTGTGTGTGTGTGTGTGTGTGTGTGTGTGTGTGTAAGGTATAGTAGTGTGCGCAGAAAACCCCAAGGATTCACAGAAAGACTGTTAGAGCTAGTACACCAATTTAGTAAAGTGGCAGAATACAAGACCAGTATACAAAAGTCAGTGAGATTCCTCTACAGTAACAAAGAAAACACAGAGAAGCAAGCTAAGAAAGCAATACCATTTATAATATCCAATCACAAATTGAATTACATAAGAATAAACCTAACTAGAAACACAAAAGACCTTTACAAAGAAAACAACAAAACACTTCTGCAAGAAACAGTAAAAGACCTAAATAAATGGAACTATGTTTCCTGTCCATGGATAGGAATACACAATATAGGGAAAATAACAATCTTACTAGTAGCAACCTACATTTTCAATGCAATCCCAATACAAATATCAAATTCCTTTTTCAAAGAGATAGAAAAGGCAATCAGAAAGTTTATTTGGAGAGGAAAGATACCTGGAATAAGGAAAATACTTCTGAAAACCAAAAATTAAGTATAAGGCATAACACTCCATGACCTCAAAACCGACTTCACATTGGTAATAACCAAAACAGTACGATACAATGGCAGGCACACAGACCAGTGGAATAGAATTGAGAAAGCAGAAATGAACCCATATGATAACTGATAAGAAAACAGAATCTATCAAAGGAGAAATGACACTCTCTTCAACAAATGGTACTGGGAAAAACTGGACTGCTACCTCCAGGAAGCTGAAAACAGGATCCACACCGCTTTTGGTACATAAAAAACAATTCAAGGTTGATTAAGGACCTAGGGGTAAAGCATCAAGCTATAAAGATCATAAGAGACAAAGTGGAACCAAACTTAGAAGGTCTAGCCTATGCTATAAAGAGGCTGATAAATACCAGAAATACACAACCAGGAGAGGATAAAGTTGATGAATGGGACCTTCTAATGTTTAAAACTTTGTATACAACAAAACCTTTGCCAACAGGGTGAAAAGCAAACCTATTGACTAGGAAAAAATATTTTATAATATGATCTCAAATAAGGGTCTCATAACAAAAGTTTATAGAATACCACTGAGCCACCACAAGGAAAAGAATGATAACACAACTACAAAATGGGAAAAAGACATGGAAACACTTTTCATGGAGGAAGATATTTAGATGGCCAACAGACACATAAAGAAATGCTCAAAATCACTGGCAGTGTTGTTGTGTTGTTGTTAAGAGAAATGCAAATCAAAACCATAATAAGGTACCATTTCACCCCAGTGGCAAGTTTAACAGGACAGCAAATAATAAATATTGGAGAGGATGTGAAGAGATAGGAACTCTCATACACTTTTGGTGGGATTGTAAAATGATATAATCACTCTGGAAAGCAGTTTAGTATTTCCTCAAAAAGCTTAACATAGATATTCGTTATGACTCAGCTATTCTACTGCCTGAATGGTGTATATCTAGAAAGACAGGGTTATAGTGGGCATAGTTCAGCAGTGATTCATTTTATAAAGCATAATGACTGAGAATGATCATATGAAACACAATGTGAATGAAGGATAATGTGATATACAATGTATACGGATTTTGTAAGCAAACCAGTATAAAATAAAAATTTAAAACACAAAACCAGAAAATCCTTAAAATGTAGTTTCCTTAAAAAACTTAAAGAGAAAGAGGACTTAAAAGCTTTAAGTGACATTTATAAAAAGGATAATTTTAATACAATAGTACCAGAAACAGATGAGTAATGTACATTAGAATTCTCCTGAAAAAATAGAACTAATAGGGTTATATGGAGGCAGAGAGGTCTCCTACATGGCACAAGTGGTTAACATGCTTGCCTGCTAATGAAATGCTGGAGTTTTTAGTCCACCCAGAAGTATCTTGAAAGAAAGTTCTGGCAATCTGTTCCTGAAAAACTAGCCATTGAAAATCACATGGAGCACAATTTTACTCTAACTTTTATGAATCAGAATAGCCTTTATAGCACCTTAAAATAATAGTTTTCTAATATTATTCCTTCTCTTCCAGCAAACCTCAGGGTGGTTGGGGTTGTTGTTTTTGTTGCTTTTTTTCTCTTAAAATATTGAGGTGTTTGGATGAGGTCTGCTTGAAATGAAGCTTTTCTATATTTGTAAGGGTAACATCTTCATCTAATATCTACTGATTTAAATGTTAACTGTCTTGAGACTGACTCAAGATAGAGCTATCGTACATACGGTCGCTATGAGTCACAGGTAACTTGATGGCACATCATAACAACAACTTTCATAACAACAAAATTCTTTTTCAGCAACACCTAGATTTGTTTAAGTAAAAATCTGGGTATAAAGCCTGGCCGTACAGCTTTGGCGGCACAGTGGGTAAGAAGTTCAGCTAATAAACAAATGGTCAGTAACTTGAACTCCTAAGAGAAAGATTCCATAAACCACCCTCACAATGACTGCCATCTTGGAAAGCCTATATCTATCCTATAGCGTTGATGTGAGCTGCAATTGACTTAACAGCACATAACAACATAGCTTCTGCCCCATTTGTCACATAAAGGTAACAACATCCACAATCTCAAATACCTGTTATTAAATCAATTTTTATTGGAAATTATTTCCTACTTAAGAGATCATCTCCCCAATCAATTTTCACTTCTAGGCTTCCGGGCATCATTATTTCAAAATCTTTCTGAATCAAGAACATCAAATTAGGTTATAACGTTTATTCTGGGAAAGAAGAAGGTTACATGTTTAGTAGGAAAGAAATACTCTCCTGGAATAAAAAGAAAGCAAAAGAAGAAATGTTCTCAGTAAAATTAAGCTTCACATTAAAAGCTACATGAAACTTGTTTCTCTTGTGGAGTTGACTTTATGGTCATTCCCAAAATGGATATTTTATAAACTGAAAATTAAAGTGATTATTTAAACATGTCTCTTATTTTTATTGATGTGTGCTGGAATGCAGTCATTCTGAGCAGAGGAAAGCAAGATGGCAGAGCTGCATTTAAGTCACATCTCTGCCACACGAAAAATATAAGCATCTTTTAAATACTGAGCTGTGGTTTTGCAGATAAAATAGTGATAGAATCCTTCCTTTTAGGATTGTTGTAAAACTTAAATAGCTAATGAAAATGATCATAATTTTAGCTGACTTTTGTTAGCATCATTATCAATTAAGTATTATTCTAAGAACATTATATGATTAACTTATTTAATCTCCACAACCTTAAGAGACAAATTTAAAAAATTCTCATAGTTCACAAAATTATCAATGAGAAAAACGAGGCACTGGGAGATTACTTGCCCATAGGCATGCAGGTAGTGAGGCGGCAGAGTTGGAACTTGAATCAAATTAATGTGGCTCAAAACTTCAAACCTCTGTGTTGAAAACCTATTGCCATTTCATGTTTCCTCAAAAAGCTAAACATAGATATCAGTTATGACCCAGTATTAGACTGATCAGAATATACTCCAAGGAAAATAGAACTGAGACACAAACAAAGATTTATACACTGATGTTCATATAGGAGCATTATTCACAACAACAAGAACATAGAAACAGCCCAAATATCCATCCAACAAATAAATGGATTGAGAAATTGTGGTACATTCACACAATGGAATACAACGCAGCGCTAGGGAGCAACTATTTGACAAAATACCATATAACCGGAAGAGTGTAGAGAACATTATGCTGAGCAATAAACTCAATTTCATAAGGATAAATACTGCATAAGACCATTATTTTTATGGAAGGATTACTAGTGAGATGGTATAGAAGTCTAAAAGGAAAAAGGGAAGGGGGGGGGAAAAAGTCCCAAAACAAAACACCAAACCAACAAAAACCCAACCACAACACAACAATGCCATCAGAATCAAGGAACCTATAAGACAAAGTAGAACTGCCTCACAGGATTGCTAAGGTTGCAAATCTTCACAGAAACAGATTTTTAAAAATGCAAACTCAACTGTCATCAACTCAGTTCCGATTCACAGTGGCCTTCCCCTGGAGTTTGAAGGTTGTAAATAGTACTGGTAAGAGACTGCCCCTTGCTCTCCTTTAGAATGCGGGTCGATTTGGACGTCTAGAGACACGTGACCTTTCGGTTAGCAACTGCTGTGTTTGAAAAGCTTTCAGTGAGCTGCTCAGTGCTTAGCCATGTGCCACCAGCCTCGTTTGTTTATGGTACCTTACCCTGGTTCTTGAATCTGAGAAGAATTGGAGTCTAAGAACACTTCATTGAGCTTATGCGAAGCCTCTACTTAGACAAGGAGGCAAACATCAGGACAGAACAAGGAAACACTGCATGCTTCAAAATTGGGAAGGGTGTATGCCAGGGATGTGTCCTATCTCCATACCTTTTCAATCTATATGCAGAACAGATTATCCAGGAAGTTGGGCTCTATGAGGAGAAATGTGGCATCTGGATTTGAAGAAGACTCATCAACAATCTGTGTTATGCAGATGACAAAACCCTGCTTGTTGAAACTGAGGAAGATCTGAAGTGCTTGCTGCAGAAGGTCAAGGATTGCAGTCTTCAATATGGATTGAAGCTCAACATCAAGAAGACAAAGATTCTCACCACTGGACTGATTGACAGCATCATAATAGATGAGGAAGAGATTTAGATTATTAACAGCTTTAGTTTGCTTGACTCTACAATCAACACTCTTGGTACCAGACTAATTGCATAGGGAAATTCTGCTGCAAAAATGTCAGTCTGGAGACTAAGGTGTGTCTAATCCAGGCCATAGTCTTTGCAATTACTTGCTATGCATCAGAAAGCTGGACTATGACTAGAAACGATAGAAGAATAGATACCATTGAACTATGGTGCTGGAGAAGAGCATGAAATATACCACGGATTACTAAGAGAACAAACAGGTTTGTTCTAGAGAGGGTGAGATCAGGCTGCTTCTTGGAGGCAAGGATTCTGAAGCTCCATCTGATAAATTTTGGACATGTTGCCAGGAGGGACCAGTTCTTGGAGAGGGATGTCATGCTTGGGAGGGCGGTGGGATAGCGCATGAGAGGAAGACCCTCAATGAGATGGATTCATTCAGTGACTGAGGTAATATGGGTAGGTTTGTCAGAGACAATAAGACTGGCACACAACAAACACAACTCTGGTTGCACTGCTAACCAATGGATGGAGTCTCAGGTGGTTTTAATTTACCACCAGCTCCCAGGGAAGAAAATAGGCAGGTTCTTCACATTAAGATTTACAGCCTTGGAAACCTAAAGTAAGGTCTCTAAAAGTTGGAACCAACTTCATTGTAATGAATTTAAGAGTTTTGGTTTTGTGGTGTGTGTGTGCGGGGGAGCGGGGGTGTTTATTTAGCTTTATATGAGGAGTATAAAATTATACTTTCCAGAACTCATAAATGTTTAATATGTATTGTGGCTGACATTGAGAAGAATGAGAATCTCAGAAGACTTAATTATGCTAAAGAGGACCCCCAAGGCTGCGCAAAACTCGGTCGCAGGACACATAGAAAGAGCAGAAGGCAGGCAAAAAGACAAAACACCTCAGCAGAGCTAAATACCCCCGCCCATACAGGTAACAGCAGAGGACCACCAAGGCTGTG
>NW_006399973.1:1036405-1038035 GCF_000299155.1 Elephantulus edwardii
GGGTAGAAGTGGAGGGGTATCTTGATGGATGGTGGATCAAAGAAATAAGTGGGTCAGGACACTTGTGCCAAGGGCAGGGTCAACAGCAAAACTAATGCTTAATTCAAAAATAAGGGATATATTTTCACTTTTTCTGTAAAATGGTTATCTGTTGGCTACTTCTCTAAATCTGAACATTCAGATTAAGAGAGACTAGGAAGAAGGACTGGCCATCCACTTCCGAAATAGCAGGCCTCTGAAAACCCTATGTACAACAGAACACATGTAGATAACAGAAAGGGCAACTGAGTATGGAAATACAAAGGGAGAGGAACAGTTGTAAGCAGACACTAGTGATTGGAACATGGAATGTGGGAACCATGAATGTTGGAAAATTAGATATTGTTAAGGAGGACATGGAACACATAAATATTGACATACTAGGAATCGGTAAGAAGAGGTGGATCGGCATTGGGACATTTTGAATTAGATATACTACTCTGGAGATGAAAAGGTGAGGAAAAATGGGGTTGCTTTCATAGTCAGAAAAGCCATTTCTATACCCATCTTAAAGTACAATATTGTGAGTGACAGGATAATATCCATACGCATACAATAAAGGCTGGTGAATAACACTATCATTAAGATATATGCACCAACAACCAGAGCCAAAGAAGAGGAAATAGAAGATTTCTACCCACTTTTACAGTTGGAAATCGATCGAACATGCAATTAAGATGCATTGATAATAATGGGTGACTGGAATGTAAAAGTTGAGAACAGAGAAGAATCAGCAGTTGGAAAACATGGACTCGGTGACAGAAATGGAGCCGGAGAGAGAATGATTGAATTTTGCACAACCAATGACATATTCATCACAAACACATTTTTTAAGAGACATAAACACAGGTTATACACGTGGATCTCACCTGATGGTAGGCATGGGAATCAGATCAATTACATCTGTGGAGAAAACCGCTTGAGAAGCTCAATATCAGGTGTGAAAACTAGGCCAGGAGCTGATTGTGCAACAGACTACAGACCACCAACTACTCATATGCAAGTTCAAACTGAAGTTGAGGAAAATGAAACCAAATCCAGGGGAAGCAAAATATAACTTTGAGTCTATCCCAATTGAATTTCAGAACTATCTCAAGAACAGGTTTGAGGCCTTGAACATGAATGAGTGAAGACCAGATGAGTTGTGGGAGGATATCAAGGGTATCATCCAAGAAGAGTGCAAACGTTCATTGCAAAGACAGAAGAGGAAGAGAAGACCAAAAGGGATGTCAGAAGAAACTCTGAATATTGCACTGGAGTGCAGAGAAGCCAAAGCACAAGGAAGAATTCAAGATACTAAAGAGCTGAACAGAAGATTTCAAAAGGCAGCATGGATGACAAAGTAAAATATTGCAATGAAATGTGAAAGGAACTGGAATCAGAAAACCAAAAGGGCCGAACTCGCTCAGCATTTCTTAAGCTCAAGGAACTAAAGAACAAATTCAAACCTCGAGTTGCTATTATCAAGGATGCTTTAGGCAGAGTATTAAATGATGTAGGAGGTATCAAAAGAAGATGGAATGAATATACTGAGTCATTGTATCTAAAGGAATTGGCAGACACAGAAGAAATTAATGAAACAACATATGAG
>NW_006399973.1:1039115-1045791 GCF_000299155.1 Elephantulus edwardii
TTATGCGTCAAAGATCTGGGCAATGACCAGGGAGAATATAAGGAGAATTGATGCTTTTGAGCTGCAGTGCTGGAGAAGAGTATTGAGGGTACCATGGACTGCTAAGAGAACAAACAGATTCAACCTAGAGAGGGTTAAACCAGGATGCTCCTTGGAAGCAAGGATTATGAGACTTCAGCTGACATACTTTGGTCATGTTGTAAGGAGAGACTGATCCTTGGAGAGGGACATCATGCTTGAGAGGGTGGAGGGCAGGCACAGGAGGGGAAAGCCCTTTGGGAGGTGGATTGATTCAGTGACTGGGGCAATCGGGATGAGTGTCGGAGACAATGAGATTGGCACAGGACAAGGCAGAGTTTAGAGCTGTTGTACATAGGGTCGCCATGAGTCACAAGTGACTTGATGGTCCATAACAACAACAACAACAAAGAGGAATCGATATGTGGACCAGGAGGCTGTTGTACAAACACAGTATGGAAAGACAATATTGCATGGTTCAAATTTGAGAGAGTGTCATGGCTCTATTCTCACTCCATACTTATTCATTCTGTATGCTGAGCAAATTATTTGAGAAGCCAAATGCCGTAAAGAGAAATATGGTATCAAAATTGAAGGAAGACTCATCAGTAATATGCGTTATGCAGACAACACAACCTTGTTTGCCAAAAGTGAGGAGGACTTGAAGCACTTGTTGCAGAAGTTTAAGGCATGCAGCCTTTGGTATGGATTGCATCTCAATGTCAAGAAAATAAAGATCCTTACCTCTGGACCAATAAGCAGCATCACAATGGATAGAGAGAAGAATGAAACTGTCAACAGCTCCATCTTCCTCAGATGCACAATTAGCACCCTTGGTACCACCAGTTAGGAAATAAGGAAACACACTACACTGGGGAAATATAGGACCTCTCTAAATTATTGAGGACTAGTCAGCTTGATTCCCATTCTTCTCAGAGTCAGCCACAGTTTGTTGTGATCCACACAGTCAAATGCCTTTGCATAATCAATGAAACCCAGATAGTCATTCCTACGGTACTCCCTGATTTCAGCCAAGATCCATCTAACATTAGCTACAATATCCCTAGTACCACTACCCCTTCCAAACTCAGCCCGCCCTTCTGGTAGTTCTCTGTTTTTTGAATCGTTGTTTCAGCAGAATCTTGCTTGCATGTGATATCAGTGATATTGTGCGATAATTTCCACACTGTTTTGAATCATTTTTCTTTGGAATGGGAACAAATATAGATCTCTTCCAGTACATAGGAATCCCTGAAGACTTGATCATGCTAATGTGAAACCTATACTTGGATAAGGAGGCATCCTCGGAACAGAGCAAGGAAACACTGCATGGTTCAAAATCAGGAAGGGCATCCACCAGGGATGTGTCCTGTCTCCATATCTTTTCAATCTATATGCATACCACACTATCCAGGAGGCTGGGCTGTATGAGGAGAAGTGTGGCATCAGGACTGGAGGAAGATTCAACAATAATCTGTATTACACAAATGACACAACCCTGCTTGCTGAAACTGAGAAGGACCTGAAGCACTTGCTACAGAGGGTCAAGGACTGCACCCTTCAATATGGATTGAGGCTCAATATCAAGAAGACAAAGATTCTCACCACTGGACCAACAGGATGGATGATGAAGAGATTGAGATTGTTAAAGCTTTAGTTTGCTTGGCTCCATGGCTCCACAGTCAACACTCTTGGTGCCAGCAGCCAGGAAATTAAAAGATGTATTGCAGTGGGCAAGTCTGTTGTTAGGGACATCTCTAGAGTACTGAAGAGCAATGGTGTCACTCTAGAGTCTAAAGCATGCCTCATACAGGCCATGGTCTCTGCAATCACTTGCTATGCATCAGAGAACTGGACAATGACTAGGGAGGATAGAAAAAGAATTGATGCCTTTGAGCTATGGTATTGGAGAAGAGTATTGGACTGCTAGGAGAACAAATAAGTTTATCCTGGAGAGGGTGATGCCAGACTGCTCCTTGGAGGCAAGGATTCTGAAGCTTCGTCGGACATACTTTGGACATGTTTCAAGGAGGGACCAGTCCTTTGAGAAGTATGTCATGCTTGAGAGGGTGGAGGGACAGTGCAAGAGAGGAAGACCTTCTATGATGTGGATTGATTCAGGGTCTGGGGTAATCGAGGTAGGTGTATCAGAGACAGTGAGATTGGCACAGAGTAGAGCAAGGATTAGGGCTGTTGTACATAGGGTCACTATGAGTCGCAGGCTACTCGATGGCACATAACAACAATAAAAACAAGTTAGTTTGAGGACTAAGGTGTGTCTGATTGAGGCCATAGTCTTTCTGTTTACTTGCTATGCATCTGAGAGCTGAACAATTAATAAAGAGGACACAGAAAGAATTGATTCCTTTGAGCTGTGGTGTTGCATAAGAGCACTGAATATCCCATGGATGGCCAGGAGAATAAATGTGCATGTCTTGGAGACGGTGCCGCTGGAGTGCTCATTGGAGGTAAGAATGATGAAGACTCATCTTACATACTTTGGGCATGTTGCTAAGAGGTGTTATTCCTTGGAGAAGGTCATCATGCTGGGAAGGGTGGGGGATCAGCAAAAGAGAGGAAGACCCTCAGCCAGGTGGATTGACACGGTGACTGCTTCAATAGACTCTGGGTGTCAGGAAGCATAAGGATGGCACAGGATAGAACAGGGTTCAGATCTTTTGTTCATAGGGTACTGTGTCAAACTCAACATCACCTAACAACAACAACAACAGAATCCACAGTATTCTGTTGGCTTAACTTTCCCTAAATTTTAAAAATTAAAAATGAAAATCCTTCAAAAGCAGCCCAGGGCTAACAATGCCCACTTATAACACTATAATAGCCCATTTTTCTAGGCTCTTATCAATTCACTTCTTACTGACTTCAGTTATGCTATGTTCTTTGAAGACTCTCCAACTGATTTTACCAGAATAAACCCATTTGAAATAGAAAAGTGTATGTTAACAAGCAATCACACACTCATTGCTATAAAGTGGGAATTCATTCGTAGTTGACCCTCCAGTGGGTTTTCAGAGGCTATAATTCACATGGGAGGAGATTTCCCAGTCATTCTCCTTCAGAGTAGCTTGTGAATTTGAACTGTCTTCCTTTGAGCTGGTACCACAACACCTTACTACACTAGGCCACCAGACCTCTATTATTGAATAGTAGTACTGCCATTGTGTTGATTTTAACATGTGACCATATAAGACAGATCGAAGTTGCTTACAGGGTTTTTCAGGCTATAAATCTTTATAGAAGCAGACAGCTTCATCTTTTTCCTGAGGACGCTAGTGAGATTTAACCACCAATGTTTGGTTAACAGTTGAATACTTTAACCATTATTTCACCAGGGCTCTTTATTATATATGATTATATATCATTATGTATGATATGGACTCAGTCAAAAGAAGTTGTCAAAGAATTTGACACTAACATGTTGATGTTGATGTTGATGTTGTTGTTATGTGCCGTGAAGTCACCTGCGATTCATAGCATCCCTATGTACAATAGCCCTAAACCCTGCTCTATTCTGTGCGAATCTTAATGTCTACAACCCACCTACCCCCATTATCCCAGTCACTGAATCAATCCATATTTTCAAGGGTCTTCCTCTCTTGTGCTGTCTCTTCACCCTCCCAAGCATGATGTCCCTCCCCAAGGACTGGTCCCACCGTGTAACATGTCCACAGTATGTCAGAGGAAGCTTCAGAATCCTTGCCTCTAATCCTTGCCTATACTCACCTTCTCCAGAACTAATTTGTAACAGTGACTCGAATAATGATTTTTTTTTCCTGATACACCTGAATGAGGTATTAGGTACCTCAAGTGAAACTTCCTTGAAGGATATAAAGTGTGCTTTATGCTATTTGGTAACTTATTTTCTAGGGTTTTCCCCCCCTCTAAATTCTTTCAGCCAAAGAATTTTAAAACTCTAAGGTCATGTAATCAACCATAATGGCAGAGATGGCTGATTCTTACTAAAATCCAACCCTCTCTTCCCCATAACCCCCATGGGAATGTAAATATAGCTGAGCATAGCTACACAGCATTTCCCAAATTCCCTTGCACTTAGAAATGGCTGGGTTACCAAGTTCTCAGGAGTGGAATGTTAACAGAAGTGATTATGATATTTAGGGAACTGGGATTTATAACATTAGAAGGGCCTCCTTCACAGGTTCTTTCCTCTTCCTAAACTTGAGAATCCAGACTTGCTGGTAGCCTACTTTTGATCATGAATATGACAGCAGCATCCCAGGACATGGCAGAAATGAACTGAAAGGCTTCTAGATCTATGCATGACTGCCAAGAACCCTTTCCCATTGTTAGAACAAACATATTAGGTCTTTTATGAGAGACAAAAATAAATGCATTTTGCTTCTTAAAACCACTGAAATTTTATTGTGTGGTTCATAATAAATTGTAACAACCATGAGAATTATGGGAATCCCAGAACACTTAAATGTGCTCATGTGAAACTTGTCCTTGGATCAGGAAGCAGTAGTCAGAACAGAGCAGGGAAATACTGCATGATTCCGGATCAGGAAATGTGTGCATCAGGATGCCTCCTCTCTCCATACCTTTTTAATCTATATGCGGAGCAGATCATTCAGGAGGCTGGACTTCATGAGGAGGAATGTGGCATCAGGATTGAAGGAAAACTCATCTACAAACTGTGTCATGCAGATAACACAACCTTGCTTGCTGAAACTGAGGAGGATCTGAGTCTTTTGCTCCAGAAGGTCAAGGACTGCAGGCTTAAATATGGATTGAAGCTTAACATCAAGAAAACAAAGATTCTTAACACTGGGCCAACTGGTAGCATCATGACATCATAGACAAATAAAAGATTGAGATTTAGATTGTTAACAATTACAGATTATTACAATTGCATAGTTCTACAATCAATACTCTTGGCAGCAGTAATCAGGAAATCAAATGATTAATTTCACAGGAAAAATCTACAGTCTGGGACCTCTCAGAGTGCTGAAGTCCAGAGACTAAGGTGCACCTGAACCAAGCCACGGTCATTGCAATTATTTGCAATACATCAGACAGCAGGACAATCACTAAGAAAGTCAGAAGAATAATCAATGCCTTTGAGTTTTAGTGCTGGAGAAGAATGTGAGCATACATACAGTGGACTTCCAAGAGAACAAACAAGTCTGTCTTGGAGACACCAAGCAGCTCCTTGGAGGTAAAGATTTTGAAGCTCCATCTCAAATGCTTTGAGCATGTTGCCAGGACATCAAGCATGGAAGGGTGGAGGGACAGTGCAGGAAAGGGAGACCCTGGATAACATGGATTGACTCAATGATTGGAATAATGGAAGTAGTTATATCAGAGGCAATGAGATTGGCTCAGGATAGGGTAGATTTCAGAGCTATTGTACACAGGGTCACTATGAATTGCAGGTGACTCGATGGCACATAACAACAAAAAGTGTGTTCTGCTTTAGTGAAGGGAATATATATTTTCAGACATAAAAAATTTCTGAAGGTTTTTTAAAATTTTTATTTCTTACCATCATATTCATTAATTTGAAAGACCTACTTCTCAACTCATATTCCTCATATTGGAACCAACTCAGAGCTGATCTTCTAGCACAATTTTCAGGAGGCTATAAATCACATCAGAGGAGAGTGTCTGTCTTCCCCCCACAAACAGATGTACTTTACATAATTGCCCTTTTGTCTTTGATTGACTATTATTCTAATCAGAGTACCTTTAGTATGTGAAGTCCAAATTGTGCTGAAAAGATATAAATATGGGAAAATGAAGAAAAGCCATAAAGATCACATCCAAATTTCTCATCTCAGAGGAAGGGAGGAGGGAGCCATTATGCCATTATTTGAGCAGTTGTGTGTGTGTGTGTGTGTGTGTGAGAGAGAGAGAGAGAGAGAGAGAGAGAGAGAGAGAGAGAGATTATGACCATATACATGTATGTGGGTGTGTGTATGTGTGAAAGAAGCAGATGCAATATTGGGGAGACTGAGTCTGACTTCTGCCTGCTTCATAAAGGGTCAATGTCCCTATCAATAATATCCATAACACCAAACAAATAGCTACATATTCAGCTATGCCATCCTCCCATGTTCTCGATCCTATTTCTATAAATCACTAAGTCCATTGTTCATTGTATCTTAACTCACAGGCTTTACTCATAGTTGTGGAGTTATTAGGGAAATAGTTTGGAGAGTAGACCCTAAGTACAACAGCCTAAAATCATGCTCTATCCTATGCCAATCTCATTGTATGTCAGAATCCTTGCTCCAAGGAACAGCCTGGTTTAACCCTCTCTAGGATGAGAATTTCTGTTCTCTTAGCAGTCCGTGGTATTAAATACTCTTCTCCAAAACCTTCTTCTACTAGCATCCCTAGTCATTGTCCAACTCTCTGTGCATAGCAAGTAACGGCAAAGACCATGGCCTGTATCAGGTACAACTTAGTCTCAAGACTGACATCATTGCTCTTCAGTACTTTGAAGAGGTCTCTGACAGTTGTTGTTGTTGTTATTATGTGCCGTTGAGTCGTTTGCGACTCATAGTGAACCTATGCACAACAGCCCTAAACCCTGCTCCATCCTACGCCAACCACACTGCCTCTGACACACCCATCCTGATTACCCCAGTCACCGAATCAATTCATCTCATAGAGG
>NW_006399973.1:1046966-1097455 GCF_000299155.1 Elephantulus edwardii
GGGCAACATCTGTTATCTGAAATACTTCAATTGGTATACCATCTATTCCTGGGGCCTTATTTTTTGCTATTTCCTTCAAAGCAGCTTAAACTTCTTCCTTCATCACCATAGGCTCTTGCTCATAGGCTTTTCAAATGCAATTAGTCTTTTCACTTCCTGGCTGCTAGTGCCAAGAGTATTGATTGTGGAGCTAATACCAGACTCAAAATTCCCCATGCCAGTCCATTTCATCTTGGCAATATCTACTATGTCAGTATTTATGGGTTCACTTTCTTCTGTAACAATATCTAATTTTCCTACATTCATGGTTCTCACATTTCATGTTCCAATCACTAGTTTCTGCTTACAACTGTTCTTCCTCCTTTGTGTTTCCATACTTGAGGGTTTCACCTCTATTTTCCTATTTGCTTGTCTAAGTGTATTCTAGTGTACATACGGTTTTCAAAGCCTTGCTATTTCAAAAGTAGATGGCCAGTCCTTCTTCCTAGTATGTCTTAATCTGAATGCTCAGATTTAGAACAGTATCCAACAGACAAGTATTTTACAGAAAAGAACAGATCAAAGATATTTCCCCAATTGTAGAAATAACCAATAGTTTCAGTGTTGTCCCCACTCTTGACACATGAGTCTTGACCCACATATTTCCCTGCTCCACCAGTATTCCCTTCTAGTCCCACCTATTCCATTTAACACCTTTCTCCTGCTATCCAGCTCTTGATATGACAGCTTATATCGCAAACACTCTGGATTTCTGTGATTCCAAATGCCTCAAGATGCTGCCAGTTTCTTATACTGTGGCCAGTATTTCTTCATTTTAGGAGTCTGTAAGTCCAAATACCAGGTACTAATATATTTTATATGTATACACACATACACACACACACACACACACACACACACACTGGTGGCCTACTGGTAAGAATTGTGCTGGCAACCAAAAGGTACATGGTTCAAATCCACCAGCTGCTTTGTGGGAGAAAGACAGACAATCTCCTATGTGATTTATACCTTCTGAAAACCCAGTGGAGGGCCAACAGTGAGTTGTTTCAGACTCAGTGGCTATGATATATACATACATATTCAATGATCCATTAGATTATTACCTTGCAATAGGATCAAATCATGATTAGGTAATGATGCCATAGAAGACTGTGAACACACAAGGTAAGATGGCTTCCTGGACTGACCAGAGCATCTGCTCACAGGAGGGTGGCAAACTGTGGCACACCTATTCCTGACAACAGTAGAAGTCTTGTTGTAGAATCTCTCCCATACCTTGCCCTATGCATTTCTTTATACTCTTTCAGATTATAATAAATAAGTATAGACACTCTCCTTGAATTATTGGAGCTTTTCCAACAAATATGCAAACCCAAAGAGGCAATGAGAGCTAGCAAGACCTGTGCATGTATTTAGCAGTCAGAAGGACTCATTCTTTCTAATTTGTACGTTTGGACAAAGAACAGAAAGGGTTGCACAGCAGCTAGTCTGGAAGAAAGTGTCTTCTAGTCTGCATGTGCTGACTTGGGTCATGTGGCTAGTGGTTGGAGGGAGAGTGCAGTGTGACTTGGGAGATGAGAATTGAACTGATATGCTGATCCTTATGACACAGGTGATAATAAAGGAGAATGTCCCCACCATGTCCTTATTTGCTAGTGAAGACCTAGAATCTCAGTCATTGCTTGTCTCAGGAACTGCAGCACCCACCTTATACTTCATGGTCCCTTTTGTTGTTCTGTGACATTATCATTTTAAATCATATCTGCTTTACTGGGTTCCAGCTTAGTGTTCTTTCTAGGTTGGAAATTTCTTGAAGCAGTACTTTTTCCTGCCCTTCATGAAATTCCACATGACAAGTAGCCTGCATCAGATGTTCAGTAAATGTTCTCTGATTTTTCAAATTTATTTGAAAATACCAAAGAACCCCAGCAGAAAGAGAAGTTGCAAAGCAAACCGAAAGTTTCTCTGCAAGAAATTCTCATTTGCAAAGAGGATCCCCCTTTAAATAGGTTAAATGTTCTAAACCTGGAAACCGAAGTTAATACTTTCTTAAAAATAATGTTATTTCTTGCCAACATATTCCTGTGCAAATTACTCCAGGCACTAAACAATGGCAGCCCAATATTGACAATCCCATTATCCACTCTTGACTGTAGGGCAGGGAGTCCTTTGTTTGAAAGGCAATCAAATTCAATTAGCAGGTTCATTTTCAGAAAAGCTCAATTAGAGCTATCTTTCAGAAATAGAAACAAGACTATTCTCTTCCCCCTCTGTAGGCCAAAAGCTCAGACCACAGACTCCAGTGGGTTTGTAGCTTGTCCTTTCAGTTTTGAGGAAGTTTGTAAGGTCAGGCAGGAGGGAACAGGAAGTGGAGAGCTACAAGAGAAGATCAATAAGGAAGTTGCACTAAGGAGATGCCAAGGACATTTCATTTGCGTTCCAGAGTAAGAACTGCCCTTTTCCAATTACGCTACTTAGCCGTTGACACAGGAGACTCTCACGTCAATGCCAGAAATGAGTTTCAGTTGCATTACCCTTAACAAGTAGGGATGCTAAACAAAAGACCAAGTGACTCCAGCAGTTCAAGTTCACCATCAAACCCTAAGGAGAAAGATGAATAGTCTCCTCTCATCAAACTTTACAGCCTCAGAACCCCAGTGGAGGGTGGTCATTATGAGTCTGAATTGATAGCAGTGAGTGAGTGCTGTGAAGGATTTAAATGCAAATGTTAATGGGAGTCACATTCCTACAGCAATGTAAGACAAGATAAAGGGGAAAATTGTATTAATTTTCCAACTCATAAAGAATCTCAGCTTTCAGAGGCTGTAAATCTTAAAAGGAGGAGAGTACCCATCTTTCTCCATGAAAGCAGCTAGTGGATTTGAATCTCTGACAATCTACTTAGCAGCAAAACACAAAACACGTTTGCACCTCCACAATTCCTAAGGGGCACAAAAGAAAGTAACACCATGCACTTCACAAATCTGTCAGAAGTCAGTCTTGGGTGAACCACAGAAAACACCAATCGAATCTCCTTTTTGAGACCAACACTCTCATCAACTAAGGACATTACTAGGGAGCTCTGGTGGCCTACTGGCAAGAAGTTGTGCTGCAATCCCAAAGGCATGTCGTTCAAATTCCACCAGCTGCTCCACAAGATAAGGACGGACAATCCCCTGTGTGATTAATTGCCTCTGAAAAACCACTGGAGGGTCAGCTACAAGTCGGTTCCAACATGATAGTCCACAACAACAACAAAGTATTACTGAGAAGCTCTGATGGCCTAGTAGCAAGAAGCTGTGCTGCAGTCTCGAAGGCCCACAGTCTGAACCTCCTCCTGCCTTTGAAAACTTTCCAGAGGGTCAGCTGTGGGTCAGTTCTGACTTGATAGTACATGATGACAACAACAAGGTATTACTAGTTTACACTGTACAAAGTTGTACAGGTAATCCCAAGGCCATGTCTCTTTGCCAGTTTGAACCCACCAGCCCCTCAGTGGAGGAAAGATAGACACACTCCTTCTGCGCACTTACAGCCTGTGGGAACCGATTGGAGGGAGGGTCAGTTATGAGTTGCTTCAATTGTGGAGGAAAGATGGACAGTCTTCTCCCATGTGTTTACAGCGTGGGGAGGCGGGTTGTAAGCTCAGTTATGAGTTGCTCCAGTTCAACAGCGTTGAGTTTGACACTCTTCTAAAAGGACACAAGACTCCTTCTGCCTCTCCTCAGTGATTTGAGGTAAGACATACCATTATATAATCTCTCTGGGTCCCAGAAGCTTCATCTGTCCCCTGAAATAGCTGCATCTAAAAAGTCTAAAAGGCTGCTTTTTTTTTTTTGTAATAATATCCCTTATTCTATGACAGAAATTCTGGCATTCGTAAAATCAGAACAATTTTCCCAAAAGCTAGGTTATTACGCCAGGTCCCATTCAGTCTAGATGACAACAGTGAGGGGCTTCTATTATCTTTATCAGAACAGACCCAAGTTCATGAACATTAATGACATGAACACCAATGACAATGAACCCCATGGTGAAACACTGCTACAAAGTACAGTTTTAAAGTTTTAAACCTCCCTTCCATCTCACCTCCTCCTTGCCCTTTTCCCTCTTTTCCTTCCTTTTGTCCTCCCTTCCTCCCTTCATTGTTTCTGCGTCTCCTTTGCCATTCTGCATTACCATCTAATCCAGATGCATCATGATGTCTATAAATAATACTCTGTTAATATTTGTGATATAAGAAAACAGGAGCAGTACAGTAACAGCTCTGAGTGACCAGCTCAAGTATCTATTTCTTGACATGAAAGAAACAACTTTTTTAAAATTAATGTAGTTAAGCAGACAGACAAGATTCTATCTGGGCCATTCATCCAAGGGCTCAGGAGCCTTATACATGTTACAAGGAGGGGCTAGTCCTTGGAAAGAAGCATCATGCTTAGAAAGGTAGAGGGATGGCAAAGGAGAGGAAGACCTTCAACCAGGTGGATTGACATAGTGACTAAGCAATGGGCTCAAGTGAGTCAGAGACAATGAGAACGGTGCTGAAGGACAGGGTTCTGATCTGTTGTTCATAGGGTGGCTATGAGTGGTGCTGAACTCAACAGCACCTAATAAGCCAAAGGGCCTAAAACTCCCATTACACCATGAATGGCTTCTTAGGGGCAGAAAAGTCTAGCTCATCTTCTTGGGACAGTAAGCTCCCTTTCTGATAGCATCACATCAGATTCTATTAGTACAATTCTTTTTATAGTTCATTTACAGTAAAAAAAAAATCATTAAAACCATGTCACTGCAAAACTGCATGCTATAGCGGAAATTGAAATGACCTTTGTTCTGACAGAAAGGATTCTGAATTAAAGCAGCTCCACATTCTCCCAGCTCAGTTGTCCTGGGCTGCCATTTGGGTTAGTGTACTTGTGTTGGTGTACTACATTGGTACATGGTGCATAAGCAACCACAGGATTTTTATTGTCTGTCTCCCTAAATCTGTCCTGCTATAACTTAAAAAAGAAGTTATAGCAACTCGACAAAGCTATTTGGTTTTAACTAGGTTGTTAAATTTGTTTGCTGAAGTCAGCTATAAGGCGTCAAGAATTTCAATCGCATGGGATATTGAAGATAAACACTGCAGTCAGTATGTGGCATGGGATGAGATTTATTTTGCAAACTTTGCCAACCCAAGAAACAAGATTATATGTTTTGGAAGATAGTGTGCCATAGAGTTATAGATGTTGCATTAATTTCTTTTTTAAAACACCAAAAGATATTAAGGCTTTACATTAATGTTGATTGCAGAACTTAGGTCACAGAGCAAGGGAGTTTGCGTGGACTGTGGCACCCAGGTATGAACTTTGTAATTCCTGAGTAGAACTAGATCCTGTCTTCTGCATGTTATACATGTTATATTTTCTAATGAATTATGAAACATTATTCTATA
Source organism: Elephantulus edwardii (assembly GCF_000299155.1). Classification (NCBI taxonomy): domain Eukaryota; kingdom Metazoa; phylum Chordata; class Mammalia; order Macroscelidea; family Macroscelididae; genus Elephantulus; species Elephantulus edwardii. The sequence continues at coordinate 1,052,404 of NW_006399973.1, forward strand.
ATATTTTTAGGTTTGGGTTTAAAAAGAGCTACATTTTGGGGTAATAACTAAGACAAACAAATAATGAATCAATTATTTTCTCCCTTTCTATAACATGTTTGTGATACCATAGGCATTCAAAAGATGTCATGCTCTATCATCTATTTATAAAAGAAAACAAACAAACAAAAAACAACAACCATGAGCCTATGCAACAAATACATAGTGCGTAAAGAGTTGTGTTCTCAACTCAACGGCAGGTGGTTCAAATTCACCAGCCACTCTATGGGAAGAAGACCAGTTATCTCCTCCTTTGTGTTTTATAGCCAATAAACCTGGTGATATTTATGGGTTTGAATTTTGTTCTTTATTTTTCTCCCTCTATCTCCAGGGCCAGACACCAACTAGTTATAGTCTCAAGGTTGTGGAAGTTGATGTGCACATGGTGCATTAGTTGTTGTTGTTGTTGTTGTTATGTGCCATCAAGTCATTTACGACTCATAGCGACCCTATGTACAAGAGCCCTAAACCCTGCTCTATCCTGTGCCAATCACGTTGCCTCTGACACACCCATCCCAATTACCCCAGTCACTGAATCAATCTACCTCATAGAGGGTCTTCCCCTCCTGCGCTGTCCCTCCACCCTCACAAGCATGATGTCCCTCTCTAAGGACCTGTCTCTCCTTACAATATGTCCAAAGTATGTCAGACAAAGCCCCAGAATCCTTGCCTCCAAGGAGTAGCCTGGTTTAACCCTCTCTAGGATGGATCTGTTTGTTTTCTTGGCAGTCCATGGTACATTCAATAGTCTTCTCCAGCACCACAGCTCAAAGGCATCAATTCTCCTTCTATCCTCCCTAGTCATTGTCCAACTCTCTGATGCATAACAAGTGATTGCAAAGACCATGGCCTGTATCAGGCACACCTTAGTCTCCAGAGAGACACCTTTGCTCTTGAGTACTTTAGAGAGGTCCCTAACAGCAGACTTTCCTATCGCAATACATTTTTTTTTATTTCCTGGCTGCTGGTGCCAAGACTGTTGACTGTGGAGCCGAGCAAACTGAAGCTGTGAACAATCTCAATCTCTTCGCCATTCATCCTGATGCTATCAATTGGCCCAGTGGTGAGAATCTTTGTCTTCTTGACATTGAGCCTCAGTCCATACTGAAGGTTGCAGTCCTTGACTCTCTGCAGCAAGTGCATGAGGTCCTCCTCAGTTTCAGCAAGCAGGGTTGTGTTACCTGCATAACGCACATTGTTAATAGATCTTCCACCAATCCTGACACCACACTTCTCCTCATAGACCCCAGCCTCTCGGAAAATCTGCTCTGCATACAGTTTGAAAAGGTATGGAGATAGGACAAATCCCTGGCATACACTCTTCCCAATTTTGAACCATGCAATGTTACCCTGCTCTGTTCTGGCGACTGCCTCTTGGTCCACGTATAGGTTTCGCATTAGCATGATTTAATATTCTGGGATTCCCATTCTAAGAGTCAGCCACAGTTTGTTATGATCCACACAGTCAAATGCCTTTGCATAATCAATGAAACACAGATAGACATTCTTCTGGTATTCCCTGCTTTCAGCTAAGATCCATCTAACTTCAGCTATAATATCCCTAGTACTGCAACCCCTTCTAAACTGAGCCTGGACTTCCAGTGAGTGACAGGATTATATCCATATGCTTACAAGGAAGTCCAGTGAATACCACTATCATTCAGATATATGCACCAACACCTAGAACCAAAGAAGAAGAAATAGATGATTTCTACCAACTTTTACAGTCAGAGATTGATCGAACATGCAATCAGGATGCATTCATAATAATGTGTGACTGGAATGCAAAAGCTGGGAACAGAGAAGAAGAATCAGTAGTTGGAAAACATGGGCTTTGTGACAGAAATGAAGCTGGAGTTAGAATGATTAAATTTTGTACAATCAATGACTTATTCATTGCAAATGCATTTTATAAGAAACATAAATGCAGGTTATACACATAGATTTCATCTGATGGTATGCATAGGAATTAGACTGATTACATCTGTGGAAAAAACTGCTGGAGAAGCTCAATATCAGCTGTGAAAACTAGGCCAGGAGCTGATTGTGGACCAGACCACCAACTACTCATATGCAAGTTCAAGCTGAAGCTGAGGAAAATTAAACCGAATCCACAAGAGCCAAAATATGACTTTTATTTCATCCCAGCTGAATTTCAGAATCATCTCAGGAACAGGTTTGAGGCCTTGAACACTAATGAGCGAAGACCAGATGAGTTGTGGGAGGATGTCAAATGTATCATCCAGGTAAGGTGCAAACGGTCATTATAAAGACAGAAGAGGAAGAAAAGACCAAAATGGATGTCAGAAGAAACTCTCAAGATTGCACTGGAACGTAGAGAAGCCAAATCACAAGGAAGAATTCAAGATACCAAAGAGCTGAACAGAAGATTCCAAAAGGCAGCATGGAATGACAAAGGAAAATATTACAATGAAATGTGCGAGGAGCTAGAGTCGGAAAATCAAAAGGGCCAAACTCATTCAGCATTTCTTAAGCTCAAGGAACTGAAGAACAAATTCAGACCTCGAGTTGCTATAATCAAGAATGCTTTGGGCAGAATATTAAATGATCCAGGAGGCACTAAAAGAAGATGGAAGGAATATACTGAGTCATTGTATAGAAAGGAATTGGCAGATACAGAAGAATTTAATGAAATAACATTTGAACAAGAGCCTATGGTGATGAAGGAAGAAGTACAAGCTGCTTTGAAAGAAATAGCAAAAAGTAAGGCCACCAGAATAGATGGTATACCAGTTGACATATTTCAGCTAACAGATGCTTCCCTGGATGTGCTCATCATGTTGTGCCAAGAAATCTGGAGAACAACCACTTGTCCAACTGACTGGAAGAGATCTATATTTGTTCCCATTCCAAAGAAGGGAGACCCAACTGAGTGTGGAAAGTACAGAACAATATCATTGATTTCACGTGCAAGCAAGCTTCTACTGAAGATTTTCCAAAAATGACTGGAACAGCACATCAGAAGTCCAGGTCCATTAGTACTCTGGACTAATTGCTTCCATGTGTCTTTATTTTTGTTCACTCCTATTTGCTCCAGTCAGGCAGAGGCAAGCACTTTTACCTTAGCCAGGTGCTCACAGGTTTTTAATACCTCAGCATTACTTACTTAAGTAGGATGTTGAACATTGTCTTTGTGGACTATGTGATGTCAATTGCCTTTCAGATTCCCTGAGACTAAAATCCTGAGGCCTCAAGACTAGTAACAAATATCTTCACAGTGATATGTTATGGCTAAGAAGTTTACAAAGGTGAAAAATTAATGACATTTCCCCTAAGAACAAGGACAATGCAAGGATTCTCAGTCTTCACACCTATTCAAAATTGTATTGGAAGTCCTAGCAAGAGCAATAAGGCATGAGAAAGAAATAAGAGGCATACAAATTGGCAAAGAGGAGGCAAACTATCTCTATATGAAGTTGATATGATAGCATACTTGGAATCTGCAAGTTAACTGTTGGACATATCTGGCCAATTCAGCAAAGTAGCAGGATACAAGAAAAACATACAAAAATGAGCCAGATTTCTCTACAGCAGAAAAAGAACACAGAAAGGGAAATAAGAAAAACAATGCCAATTACAACAGCTAAACACAAGAGTAAATATTTAGGAACAAGTCAAACAAAAGACTTTTACAAGGAAAATTACAAAATGCTACTGCAAGAAACAAAAGAGACATAAAGAAATGGAAAAACATATCATGCTCCTAGATAGGAAGACTCAATATTATGAAAATGGCAATTCTACCCAAAGAAGTCTGCAAATTCAATGAAATCCCCGTATGTATACAGATGCTATTTTTCAAAGAGATGGAAATGTCAATTTCCAATTTCATCTGGAAAGAAAAGAGACTCCAACTAAGCAAAGCACTACTAAAAATTATAAATATTAAAAACAAGATAGGAGGTATCACATTCTCTGCTCTTAAAACCTACTACATAGCCACAGTAATCAAGACAGCATGATACTGATCCATCAACAGTTATATAGACCAATGGAATAGAATACAGAACCTAGAAATCTACCCACCTACCTAAAATCAACTGATATTTAAAAAGGAGATGAAATCAATTAAGTAGGGAAATGACAGTCTCTTTGACAAATGGCGCTGGCAAAACTGGAAAACCATCTACAAATATTGAAGGAAGATCCATACCTTACACCATATAAAAAAACTTATTCAAGGTAGATCAGGGACCTGGGAGTGAAACCAAAGACTATGAGATGCACCAGAGAAAAACTAAGTACAACTCTACAAACCCTAATCGATAGCATAAGCAAACTTCTAAGCTTAATGAGTTGTACTCTATTAAACAACACCTAACAACAACAATATTATAGTGGCGAAAACTCTGGTAACACAGTCTATAGGGAGTTGTACTGCTAACCCAAAAGTACCACTTCACTGGCAGTTAGACTCCACCAGCACCTCCATAGGAGAACGAGGTACACTCTCTTCCTCCACAGGTGATTTACAGCCTCCTCAAAACTTACTGAAGGTCACAGTCAGTTCTGACTCCATGAGTATTTTTAGGTTTTGTTTTCTTGGGTGTTGGGGAGGTTTTATTTTATTTTCTTTTTTAATTATACTGGACTCCTAACAGATCTATCTGAATCCATTCTGGCTCTTTCTTACTCTTGCCATGGTGAACCTACCAAATGTGCATCTAACCAATTTTAACTTTTTTACCATTGATTTGGAGCCAACTCATGACTGACCTGCCTTTGGATTCCCTGGGCTCTAAATTACACAGAAGCAGATTGCTGCTCATCTTTCTTCCATGAAGCCACAAGTGGATTCATACTGCTCACTATGGACTAGCCCATCAGAGGTCTCTGTGCATTAAGGAACATGACAGACTTCCCTCACCCTCACTACATACAGGGAGCTCTGGTGGTCCAGTGGTAAGAATGTGTACTGCAATCACAAAGGGACCCAGCTCAAATCCATCAGGTGCTCTGAGGGAGAAGGATTGGCAAACTCTCCCCATGAGATTTTCTGCCTCTGAAAACCTATTGGAAGGTAAGTTATGGGCCGGTTCTGACTCAATGGTTCACCCCACACACACCCCCCCCCACACACACACACACACCACCAACAACCCTACATACGGAACTCTGGTGGCTTAGGGGTAAGAAGCTGTGCTGCAGTCCCAAAGTCATGCTGTTAGAAACTACTAACTGCTTTGTGAAAGGATGGTATTCTCTCCCATACTACTTACTGCTTCTAAAAACCTGCTGGAAGGTCAACTATTAATCAGTTCTACCTCAATGGCACACAACAACAACAAATCTACGCACACACATACACACCTGAAACTCTTAAATAGCTTCCCATTGCTGTTAAGATAAAGCACAACTTTTGAATTTGGCCCACAAGACTTAACTCTCTGTCCTCCAAACACGCTGGCCTTTCAGTCCCGCACACATGCCTCATTTCTTCTAATCATAAGGCCTTTGCTTCTGTTGCTTCTTCTGCCGAGATATGCTTTACCTCATTCCCCCATTCCCTGATTAGCTCCTATATATCCTTCAGTTCAACATTCTTTTCTCCAGGATGGTTTCTGCTCCTCCTAACCAGATCAGATTCCTCTTTTACATTCTCCTCTACCAAGAATTCCATCTTGCTTGGATCTGCAATCAATGCCCATGGAAATCAAAATCAAATGATGTATTTATTATATTGACTAAATCTGCTGCAAATGATCTCTTTAAAGTGCAGAAGAGCAAAAATGTCACTTTGTGGAGAAAACTACACCTGACACAGACCACGATGTTTTCAATGCTTCGTGTGCATGTGAAAGTCGGATAATACATAAGAAAGGTTAAAAAGGAAGTAATACTTTTGAATAATGGTACTTGGCAAAAGGATATAGACAATACCATGGGCTGCTAGGAGAACAAACTAATTTGGAAGAAGTTCAGTCATAAAGCTCTTTAGAAGCAAGGACAGAGAGACACCATCTCACATACTTTAGCTTCATTATCAAGAGGGACCAGTCAGTTGAGAAGGACAGCATGCTGGGAAAAGTAGAGAGCCATCAAAGAAAGGAAAATCTTCTATATAGGGAGCTCTGGTGTTTAGTGATAAGGAATTGCGCTGCCAAACCAAAGGCACAGAGTTCGTATCCACTAGCTGCTCTGTGGAGAAAGATGGGCAATCTCCTCCCGTGTGATTTACTGCCTCTGAAAACCCATTGGAAGGTCAGCTATGAGTCGGTTCCAACTCAATGGTAGTTAATAATGGACTAAAACATGGCAAAAATGTTGAGGATAGTGCAGAACTGGTCAATATTTCCTTTTATTGTGCAGAGACTGTCACCACAAGAACTGACTTGACAGCATCTAACAATAATAGAGTCCCTTACTCTAGTTTTCTTAATGTTTTATTTACGCAATTACATTGCTCTGTCTCCAACTTAATTATAAGCAATGGGAGGAGAAACTGAGCTTCATAGATACTGAATAATTCAACCAAGATCAGTGAGCAAATGATAAAACCATCTGACCCCAAGGATGGCCCTTCTCTTGCTGACATTCTACACTGTGAGGTGAAAGTTATTGCTGTGATCAGGTGCCACCGTGTTATTTATGACTCATAGCAAGCCCAGGAGCAGCAGATCTAAATTCTGTCCCATTCTGCACCATTGTCATATTCTCGGATATATTCAAACCCACTGTTACAGTCATTGTGTCAACCCAGTTGATTGTGGGTCTTCCTCTCTCTGACCCTGCACATTTTCCAGCATGATGTCCCTTTGCAAGGACTAGCCCTCCTGACAACATGTCCAGTGAAATGTAATTTCACCATCCTTGCCTTTAAGGAGCACCCTGGTCGCATTTTCTCCAAGAATTATAGCTTTAAAATCTACAAATAACTAATATCTGGTTTCATTTAAAACAACAATTAAACTCATCTTTTAAATAGAATGAATAAATGAATCATGATATTTGCTCCCTTTGGCATTTCAATCTACCTTTGTGGAGTTTTTTGAAAATTAAAGAATAGGCTCATAGGGAGAAGGAGACCCACTTTTACTTTGTCTTCCTTCTAATTAAAGCTTGAGTCACTGCTCTTTCCCTCCATGCTGCACTGCTTAATGAATGTCCTTCCTCTCTCTCTGTGAGCAGCATGAGGGTTATTTCTGAGCTCATGTCTTTCTGTAATGTTCATCTTTTGCTTGAATGTAAAATAGCACTTAGTTTTAAATCTAGAGCATGCCTCTGGCTTAGGCTACACACAATTATCATGAATACTTTTTTATGGTGTCAATTTTATAAGGAGAAAGGCTTTTAAAGTAAACTTTAGTATATTCCTTAATAAAATTGTAATTATGCTATACCTAAAGAACACTGGAAATAAATCATGGTTAAATCAAATTGTTCCCATAAAGGAAAAGTGTAAAATTTCAGAAAGAATGCATTCATTAAGAAAACAGGATAGTAAAGAAACATAGGTCTTGAAATAGAGCATAGAAGTAATTTAGTAAAAAAAAATACAATACCCATGAAAATGGTTTTTGGGTTTGGATGTTAATTCTATAGTTTCAACAGAAAGGGTAATTGCTGTTGTTTTATATACCACTGATACCTTCCAGCAGGTTTTCAGAGGCAGTAAACAACATGGGAAGAGGTTGTGAAATCTTCTTCCCACAGAACAGGTGGTGGATTAGAACTGTGAACCTTTGGGCTGGGAGCACGAAGAGTAACATGTGTCAGAAATTCCAAGATCCTTCCCAAAATACAATAGGCCTTAACTATCAAGGAATAAACTGATGCATAAGAGTCTTTGTTCTAATGGTTTCTCTAAATTTTAATCTGCTACATTGAACATCACAATATCTTAAAATGCATTGTTGCTGTTGTTGTTGTGTACTGTTGAGTTAGAACTGACCCATAGCTGACCCTCCAGCAGATTTTCAAAGACAGTTTATTACATGGACAGATCCTTCTCCCACAGAGTAGCTGTGCCTTTGGTATTGCAGCACAGATTCTTGCCACTAGACCACCAGAGCTCATCAATTTATTATTATTTTATTCTACTCATTTGAAAAAAAATATGTGAGATATACATTACAAAACCTATAAATGACAGTTATTTGTTCTGTTGGGAATTGGCCTTAAATTACCTCATTCTTGGATCACAACTAATTGTTTTGAAAAGCACACACAAAGCCTGGCAGGGGGACTGGTACTCCTCTGTGTACCCAGGACCTACTTCTGAAGGCGCAACTCACTGACAGGCTCAGCATTAGCACTTGTATGAAATCCTCAGGCTCTGCAAAGTGGGAATTAACAGATTCTCTGAAAATAGAAAAGTCAGTCAGTTAAGCCTTTGGTTATACTGATTGTTCACAGGTCTTTCTCCTCCATCCGCCTTTCCTTCCCAGCCCATCTCCCTCCTGCACATTGCTGGCTGCTCTGCCCCTTAGCAGCAACTGACCTGCTCAGCCTCACGGACCATCATATTTTCATCAGCCAAATGAGATAACAGTGCCTGCTTAGGAAGGCTGCTGTAAGGCTTAACTGAGAGAACTCAAATGCAGCACTTAACAGCGGCCTGTCACAGTTGACTCTGTCTCCTCTGATTCAAATTTCTTCTGGTCTGTCATAATGACAGTTTGCTGACCCATTGCCTTCCTAGCCCAGAGCGCTCCTCGAGTCAATTTCTCCCTTGTTTTCTGACAAGTTCATGTGTAAGGATTCCTTTTGTCTTCTTCATGCTTTCAGTTTTTATTTCGTTTACAAGGCCTCTGGACCAAAATAACAAGGTGTGCACACCTAGATTCCTGAAAGGCTGATATCATCAAAATCAGCTCCCCACTTTCCAAGAAACAGCTCTCCTCTACAAGATACAGTTCAACACAAAATAGTTCCCAAAGTGACATTCCCTAAAGGTCACTTAAGCACATAATCTCACACAAGGTCCTTCACTAAATTTCTATTTTTTTAATATACAATAAGGATTTGGTTAAACATTGTAATTAGTTACATGAGCTGTCTTTAATGTTATAAAACAAAGTGTCTATGAATGATTGGATAAAAATGCAATGTGATTTGTAAACTTTCATTCAAACACAACTTGCTTGAGTAACAAATTAAATTCCATATGTAATTAAAAGAGATCTTTCTGTTACTAAATAACACAATAGGGCAGACAATCATGGAAAAGAAACAACTATGTCTTATGACATTTCTTCTCAGTTTCAGAGGATAAAGTTAGGAGAAGATGAAGGAAAGAAGCCACAGAAGGGAGGAGAGGAGAGGCAAGGACAGAAAGTGTGCTATGCTCAGCCCAGGGCCTCACCACCATCCAAATCACCTCTGTCTCAAGCACGCAGGATGAGATGGATTGATGCAGTAATTGGAGTAATGAGGGTAGGTATGTCAGAGCCAAGGAGACTTGCTCAGAATAGGGCAGGCTTCAGAGCTGTTGTGCTATGTCTATGTCTATGAGAAGCAGGTCACTTGACAGCACATAACAACAACAATGTGTTTCCAGAACGGCAAACTGAAGGTAAAAAGCCTGAACAGAAGATATGGAGAGAGACTCTTCTGTGAAGGAGGGGATGAATGATGGGAAAGGAAGCCCAACAAAATGTGTCTGCAGATTCCAATTTTATTGTCAAATAGTCCTGATGCCATCCTCACATCCCCCATGGCTCACACCCACCTTTTCTAGCAGGTGGCAGCTAATATCTCAGAAGAGAAAGGTGGCTTGACAAATTAGCTAAGGACACACCAAGATGTCTTGATTTATATACTTATTACCTATGACAGGAAATCAGGGTTGGTTTGTTTGTTTTCGTTTCCTTTCTAGAAATGTGAGTGATGGCATTAATGAAACTTCTGATGATAGCCACTTTGCAGTGAGTCACAGCCCATTCACTCGGGAACATGTCACACACGAGCAAGCCATTCATTCTTTCTAAGTGATGGTTGCAAGGACTTCCAGCAAAATAGAGAAGACTTAGAATTCAAAGTTAAGTTGAAAGGGTAATATATCAAATTGTACACACAGCAAGATTGCAAAGATGTATAATAGAGATGTATGACGGGGAAACTGTCTACTATCCTGAAAGGTGCATGTTTTAGGATGGTAGAAAATCCAATTTTCCCTTTTCTAACGTTTACAGTACAGTTGTACTACTCTTATAGTTTAAGTTCAAAAATTATAAGCAATTCTAAGAAATGCTAATTTGATAAATGTCAATAGTTGTAGAGGAGCTTCAAGCCTTTTGTTCATAGGTTCCCTATGAGTTGTGCTCAACTCAAAGAGAATCAACAATAGCCAAAAAGTGAAACCAACCAACAGGTCTTTCAGAAAGTGAGTGACGTAACAAACTGTGGCACATCTACTCAGCATCTATGTTATTGTTTGTGCCATCGAGTCAGGATTGACTCATAGTTGACTCTTGAGGTTTTTGGAGACTGTAAACTGTATGGGAGAAGATTGCCCATCCTTCTCCTGAGGAGCAAGTGATGGATTCAAACCACTCACCTTTGAGGTAGCAGTGCTTCTTCTTACTCACTAGGCCACTAGAGATCCATTCACTATCTATACGATGGAATCTTATTCAGCAATCACTAACAATATTTACTAAAGTCATGAAAACCTGTGGAGAAGCCATATACATGCTTTGCTGTATGATTCCAACTGTATGTCGTTCTGGTACGGGCAAAATTATACAGACAGTGAAAAGATCAAAGGAATAACTAATGGTGGGGGTCAGGAACAGGGCTTAAGGTAGTGAGGTGATAATGTGTGATGCTGTCATAGCAGACATATGCCATGATGCAATTGTCAAAACCCATATGACTGTGCACATCAAAGGGTGCACTTCATGTAAGTTATAGTCTGTAGTCTTTAATAAACCCGTTAATGCTCATCAGTTATAACAAATGAACCCCACACAAGGAAGATATTAATAATAGGGACAAATGTATATGGGAGAGCAGAGGGTGTTTGGAAACTCTCTACTCTGCACAATTCTTCTATAAACCTGAAGCTATTCTGAAGAAATTGGTATTCCATCGATTCCTGGGATCTTACCTTTTTTTGCCAGTGCCTTCAATGCAGCTTCCACTTCCTCTTTCATTACCCTTGGCTCCTGTTCATATGGTACTTCCTGAAGTTCTTCAGTTTCAATCAGTTCTATCTGGTACAATGACTCTATGTATTCCCTCCATCTTCTTTAGATACTTTCTAAGTTGTTCAATGCATTGCCCATAGCATCTTTCAACATTACAAAATGAGGCCTAAATTTGTTTTTTGGTTCTTTCAGCTTGAGAAATGCAGAGCGAATTCTTCCCTTTTTATTTTCCAATTCCAGCTCCCTGCACTTTGCTTTGTCCTGAGCTACCATTTGAAGCCATCTGTTCAGCTAAAAGACTTTGACATGTTTTCCTTTAGATTTGGCTTCCTGATGTTCCAGTGCAATCTTCCAAAAATGTAGTCAATCTGATTCCTGTGCAGCCCATTGAGTGAAATCCACGTGTAAAGTCATCTTTTGTGTCTTTTAGAAAGTATTTGCAATGAATAAAGCATTCTATTTCCAGCTTCATTTCTATCACCAAGCCCATATTTTCCAGCTACTGTTCTTCTTCGCTATTTCCCACTTTTGCATTCCAGTCACCAGTTACCATTAGTGCATTCTGATTGCATGTTCACTCAATTTCAGACTGCAAAATTTGGTAAAAAAATCTCGATTTCTTCTTCTTTAATATTAGCTGTAAGAGCATAAACTTGAATAATAGTTCTGTTAACAGCTTTTCCCTGTATCCATATAGATATTATCCTATCACTCACAACATTGTATTCTAGGATAGAACTTGAAACTGACTTTTTTACTATGAATGCAATGCCATTTTTCTTCTGTTTTTCATTCCCTGCATAATATATCATATGACTATCTAATTTTAAGTGACCATAGCTGGTCCATCACATCTCACTAATACCTTGTATGTCAATATTCATGCATTCCATTGCATGTTTAACAACATCCAATTATCCAGCACTCAAGTTATGAACATTTCATGTACCAATTGTTAAACGATGTTTGTTATTTTTTTAAAAAATTAAAAATCACATCAATAATTTTATATTTTTAAATTTTATACTAGTTTATTTACAAAATTCAAATACATTGTTTTAGAGAACAGATTCAATTTCCCTCACCTCTCACCCATCAAATTGTACAATCCAATAATTAATAATCCTCCCTCCCCCTGTACATCCTTATCCCTCTGCTTCCACCCTCTCCCACCCCTCTTGGATCCTTATACTCATTCTACAATAATGCTTTTATACAATATTTATCATGTGAGACTGAGTTAGTTCACTCAGCATAATGCTCTCCAATCCCTCCAAAGTTAGGTATTAGTTCACAAAATCATTGCTACTGTGTGCTGCATAGTATTCCATTGTGTGAATGTACCATAATTTCTCAATCCATTCGTTTGTGGTTGGACATTTGATCTATTTCCATGTTCCTGTGATGTTGAATAATGCTGCTATAAACATTCTTGTACAAATCTCCATTTGTACCTAAGTTCTGACTTTCTTGGGGTAGATTCCAAGTAATGGAATATCTGGGTCATATGGAAATTCTATATTCAGCCTTTTGAGGAAGCACCAAGATGCCTTCCAGGATGGTTGTACCATTCTACAATCCCACCAACAACGTATAAGAGTTCCTTTCACACCACATCCTCTCCAACATTTGTAACTTGCTGCCCTGTTAAACTTTACTTTTCCTTATTTCAGCTAACTTGTAGGTATTGATGGGATCCCAATTGACTTGTTCAATTAACAGATTCAGCCTTGGATGCACTCATCAGTCTATGCTAGGAAATTTAGAGGATGGCTGTCTGGCCAATGGATTGGAAGAGGTCTATATTTGTTACTATTCCCAAGAACGGTGATCCAACTGAATGTGGAAATTATCAAATATTATCATTGATATCACATGCTATCAAAATACTGCTGAAGATCATTCAAAAACAGCTGGAGCAGTATATCAATAGAGAATTGCCAGAAGTTCAAGCAGGATTTAGAAGAGGCCATGACACCAAGAATATCATTGCTGATGTCAGATGAATCCTGGATGAAAGTAAGAAATATCAGAAGAATGTCTAATTGTGCTTTATTGACTATGCAAAGGCATTTGACTCTATGGATCATGACAAGCTGTGGCTGACATTGAGAAGAATGGGAGTCCCAGAGCACTTGATTGTGCTCATGAGGAACCTATATCTGAAACAGGAGGCTTTTGGGCAAATGGATGCCTCTTGCGTGTCAGGAAGTGAGGATGGCACAGGACAGGACTTGTTTCAGATCTTTAGTTCATAGGGTCATTATGAGTCATATTTGATTTGATGGTATCTAACAATAACAACAACAACAACATTCTGAAGAAAAATCTATTAATAAATCCTGTTTTAATGTTCATTTGTTAGTCTTCCCACTGACTTTACTTCAAACTGTCATGTCTCATAAAGGGAAACATTATGAAACAAGGTAAACTTTCTAGGACAGCTCACAAATATGCTTTTGCTCTTCTAGTCATGAAACAAACCCTCAAATGAAATTTTTAGTCACTGTTCCTGAGAAAATAATTTTTCTCCTGAGATCATCTTACTTCTCTTCCCTCAACCACAAGGCAAAGCAGAGCTTAAAGGAAGTATGTGGTTAATGTTTCTAACCTACAAGGTGCAGAGCTGGAAGGTAGGATGCAACTGCAAATCCTGTCCACAGGAAGGTACTTCTTTAGGCTAGAAAGTGTATTCAGGGTGGGGTGGGGGAGGGGGGGCTGGGAGAGGGGTGCAACAATGAATGAATGGAATTCCAAAATCTCTGTGGATGTTCATTGAAATGAAAAATAAAGAAATTAATAAAAAAAAGAAAGTGTATTCAAAGGATAACACCCAGTGTGGGGTCTGTCACAAGTGTGAGGTGCAGAGAGGTTCTAGTCAGGCGACTGAGGACAAGAAGCAGGAAAGGCAGGGGGGAGGGGAGTGGTTATTGTTGTGTGCCATCGAGTCAAAACCAACCCATAGCTGACCAACCAGCAGGTTTTTTCAGAGGCAGTTAATCGACAGGTGGACACTAACCAGCCTTCCTCCATGGAGCAGCTGGTCAATTTGAACCGGGGCTGCTGATGGTGTTCTGGTGGCCGAATGGCAAGAAGCTGTACTGCAATCCTGAAGATACATAGTTCGAGGCCACCAGCTGCTCCACATGAGAAAGATGGGCATTCTCCAGCTGTGAGATAAACTGTTTCTGAAAACCTACTGGAGGGTCAGCTATGGATCACTTCTGATTCTATGGCACACAACACACACAGCATGCCAGCTTCTAGGGGTGGGTTGGTTGGTTGGTTGGTTGGTTGGTTGGTTTTCTCACTGTCAGAAAAATCCCCAGAAGGGACCCTGATGGTGTAATGGTCAAGTACATGTCCACTAGCTGAAACCTTTTGGATTGAGTCTATCAGTGGCTGCATGGCAAAATAGACTTAACAATCTGCTTCCACGAAGATAACAGCCTAAGAAATAGTATGAGACGGTTGTACCCTGTTCTCTAGGGTTCTTATATATCAGAATAAATCCAGTGGCATTAAACAATCAAACAGGATTTCCACTGGCAATGACTGGCAATGTTCAGTGGCAGAATTCTCACCTCCTGTGCAGGACATCTAGTTTCCCAGCCAATGTTTTTTGATTGGCAGCAGCCACCTATCGAGCAATGGAGGGCTGCATGTTGCCATGATGCCTAACAGATTTCAGTGGAGCTTCCAGAATAAAACAGAGTAGCAGGAAAGGCCTGGTGATCAATGTCTAAAAACCCAATGCATCACAATAGTCCAGTCCATAGCCAATTACAGAGATGACTAAGGATGGGGAAGTGATTTGTTGCATTGTACACAGTGTTTTCATGAGTGTAGTCCCAACTTGACAACAGCTAACAATATGAAAAACCTCATCTGTGTATGTGAGGTGAGTCCCAGAACATTATCATATTCTATTTGAGTTCACATGCAGTCTGTCCACCAGCTATGGTAAAGACCATCAGGTCTGCAGTGGAGGAGACAGGATAATAATAGCTCAAATGCTACCCCTGTCCTGTGGTCCAAGCAAGCAGCAGCTACTGGCTGCCCAGTCTGCAAGGACAAGCTAGTCAAAATCAGCACTCTCCTGCGGACACACTGCCTCCTGGCTCTGAGAACAAGGCATACGTCTAATCTGGGCAGTTAGAAGCCCACCTGCAGTCAGAAGCACAACCTGTAGTCAGAAGGGCCTCTGAGACTTGTCACCTGCCACCCACAGAGTTCATGAATTACTGTGGAAAAGAATGTGGGATCCTCAACTGCACTTAAGAGAAGGAAATGATCATCGATCCCATCTGCAAAATGACTGGCTACTCTGCTGAATTTAATCATCACCTCACTTGGAACGCCAGGAACCTGCGCCCAGGTTGTCTGGGGAAGGCCAGGTTGCTCCTGGTAGCAGTGGCTCTACCTTCAAAGAAAGGAGTGACCTCGGTCCAACCAAGACGTGTTTATTCTTTATGAGAAAGCTGCTTGAGTTTGGTCTCCCTTTAATGACTACACGCTCCCTTTAACCACAAATTTCTCCCTTTAATCAGTGACTCTAACGAGCTTGTGTCGGGATATGTTTCAGACACCATTTAGAGGAATCTTAAAAGCAAACCTCATCTCACCTGCGCTCGACACCCAGATCCTCAGCTGTCTGCCAGCTGGCAACTGCAAATCGTAATTTCACACAATGCCTTTTATCCCACCCGATCCCTGTGCCTTTCATCACTTGTACTTGAGCTAAGTGGAACTGTTGCCTGCAGGTCCCTTGATAATCCAGCACCTTTTGAAAGGGGTAGTTTCTATTTTTGAGTCAGCTAACAAAGTCATATGCCTGCAAAAGCTGGATAATGAATAAGGAAGACTGAAGAAGAATTGATGTCTCTGAATTACGGGCATGTTGAAGAAATTGAAAATACCATGGACTGCCAGAAGAACAAACCAATCTCTGTATGAAAAATTGCAGTCTGAATGGTCCTAGAAGCAAAGAATAAGACTTTGTCTCATTTTATTTATTATTTGTTTCATTTATTTTGAGCATGTTATCAGGAGGAGCTAGTCCCCAGAAAAGGACATCAAGTATGTTAAAGTGTAAGAAAAAAAAAATCCTCAACAAAATGAACTGATATATCGGCTATAACAGTGAACTCAAACATAGCAATGGTTGTGAGGAAGCTGCAGGACTGAGCACATTTTTCTTCTGTTGATACCTAGGGTTGCTACAGGTTAGAATCAACTTGATGGCCTCAAACAACAAAGACCCAGAAGAGTAATTAATATCGCAGAGTGCTTGGTACTCACTAGGGTCTCTACTTAACTAGCTGGCAATCTGATTCTCAACCTCCTTTTGTAATATACATGCTGCCCTGATCTTTGTCTAAAACATCTTTTACTTGAAATGTGAATGAAAAGGGCTAAATGCCTGATGGTTTGACAAAGCCCATCCAGTGCAAAATGCTGTGTGTCTGGAGTGCCCCCACCTCCTGGCGGGGCAGGAAACACCCATGTGTTCTCGAGCTGGATCCTATGCATACAGATGTCGCATCCTGCATCATCTTCACAGTCTCCAGACAACATAAGCCCATTGTTCCAGTCACTGTGTCAGTTCATCTCATTGAGGGCCTTCATCTCTCTTGCCGGCCCTTCACTTTTCCAGACATGATGTTGTTTCCCAGGAAACACCCAGGATGTTTCCCCTGCTGAAAACATCCTATGGGATTCGAACGGATGGAAATGCGGAAAAGGCAGATGCCTGCAGTCCAGGAGACACTAGGCGCCGCTCCGACCCAGCACCCAGGCAGAAACCGTGCCTCCAATGCCTGCTGCTTCTGCTGGTGCTGCTGCTGTAGCTGCTCTTGTCTTACTGTGAGAAACCAAGAAGAACAGGGACTCAGGAGGGCTTCCTACCAACTCAGAACAGAAGGCCATCCGACCTATGAAGAAAGTGCATCCCTAACTCTGGAGAAAGTCAGTGCCTAGGCCCAGTCCTTTGACAAGTTAATGGTCACACCAGCAGGAAAAAACACTTCCCGTGAATTACTCCGGACAGAGTTAGGGAAGAAAATATGCTCTTCTGGATGGCCTGTGAGGAACTGAAAAAAGAAGCTAATAAAACCATGATTGAGGAGAAAGCAAGGATAATATATGAAGACTACATTTCCATTCTTTCTCCTAAAGAGGTCAGCTTAGACTCCCGAGTAAGAGAAGTCATCAACAGAAACATGTTGGAACCATCCCAGCACATATTTGATGATGCCCAACTTCAGATTTACACCCTAATGCACAGACTCGTACCCCCGCTTTATGAACTCTTTTCTGTACAAAGATTTACTCAAGTCCTTATCTGAGAAGTCTATTGAAGCATAGATTTCTCAAATATATTTATTAATAAAATATTAAAATAATTCATGGATTACTTCTAGAACAAAGAACATCTCTGGGAGTACTCCTGGGGCTATTTTAGTAACATGCTTCCTTATACAGAGGGCTATAGATTGTTCACAAGGCAAATGGCAGCTGCCTTTAGGACTATTTTAGAAGGAAAACTGAAAGATGACTGCTCTAGAAAAGTAATATATTTACATTTTCAGTAATAGTAATGTCCTCACCAGCAGAACACACACCAGAAGACTCCATGCTCCTGGAATTTGTGTATGGCCTGCACACACAGGGTTCCTTTTATTTTGCATGACTTCAGAAACTCTTCATCATCCCCGTAAGAATGTTCTTCCAGGCCACCCTGCCTCCTGCCAGGCTCCTTTCTGTACGTGTATCAGTGTCATTCCTGGACATGCTATCAATACTTGGAAAATGGCACACCAGTTTATCTCAGAAGATGTATGTGCAGCTATATGTATCATTACACAATTAATTTACAACATTATGGTCTTAAGTGACCCATCCTCAGTATCTGGGAAGAGTTGCAATGCTTAGAAAATGACTTCATTACAAAGTTACCATTATTTTAATAATTTGACAACATATAAGATGAATTTTTTTTTTAGTTCAGTGTTTGTTCGTATTTCTAACGATGCTTTAAATATAAATGTCTTTACAACTTTTACTATGGAAAAAATCTGAGCATTTTCACTATTAAAAAAAAATAAAGCACAATATTTTTACCTCAAAAAAAAATGCTGTGTGTCCTTCCCACTGTGTCCCATTCCTACAGAGACCAAGTCTGGCTCGAGCAAGGCAACTTCATTCACTGGCTTTATCCCCAATCACTGGCAAGTCTGACAACAGAAATAAAGATGAAAAAAAGAAAAACTTCGTAATAATCAAAAGTGAGAAAGGAACTATTGTCTCAGTTTAAGAAGTTTAAGCAGTTTAAGAAGGCTGTTTCAGGCATCTTTTCTCCAATGCTAATGAAAGTCTAAAGCCGATGGTATTATAATGGTGGAGAAATTTTTCATGCTGCCAGTGTGCCTATGTTTTCCTTCAATAACAATCACAGTTTGACATAGAAATGCCAGCTTAGTGAAGACTGTCTCTTAATTGGTTTGACCGATAATGTCTGAAACTTGGCCAAGGAGAACAAGCAAAAGGAAATCATCTTTTTTTTCTTGTGGTTAATTTCCACAATGGAAAATACAATAGGCATTCATTTTATTCATTGACCATTACTGTAATTCAAATCTATTTTTCTGATCTGTTTTGTTTTACCTTTTTCTTTTTCTTACCTGGCAGATGAAATACCATGTTTTTTCCAGGGCGAGGCTCATCCATTGTACTCTGGATGTGTTGACCCCTGCAATTCCCCAAAATATGGGAAATTCAACTGCATCGTTTGTGGTAGTGGGGGACCATGTTGGCACTATCCCTTGATAAGTAAAAGGAAATATATATATACACACATACATACATACATACATGCACGCACACTATTCATTTGCTATCAGTGACAGTCTGCTGTTTGGGGATGTGTCAGTAGGAGAGGCAGTAAATATGCGTAAGTAACTTTTACACTTGAAGATCCTCAAAATACTGTTCTTGGATTAAATAGCGATGTTTTAAGCTGGTCATTAAGCTAAAATCTTTGCTATAAATGGCCCTAGTAGCAGAAACAGTTCTGTGAAGTTGGGCCACCCTTCCAAGCTTCTCCAGTCCTGGCTCACTGTCCATAACAGACTCCTAGGTGTTTCTAGAAGCCACTTGGGGTCTTCCCACAGCAGCTCTCCCCTTTCAGCTGGCCTAGGCAGTGGCCAGTGAAATCCACTCTCACAGCTCCCAGCACTGGGAGTGAGGGACACAGCCTCTACCTGACCTCATTTCAGGACTCCATGAGGTCAGCTTTCCTGTTGCAAGTTTTCTCCACTTGCTTCTTCACCTGTGGTCATATTCTCTGTCTCCTCCTTCTGCCAACCACTTTCTACTCCATGGCAGTTGGTAGTTTGAGTCTGTATAGCAAAGAAAGAAATGCTGACCAATTCACTCACTCTGTTTGGTCAACATCTTTGTTGTTGTTGTTGAGTACAGTCATGTCAGAACCGACCCATAGCTGACCTCCTGGCTGGTTTCCAGAGGCAGTTAACTGCACAGAAGAGGATTGTCCATCCTTCTCCTGTGGCACAGCTGGTGGATTAGAACTATGTGCATTTGGGATTGCAGCACAGCTTCTTAACACTAGGTCACCATCAAGAAATTACCAGTATGTTTCATGTTGGAGAAATGACACTTTCTGCCCTTTTTGTCTCACTTGATCACAAGGCAGTAATTGGGAGAGAGATGACCAGTGTTCCAATTTAATTAATGAGGAAATCATGCCTTAAGGGCTCTTACTCAACCAAGGCAAAGCAGTTAATAGTTCACAGCTTCTATGCTCAACTCCAGTTGCCAGCACAATCCTCAACATTTTACTGCCCTTTCAATTGCGAGAGAGGAACTAAAGACGTTTTTTTAAAAATGGCATTGACTTTCAAAGAATTTAAGCTTACAATGTGGTTGTCTATAAAGGCAGATGGGAGGAATGTTAAAATAGCAACAAAAGACAGACTTTGATTACGGGTCAAAGAATGGTACCACCCACACTCTGCTGGCAAATATATGATGAGCATGAGTCAAAGGGATCAGGTATGAAGAATGAAGAATTTGGCCTGGGCCTTGAAAGAATCGTATATAAAGTGGTTTTGTAGTGAAGCCATAACACAGTACAGTATCACAATATTCTTATATCTCCTAAGAATACAACTTGTTTCTGGTAGTTTTAGAAGTTTGAATCAGGGTCTCAGCCCTGTTGACTCCTCCTGAGAGCTCTGGGGGAGAAGCTGTTACATGCCCCTTCCCTGAATTCCGTCAATGCCCAGCAATCATTGATATTCTTTGGCTTTTGTGTTTATACATTCAGTGAACATATTCTCTTTTAACATTTTTTTCTAATATGTTTGACCTTAAGTTAAGAGAATAGCAGTATATTTCTAAAGTCCCAGGTTATTATCTTCTGGGGGCAGACACTCAAACTGAGAATTTTGAGACAGAGAATGTTCTTCTCCCAGAAGAAGTGTGCTTCCTCCTTTTTGGTGGGAAAACCTGCATCATTTTCCCCTTTTAAATTTCTTTTCCTTTTTTTTTTCTTTTTCTTAGAGATAATTTTTTTCAGCTACTAAAATAATTTTGGGGTTTTTTTTGTTTGAAATTATTTATTAGTTTACCCACAAAAATCATATACACTGTTTCATGAACATTGTGTTTCATGTATTCTTTCACATTGTTTGATGCAGTCATTCCTATACATTGTGCTTTTTTATATAAAATTTTTATTTTATTCTTGTTTATGTACAAATTCTGTATACATTGTATTTTAGTTATCAAAATAATTTAATCCCTCATATTGCCATATTTACTTTGCCTACTTTCTTTTTGTTTCATAACATCACACACATGCTTTATTGTTACTGCCGTATTTTTCTTAAAGATCACCTAAAGTTTATTTTTTTGCACGAGACAAGGTAAACAAGCATCTCCAGCCAACTAAAAGTCACACTCTTTTTTTTCTGTACTAGTTCATTCCTACAACAAAGATTTACTACCTGCTATCACCCTTATCTGTGCTGTAGACAGGAGATTCTAAAAAGAGTTAAGATATGACCTTGCCTTCATACAGTTTGCCAACTAGCAGAAGAAATAGATTTTTAAATAAATATTATACTCACTCAAATCACTCTAACTTTTTGGATCTTCATCTTCATTCCCCCCACCACTCCAGCCTTTACCAATCCCTGCATCTTCTCTTTCACCCATTTCTTTTATGTGGAAGAAGCAAATAGGGAACTCGAGAGGCCTCCGGACAAGAAGCTACATTGCAATCCCAAACATGAGTTTCCAATCCACCAGCTGCTCTGTAAGAGAATGAGCAATCTCCTCCTGGGTGATTTACTGCCTCTAAAAACCTTCTTGGGAGTCAGCAATGAGTAGCTTCCAATTCAACGGCACACAAGTACTACAATAAGAATATAGAAATAGGTTTCATTATGTGTTAATGGCTAAACTAGAGGTTTGGAAAAAGACCAATGGTGGTAAATGGGGATCCATTTTGCTCGCTTGACCTAGGGTTGAAGACTAAAGAGATGGGCTGAAAGAGTCAACTCTGCTCACTGAAAGCTTTCACGAGGCAAGGAAAGTCCCTTTTGCTTGGGATGAGGAGAAATACAGAATAGGAGAAGAGTAGAACAGGAATCCATGGTGGGTTTAGTGTGACTGCATTTGTTATCCATGAAAAGAAAGATGGTACAGAATAGGAGAAGAGTAGAACAGGAATCCATGGTGGGTTTAGTGTGACTGCATTTATTATCTATGAAAAGAAAGATGGTAGCAAAACAGTGTATGGTCACATTTTAATGTGGTTTGTCAGTCCCACCTGTGCTCAAATCACTCTCTAATCTTTTCGACTCCCTCTTCATTCTTCCATTCTTCCCCCACCCAAACTTATACCAAACCCAACATCTTGTTTCACCCATTTCTTCTACTTGGCAGAAGCACGCACCGTACTGACTATAGAAGGTGTAGCTGTATAAACAACAAAATCTGCAAAATGCTATGATCAAATTTTATTTGAAGAACAGGGGTTGGTAGGATGAACGGTAGAATGGATCTGCTTAGAGAATTCTACTGTTGGGTGCTAAAGTGGGTTCTTAGTGAAGCTAAGTAATGCTTATAATTCTTTTGCACACAAGCTCATCTTTCTTCCTGAACTTTCTGTCTGGAAGACCATTTTCCTAATTAGATAATTCTAACTTGACTTTCAAATTACACTTCATGTGTCACCAACTCCAGCAGGCCCTCCTTGACCCCAACTTTTCTGTGATCTTGAGAATTCTTCAGTACTACACTTATTATAAATCTCTTTTTCCCACTAGATTGAGAGTTCCTAGAGTATAAGGCAGAGTACCTTAAGTATCTTTGTTTCTCCTGTTCCCATGAGATTACAAGACATAGAGATGGAAAACAATAAATATGTGTTGAACTGGTTGCCATTAAGAGCGACCCACAGACCTCTGAGAGTATCCTTTGAAAACTAGCAAAAGATGAACAATAATTCTTACACTGAACATGAACATAACAAAACAAGATTTAAAATAGCCACAGGTTTGATCACCCACTCATTACACATTGTTTTTCCCTTCATCCATATAATAGTCATTTATTATCTCTGAATTCATTTTCTACGCCCCTTCAACCCCTTCCTGGTAGCCATTCTAATATGATTTTCTCTGTATAAACCTTTCCTTAGCTTTTTATAATAGTGATGTGATGTAATATTTGTCCTATTGTTATTGACACGTTTCATTCAGCATAATGTCCTCTAGATTCATCCATGGTATGTAATGTTTCACAGATTCTTGGTTTTTTTTCAGTGCTGTGGGGTACTCCAGTGTGTGCATGCACCAGAGTTTCTCTACTCACTCACTCACTGAGGTTCATGAATCATGATAAAATGTCACCCAAACCACAATTTAAAAAATATGATCACCAGTTAGGCGCATACATCTTTGCTACACAGTATTAATAAAATCATTAAATAATAAGACTAATACTAGAACTTCCCCATAGGGTTTCTAAGACTATATAAATCTTTATAGAAGAGGATTTCTTTATCTTTCTCCTCCAGAGGAGCTGATGGGTTAGAACCAATGATCCTTTGGTTAGCAGCTAAGCACTTAACCATTGTCCTATCAGCATTCCTTGATTGTAGTAAGAATATTAGTTCAATGCCAAATATATTCCAAACTGAATTAGGAACTTTTCCTGTGTTAGCTTAATCTATATGGTAGGTATTGTTGTTGTTTTGTGCCATCAAGTAGCTTGCGACTCATAGCGACCCTATGTACAAGAGCCCTAAATGTCATTCTATCCTGTGCCAACCTAGCTATCTCAAATGCACTCATTCCCCACTCCAGTCACAGAATTGATCCATCTCATCAAAGGTCTTCCTCTCCTTCGCCGCCCCTCTACTCTGTCAAACATGATGTCCCTCTCCAAGGACCAGTCCCTCCTTGCAACATGCCCAAAGTATGTCTAACGAAACTTCAGAATCCTTGACTCCAAGGAGCACTCCGGTTTCACCTTCTCCAGGACAAACCTATTTGTTCTCCTAGCAGTCCATGGTATATTCAACACTCTTCTCCAGCACCACAGCTCAAAAGCATCAATTCTCTTTCTATCATCCCTATTCACTGTCCAACTCTCTGATGCATAGCATGCAATTGCGAAGACTATAGCCCAGATCAGGCACACCTTTGTCTCCAGCCTGACGTCATTGCTCTTCAGCACTCTTGAGCAGTCCCTCACAGCTGACTTTCCCAATGCAATTTGTCTCTTGATTTCCTGGCTGCTGGTATCAAGAGTGTTGACTATGGAACCAAGTAAACGAAAACTGATATCTATCTCAATCTCTTCACCATCCATACTGATGCTGCCAATTGGCCCAGTGGTGAGAATCTTTGTTTTCTTGACGTTGAGCCTCATTCCATACTGAAGGCTGCAGTCCTTGACTCTCCGCAGCAAGTGCATGAGGTCCTCCTCAGTTTCAGCAAAGAGGGTTGTGTCATCTGCATAACACAGGTTGTTGACTCTTCCACCAATCCTGATGCCACATTCCTCCTCATACAGCCTAGCGTCTCAGATGATCTGTTCTGCATGCAGATTGAAAAGGTATGGAGACAGAATACATTCCTGACTTACCCTCTTCTTGATGTTGAGCCATGTAGTGTCTCCTTGCTCTGTTCTGACGACTGTCTCTTGGTCCAAGTATAGGTTTCGTATTAGCTAATCAAGTGTTCTGGGATTCCCATTCTTCTCAGAGTCAGCGGCAGCTTGTTGTGATTCACACAGTCAAAAGTTTTGCATAGTCAATGAAGCACAGATAGACATTCTTCTGGTATTCTTTGCTTTCTGCCAAGATCCATCTAACATTAGCTATAATATCCCTAGTACCACGACCTCTTCTAAATACAGCTATGTAACCCTATGTACAATAGAGCACACTTAGACTATCATTTGGACTAACAGACTTGGTAGGTATTAGCCATCCGATATAGATGCTTAAAATTAAGACTGAGAAGTTAACTTCCTCAAGCTCATAACCACAGAGTGCCTGAGCCAAGAATGGAACCCAGGTCTATCTGGTATTGTCAGTTCTAGCACTGACTATCCCAGATTCAGCATCACATTCTTCACATTGTAGCCAAGAAAAGGTTTTTAATCTTTTTCCTTAAAATATCATACTGGCACAAAGAGGATTCTGTGACTATCTAAATTGTACTCTACCAAACATTTATTTCCTCTCATCATAATTCATTGCACTTATAATTCATAATTATGGTTTTACAGTATATTTAAATTATAGTTATAAGCTACAGTTGAAGTTAACAATTAAAAACTATAATCAAATTTTTTCCTTGCATATTGCATGCTTCTAATAGCCATTAAGCTCTATTACTATGCCTGGCACTTAACAGGTATTCAATAAACATTTATTAAATGAATGAATAGATGAATGAAAACTTGACTCTAAAGTCATGTTCCTTCCCTATGCCACATTCTTAATATGAATGCAGCTACTGTGAAACTAAGGTCCCTCATGAGGAGGCCTAGAAGTGAGTAATTGATGCTCTAAACGTACGGAGTAAACTTATGGTAACCATGAGAGAGTCTTAGAGGGGATTCGTATCATTTCAAACTATAGTTGTTGTGAGAAGCCATCATGTCAAATGCAACTCATAGAGACCCTATGAACAAAAGATCTGAACCCAATCCTGTCTGCACCATCCTCAAAATTCCTGACACATCAGAACCCATTGCAACAGTCATCATGTCAATCTACCTGGTTGAGGGTTTTCCTCTTATTTGCCATCCTCCACCCTTGCCAGAATCATGTCTTTCTCCAAGGAATAGCACCTCCTAGAGACATGTCCAAAATATGTGAGGTGAAGCCTCATCATTCTTGCCTCCAAGGAACACTCTGGCTGCACCCTCACCAAGACATATCACTTCATTCTCTTGGCTGTCCATGGGATGTTCAGTGCTCTTCTCCAATATGGCAACTCAAAGGTGTCAATTCTTCTGTCATCCTTATTCATTGTCCAGGTGTCAGATACATAGCTAACAATTGGAAAGACTTTGGCCTGAATCAGACATCCCTTAGTCCTCAAACGGACATCATTACTCCTCAATAATTTGGAAAGGTCCCTAACTGCAGATTTTCCCATTGCAATGTGTCTCTTTATTTCCTCACAAAGGGTGTTAATCATGGATCCAAGCAAGATGACGCTGCTGACAGTTTCAATCTCCTCTCCATCCATTATGATACTGCCCAATGATCCAGTGGTAAGAATCTTTGTCTCCTTAATATTGAGATACAATCAATACTGAAAGCTGTATTCCTTGATCTTCTGCAACAAGTGTTTCAAGTCCTCCTCACTTTCAACAAGTAAGGTTGTGTCATCTGCATAACACATTATTGATGAGTCTCCCTCCAATCCTCAGAGTCCAGCTTCTCAGATCATTTTTTCAGCATATTAATTGAACATGTATTGAGATAAAATACAACACTGATGCACTCCCTTCCCAATTCCAAATCATGCAGTACCCCTCCATTCACAAAACAGCCTCCTAATGCAAGTATACGTTCTGCATGAGCATAAACAAGTGTTCTGGGAACCCATTATTTTCAGTGTCAGCCACAGCTTGTCATGAGCCATACAGTCAAAAGCCTTTGCATAGTCAATAAAGCACAAACAGACATTCTGTTGGTATTTCTTACTTTCAGCCAGGATCCATCTGAGTTCAACAATAATATCCCAGGTGCCACGGCCTCTTCTATATCCCACTTGAACTTCTGGCAATTCCCTATCTATGTACTATCTATATAGTGGATAGTAATAGTAGTGTAGTGGTAGAACCAAGATTGGAAGTGAGTTGAAATGAGGAAAATCAATAACAAATATAATTTAACAATTGGTAGATGGAATGTATGTAGCTTGAATTTTAGAAAACTGGAAATTGTTAAAAATAAAATGGAACACATGAATATTTCAATAGAGCAGCTATGGCCACTCTGAATCAGATAATCATATGGTATACTATGCAGGGAATAAAAACAAGAAGGAGAATGATGTTGCATTCATAGTCAACAAGTCAATTTCAAGTTCAATCCTGAAATACAATGTTGTGAGTAATAGGATAATATCCATAAACATAGGAATAAGACCCATTAACAAGACTATTATTCAAGTGTATGCTCCTACGTCTAGTGCCAAAGAGGAAGAAATTAAGAATTTTTACCAAATTTTTGCAGCCTAAAATTGACTGAACATGCTAATGGTAACTGGTGACTGGAATACAAAAGAAGGGAACAGTAAAGAAGGAACAGTAGTTGGAAAATATGGACTTGGTGATAGAAATGAAGCTGGAAATAGAATGATTACATTTTGTATTTACAATGACTTATTCATTGAAAATACTAGTTCTAAAAGACACAAAAGATGACTTTACATGTGGAGTTCATCTGATTACTACATTTGTGGAGGCAACCATTGAAGAAGCTCAATATCAGCAGTCTTCACCAGGCCAGGGGCAGACTGTGGGTCAAATCATCAATTATTCAAACCACAGAGGTTAATAAAAACAAGAGATGATGATGATCTGAGGAAAGACTAGAAAAACTATGGTTATTTTAACAAGAAAAAGAATAAACTGGGTAATTTCATTAAGAGCTTCAAGAACATAGTTAATATGGCTTACTGTTTCTTCATGAAAAGTAGAAGAGACACAGTTCTTTTTAAGTTAGACACATGGAAGAAGTTGCTACAATTAGTTGATAAAGGAAACCATTTTCTGGAAAAGTACTTTTAGAAGTCTCCTTGTATACGAGCAAGAACTTGGAGATAAGGCATGGTATAATTTCTCTAGATCTCACTTGTATTTCATTACAACATCCACCTGAGAGATGTTAAAATATCACCTAATAAGATCCCTTGAGAGCTCTGGTGAGCTAGTAGGTAAGGAGTTGTGCTCACAATAACACGTTCAAATTAATCAGTTGTTGCAAAGGAGAAAAATCCGAAATCTCCTCCTATGTGATTTACAGCCTCTGAAAATCCCCTGGAGAGTCAGTTTTGAGTCCATTCCAACTCAATGGCAATGAGTTGGGTTGAATTGTAATGAGATCTCTTAGTTATTAGTTTATGCAAAAAACTAAAGCTATTGCAAAAGAAGTTTTTGCATCAATTTAAAAAATTTGTTTAAAAATTATTCTTAAGGACTATCTAATTACAATTATATCATTACCATTATCAACTTACACGCACAAAAATAACTGATTTTAAAAGAAAGCCTATTTTTAAAATAAATCTTTTTAAGATTTTAAACAATATTTAAAGTCTTTTAAAACAAAGCATATTTCTTAATTCCTCTTATGCAAACTTAAAATGATGCCACATAGGTGGGACACTTAGTCTGTATTGAGACATACCACCTGCTGGCTCTGGTGACACAGCCCTCATTGACTTCTAAAAACCACCCTGTAGATAACAAGACAACATGCCTTCCTTGAGTCTAAGCCAATCTTCCTATTCATCATGGATCTCATTCTTATTCAATATACTAAATGAAGCTACCAACATAACAACTTAATTACTGCTTGATGTTTATTAAAGTACTTTTCGTAAGATTGTAGAGAAGAATCAATCCTTAGTTAACCCAGAGCACACAAATTTGAGGTGTGCCTCAAATTATCTTTTTATGTCCAATTTTCTCAGTGACCATAAATTCACAAAAAGATTTGTACAGGTCTCAAAACCCAAAAACCCAACCTACTGCCTTTAAGTCCATTTTTACTTTGAGACTGTCCATCTTTCTCCCCAGAAGCATGGTTTCAACCTTTGGATCAATAGTCTGATATGTTCCCAATCCCACCGCCAGGAAATTCATCATGAATTTCAGATCTAATTAACTCTTACATAAAACAAGATTATACATCTGAACCCCAACTTTAATTGAAAAAAAGCCAAACAGTAACTGTACTTTTCTTTTAAAGAAAGATTACAAGATTGGTTCTGCATCATGTGATTGGAAAAGGTAAAATTTAATTAAAAAATCTGTAGGTATGAGATCAAGAAATATTAAAAATTAAAAGCCACTGTGATATTCACTCCTACCTGTTATCCATCTAGTGTAATGGTTGGTAACTTGTGGTAGAGTTATGCTACAACCCAAAGGAACACAGTTTGAACCCACCAGCTGCTTTGTGGAAGAAAGATGGGCAATTTCCTCCCATGCAATTACTATCTCTGAAAATCCACTGGAGGGTCAACTAAAAATTGGTTACATGTTTGCTCTTTTCCACTGAGTAAGAACCAGTTCATAGCTGACTTCCCCAGCAGGTTTTCAGAGGCAGTTAGTTACATGGGAGCTGATTTATTTATTGATGATATAATTAACCCCAGAATGTTTTATAAGAAATAGGTATCAATCTCCATAATAGTCTATGTGTTTCCTACTGCCAAGGGGGCCCTTTAGAGTAGTGAGAGAAGATCTTCACCCTGAAACCCACAGCGTCCCTTTTCAGCAGGAAGTAGCTAAGAGAACACACCATCCCCTTTTCCTTATGAATCGGGTGAAGTCTCTCTCAGGGAGGAGTGATAGGGAATGGCATAGGATACACTGACAAAGGAGATTAATCAGAACTGGCTTTGACAAGCACTGTGGCAATTGGACAATTAAAACAGACATTCTGGGGGGGAAGAAAAACAAACTGGGGTGGAAGTTAGAGAAAACAGTGCAACAATGAATGAATGAAAACCCCAAATCCCTGTAAATGTTCATGAAAATTAAAAAAAAGAATATAGAACAAGCAAACCAAAAAAAAAAAAGAAAAGAAAAGAAATAGGTATCAGGAAGTCTGGTGTCCTAATGGTAAGAAACTGTACTGCAAACAGAAAGGAATGCAGTTGGAGGCCACCAGCTACTCCGCAGGAGGATGGGCAATCTCCCATGTGCTTAACTGCCTCTGAAAACCTGTCAGAGGATCAGCTATGGGTTGGTTCTGGCTCTACAGTACACAACAAAAACAACAGCAACAGGTACTACTTCTTACAAAATTGAGTGTCCTCATAAAAAGTTAGCTACTAAAATCCTTCAACAAATAAATTAATTTTAAATGGAACATTACAGTTTTAAATTTGACAATGCTAAGTTTAACCAAATGGACTAAAGAGAAAAAGAAGAATCTCACAGTTGGGTGAACACAAATTTAAAAAAAAATACCACCACAAGAGAACTGAGTCATTTTTGACAGAATGTTAAGTCCTGTGGAAGTCCCCAGACTGACGTAAGGAGAGGTAACACAATTCCACATGATCTTCTCTCTGAGTCAATCAATTGCAGTCTATCCTATGAGAATGGTATCACTAGAATGAGTTGGTGACATTGTCTCATACAGTACAAAACAGATCTTCTCTTTAATTTTGTTGATGTGCTTTATTTTAACTACATTAAATTAAGTCAGAAATCACATCAGATTGAGAGTAAGATGCATTGGTCAGCTCTGGATAAAGAGATTGGTGATGAAAATTCAATCAAAATGTTACCAAGATACTCCAGTTTTACATTCAATATTATAATTTTACTCTGAAAACACAAACAGCAATGTCTCAGAGCCAGAAAGTAAAACTTAAAATGCATGGGATGTGAAACTAGCCAAACAGATTCATGTTTCACCATGATGTTAAATGAAAGTAAGAAAGTTGAACAGCTACATGAATGTTTAAGGCTTCTCTGACAAGATCTCTGAGGTCCCTCTAATTACAATACTCAAATGTTGTTAGCAACAATAGAAAGAACAATTTAAATATGTGATTTAGTAATTTTTAATGTATTTGGGGTTCTTTGGAGAGTTCTGAAATTTCCATAGCAGCTGCATACTTCAGTCCTGGTGGCATTTGGGGAAACACTTGTCAAATCCATATTAGGAGCCAAAACCGCCTGTGTGAAAACAATTTTTTCCTATTGTTGAGTGAAAATTCCATGAGCAAAAATTTCTTGCATTGTGTCCAGTAGAAATATGTATCTCCACCGAAAGTATTATCCTAATGAGCTTGCTTGTAATGTTTACATTGGACGTAAGTAACAGAAACGTGCATGCTCGCTCTCTCTTTTTCCCTTCTACTACCTCATGTGAAGAGAGTGGGAGGAACCTGGCAGAAAATCAACAGTGACAAATGTAACTGCTTTCCCCTTAGTTATGGGGAGCACTTTAGAAAGCAATTTACATCTGCAACACACCAGTTTTCTCTTCCAGAACGTGTGTTCTTTAAGGAAAAGTTTAAAAGGCTCAGACTTAAAACTGTGGCAAAGGCTCTTGGCACCACATGCTTGCAGACTCTGGCCCAACTGGCTGAAATAAGTCTTTGCTAATTTATCAGCCGGCTCAGGTCTCAGCTGCAGTTTTCAGCTTTGATCCGAGCCGAGACCCATATCATTGCAGCATCATGTGTGTGTCTGGGCCTGTGACAGCAATGGCTGGGAAGACCAAGAAGAAGCACAAAGGGGACACGGAGCATGGCTTGGCCACCTGCTCCCTCCATTATAATGGGACGAAGGGTGCAGCTGATTAGACCAGGGAGAATGCAGGATGCAGGTGGGATGGGGCTAGAGAAGGTTGGAGGGATGTGAGGAATGAGGGAGAGGTGCTCCAGCTGCCATGGTACAGACTGGTATCCTACCTCATTCAGCTGCATTTATTAGCTTCAATTAAGCACTGAGGTTAATACAGAGGACCCAGAGATGAATTTTTTAGACTCTAGCCTTAAAGGACTGCTGTGGTGATAACTTAAGTATGCACCAGGCATACCTAATTCTAATGTATGTCTGAAAGGTGAATCGACAAATGCAGAAGAGATAAAGAAGCATTAGTATACTTACAGAAGAAACAAACAGCAGAAAGATTGAGTGCAAGCATAGCTTGATTTCAAATTCATTCTTACAGAAAAACCATCGAGAGAAAAAAAGATGTTTTATCCTTTCATTCAGTAACTATGTCCTGGAGATCAACCAATAATTTATTAAGTATGAAATACACGATAGGCACACAAATACGGTATAGGTCCTGTTCACTAAGACATCAAGAAAGATACACAAATGACCATTGCAAATAATGGAAAGGTTGCATGCTTTACAAAGACACTGATGAGAATGTAGGGATATGAAAGACCATATCTGACTGGGAGAATCAGGAGCAGCTCATGAAGAAGTTGCTACTAGACTTCAAGGGTGAGTGAGTAAAAAGAAAGAAAAAAAATCCAGGTACAGATCTTTCTCCCTTTTGTCCATAAATTGTGTGGACACCAGGCCTCTCCTTCCAACATGCATCCTGAGCTCTCTTAAGACAAAGAGTTACTTTGCAACATTCAGAAAAGACCAGAAATCACAGTTCTTACGATGGGGAATAATCTGACCAGAAAGCTGGAGAAAGTGCTATTGAAGAGACTGGAAGGTGCAAAGGAGAGACTGATTCTACCCTCTGATTCCCAGAGGACAACAGCCTTGCTAAGTCTATGTCACTTCTTTCTCAATGCCCTTCCCTCCTTCACAGTTCCTCTTCCTTCCTACTCTTCTCCCTTAAATGTTTCAAACTCTTTTCCTAGCCAATCACTTCCTAACTATCTGTGCCAACTTGGGCAGATCTGCAGAAGGGGATTATTTAAGTGGATTTGAAGGAGCTCTGGTGACCCTGTGGCAAGAAGCTACTTAACACAGAGTTGTTGTTGTTGTTGTTCTGTGATGTTGAGTAGGGACCAACCCATAGCTGACCCTCCAGCAGGTTTTCAGAGGTCATTAATCTCATGGAAGAAGATTGCCCATCTTTCTCCCACAGAACAGCTGGTGAATTCAAACCATGTGCCTTTGAGATTGCAGCTCAGCTTCTTACCCCTAGGCAACAGAGGTCCCTTAGCATAGAACTAGTGCTCAAAATTTTAGTTGTTCTTATTTTCCATTAATATTCTCAACTACACCTATGACCTCACCTATAATTTTTAAACAACAAACCTAATAACTGAAGATTCTAGTTCTTAATGGCCTGCTCTAATGACCCAATAGCTTTCTTGCTATCACTTTGTACTTTCAAAAAGCAATTCAAACTTTTACAACATATATAAAATACATGTAAAAAAATACATCATCTTCATACATTCTCTTTTCTCCATTATTTGGGTAAATGGCATCAGCCTCTAGCCAGTTTTCTAAAACAGATTACTGAGGGTAATTTTTGAGCCTTCCTTTTCATTTTTTGTCCAATAGTAAATGGGATTGATTTACCATGTAAGTGAACCTTTCATTTCTACTGCCATCTGCTTATTATTCTCACCTGCCCAGCCTCTGCCTCCAGGCTATGTCTCCTCCAAGGTGTTCCTGCACTACAGCTCAAACCCAAGTGTGTCTATATCGTCCTTTCAGTTAAAGTCTGATTATATCACATTTTTGGTTAAACTTTCTCATGGCTCTCCAGGGTTTTCGTGATAACCTTTGTGTTATTCATAACTGCACACAAGGCACTTCCAGATCTCTCCTATTTTTCTAGCTCCTTCTAGATACATGTGGTCTTAACACACTTAGCACCATATCAGGTTCTCAATAAATAACTGTAGAATGAATAAACGATGGAGTCATTCACAGGCCCCCTTTAAGAGTTTTTTTTCCCCTGGCCATTCCAACCTATTTGTAATTCCTCAAACATGCTATTCCTGAATACTGGCATTTGTCTGTCCTCATCCGAATCTTGCCACCCCCAGTTTTGCTCATCCTCTTTCCTGCTCACCCCTAGGCTGGGATAGGTGTTCTTCCCTGCCTTCATGACACCATGTGTCTCTCTCGGGAGACTATTCCCTAAAAAACCATTTATCGTTGGTTCTATCACTAATCTCAGAGTTCTCTGAACTGAGAAATCATGTCACATTTGTCTAGGAGTCTCCAGAATAATGCCTGAAGCACCGTCTGGTTTAAAGTAGGCATTCCATTAATGATTTATTAACCCACGAATGAATAGCTCAAATGCCAATTGTGTAGTATAAACAATACCAGCAAAGGGGGGAAATCAATGTGGCATCTTTTATTTTTTTTCCTCTTGGCTTTAATTCCGTAGGACTTTCCAGTATATGCCGCATTCAGTCTCCTGAGAACAGAATGGTCCTTACTTAGATTTTCTTTTTCCTCCCCCCTTTCTCTGCCAGACTCACTTCCTGCTGCTCCTGCATTGACAGACTTTTGGAAAGTTTACCTTTCCCTCAAATTTCTCATGGTGATTAAGGACTATAATTGCCACTGAACGGTCCAGTTTAGCATAGAGAGAGCCAACCAACATTCACCATCAGACTTTAAACGCTGACAGTTGAAACAGCCAAGAAAAGTTCATTAAGCACTGAGCAATAAAAAGAGCAGGGGAAAATAGAGACAGAACAACTCCCTCAGGCATTGCAAAAGCGGGCCTTTGTGATGAAACATTCCTAAAGGAATCTGGGGAAATTACATTATAAAACTGCAACAGACGGCAGGATAGAATAACAAGCGCCGTTATAACTTCATGGTAACACACAAACATTTCGAGTGGAGGGAAGGACACACAATAGAACCTCTTGTGAGGCAGGCAAGAAGGGGCTGCCCAAACATGCCCAAATGTCAAGATATTTTCAACGTCTCCTTGTGGATTTTCTATTAGGGTCACTTTCATTCCTCTTGCATAGACATCAGAGGGCATTAAGACATGGGGGAAGTTCATCTCCTTATCTTAAGTTTGCAAACGAAAACAGGCAAGAGGAACCAGGGCCACTTCTTGCAGCTGAAGGAGCGAGGGTAAATTTCTGGTCATTGTGCCATGAGTGACTGTGAAAGAAATACATTTTTCACACAGGACCATCTATATAGATGCATTTTTTAAAAGTATTGAGTGAATCCATTTTGCAGAGACTTGGAAAATTTCTAATCTTGTCAGAATGCATACAAGGTACCATAGGGTGCATGGCTGAGGAGATATGGGTCTGATAGCCACGCCAATCAGTGGCACTGCAGAAGAAGGGTTGTCCGATATCGTCCATTTATTACTGTTGATTATAGGTGCCATCAAGTCTATTTCTACTTGCAGTGACCCTAGAGTGAGAATAGAACATCCTCACAGGATTTTCTGGGTTGCACTCTTTAGGAAAGCAGATTGCCACGGAATTGGTAGGTGGATTTGAACTATCAACCTTTCAAATGAAAGCTTAGTGTTTAACTTTTGTGCTATCAGAGCTCCTATAAGTATTATAAACAAGAGAATCATATAGAACAGCTCTACTCAGTGTAATGGGATTATCGTGATTGAGCCGCAACAGGTCCAGTTTGATATTGGTATAGATACATACTCCAAGGAGAATAAGTATGTAATATACAATACAAGCCAAGAGATTTTTTTAATTGCTATAAACCTAAAACTCTTCTATCAATATGCTGTCCTGAGTTAACGTGGGTCTGCTGTGATGCTGAACCTTGGGTCATTGGAATATCAAATACCGTAATGGTTACCCATGGTGGACAGTGTTTGGTGGAGCTCCCAGTTTAAGGCAGGCTTGTAAGCAGGAGTGTCATCACGTCCTAAACCACATGCCTCTGGAAACTCTATGAACTTTAAGAAATGATGATAGTTATAGAAAGGCTTCAGGCCTTTTGTTTACAGTGTAGCTATGAGTTGTGCTCAACTCAACGGCAATCAACAACAACAAATAAACCTAGGTATAACACACACTTACCAATTTAACATCTGTTATTTGTGAAAGTAATTATATTCATTGCATTAATTGTGTTGTGCACCCATCAGCAACACAAACCAAGACATTTTCTTGAAAGAAAAAATTATATTACTAATTATGCCCATACAACTAGGTATCAGCTGATATAGCCTGGGCAGGTAAGCACATATGATCAAATAAGATAACATAAGCAAAGAACAAAATCCTGAGAAGCAACAATGTGGGTGAAAAGAAAATGAAAGCGCTCTCTGGAGTCAGTTCTTTGACTCTTCCCTGACTCAGTTTCAGCCCAAATTACATGGGCACTTTTATCAAAGAAGGCAATAAAATATGGGAAGAACTCTGAGAGAATTGTGCCAACTCTCTTGTGAAACTCTTTCAACACACTAGTATGCTTCTACAAACAGAAAAATATTTAGCAAGAGGTGTGCAAGCTAGCTAGAGATGCAATCAGATAACTTAAAGGTGACTCTCATCTGGTACAGATCAGCATTTTTCCCTCTTAAAATAAGACCATAAAAGTAAAGCTTTGGTTCACATGCCGTGGTGTTTCTGCATCATGAGATCATTTGTATTCTGATAGGGAGGTTTTGAAAATTGGGTGAGAAACGGATGCACAACATGTGCAACTGGAAAGTTCAAAGCCTCCTTCAGATCTTGAGTAAACCAGCACTACCCTTTCGTGCTGCTTCAAGGGCAGATCATTCAAGACAGGCTTTCCTCAAAGCCAGGCACTGTACAGCAAAAACACCTCCAAAGAATCTGAAGTAAAGATGAACATGATTAGAATATATATTTAGAATATATGCTGATACATGCAATGTATTATATGCTGATATATTTATGTAATGCATTATATATTAATATAATGCTTGGTTAGAATATATATTCTAATCAAGCAGAGTATGTGTATATGTGTGTGTGTATACACACACACACACACACACACATATATATATATATACACAAATATATAAATTATAAATGTGTGTGTGTGTGTGTGTGTGTGTGTGTGTATTTGTTGTTTACTAGAGTGGGAACTGACTCATAGCTGACCCTCCCACAGGTTTTCAGAGGCAGTTAATTGCATGGGAGGAGATTGTCCATCCTTCTACAGTGGAGCAGCTGTTGGCCTCAAATGGTGCATGCTTTCAAGATTGCAGTGCAGCTTCTTGCCACTAGAACCCCAAG
Organism: Elephantulus edwardii; assembly: GCF_000299155.1. Lineage (NCBI taxonomy): Eukaryota > Metazoa > Chordata > Mammalia > Macroscelidea > Macroscelididae > Elephantulus > Elephantulus edwardii. The sequence continues at coordinate 1,089,020 of NW_006399973.1, forward strand.
GCTCAGAGAGAGAGAGAGAGAGAGAGAGAGAGAGAGATACACATACACTATGGATGGCAAAGGGAAAACTGATGTCTTTGAGTTGTGATGCTGGAGCAAAAAGTATTGAATTTATCACGGGCTGCTAAAACAAACAGGTTCGTCCTAGAGAGGATGAAACCAGGCTGCTCCTTGGAGACAAGGATTCTGAAGTTTCACTTCACATACTCTGGGAATATAGCAAGGAGTGGCCAGTCCTTGGAAAGGGACTTCATGCTTGGGAAGATGGAGGGACAGAGAAAGAGAGGAAGATCCTGGATGAGATGGACTGATTCAGTGACTAGGATCATAAAGGTAGGTATGTCAGGGACAATGAGATTGGCTCAAGATAAAGCAGGGTTCAGAGCTGTTGTACATAAGGTCACTATGTACGTGATTCAACAGAACATAACAATACAACTATATATATATATATATATGGACACACATATATATACACATATATATGCATATATACATATATATATGCATACATACACATACAGCAAATAGCACAAAAAAATAAGAGGGATGCATTTTGGTAGAATTTTCTATATAATTACCAAATTTTTACTTGTGAATTTTTCAGCAAAAGAAATTACCTGAGTTCTCTTGAGTCTCCAATCATTTGCTATGCATCTGAAAGCTGGACGACATGTGATGATGGAAGCAGAATTGATGCCTTTGAGCTCTGGTGTTGGAGAAGAGTTCTGATATCCCAAGAACTTACAAAAGAACAAATAAATATATCTTAGAGAAAATGTAACCAGAGTACTCTTTGGAGGCAAAGATTATAAAATTTCTTCTCACATACTTCAGGCATGTTACTATAAGAGGCTATTCCTTGGAGAAGGACATCATGCTTGGAAAGGTAGAGGGTCATTAAAAGAGGGAAAGACCTTCAACCAGATGTACTGACACAGTGACTGCAGCAATGAGCTCTAGTGTGTCCGAAAGTGTGAGGATGGAACAGGATAGGTCAGGGTTCAGACCTGTTGTTTTATGAATCACTATATGTTGTACATGACTCAATGGCACCTAACAACATCAACCAACTTAGGATGGTGGGAAGTTTTATCAAGATAATTTTGCTTCATTACAATCCTCTTATTTCAGAGCAGAAGCATGCTCAGTTTGGTTTTCAATGGTTGAGTTTTCAGATATAGATTAACAGGTCTTTCTTCCAAGGGGTCTTTCTTCCAAGGTCTTTCTTGATTAGAAATGGGGCAGCACTCTCGTTCAGTCCTTTCAACACACTAGCATGCCTCTCCACAGGAAGACATTTAGCTCTTGGCCTTCCAATCCTTTGAGTCCTCTTGATCCATCAGATAGAAACTCGTGGAGGAAGTGGACTTCCTCCTCGTGTCAGGCATACTGCACAGCCTCCTTGTCGTGCTCCTAACGCAGAACACAATGTGGGTTGGTGAGGGAAGCATTGTTGAGATATTCGAGGTAGGAAAGGAAGAATTGCTTCTTGCTTCCCTAGAACAGCTTTCTTCAAGCTGTGAGCTAACACACTCAGCTTATGGAAACCTGGTGGGCAGTTAAGCCTTCTGGGGAAAAAAAATTCTACTGGTCCTCAGCAAACTGGTCATTCCCTAGAGAGAAGGCTCTTGACCTTTATCTGCACATGGAGAAGATGTGCAACATGTTGGGTTCTGAGAGCGCATACACTAGATGTGCCTACATATTTTTAATATACGCATTCTGTTTGTTAGGAGTCCTGTGGCACAATGGTCAAGAGCTTTGTTGATAGCTAACTGGTGCATCACCAGAACTCTCCAGAGGAAAGACCTGGAGGTCAACACTAAAAAAACTGCAGCCTTGGAGACCCTCCCGGGCAGCTCTCCTCTGTCCCACAGAGTTGCTGTGAGTCAGTATGAACTTGATAGCATCAAGTTGGTTTTATTTGTTTAATTTTGCATCTGTCTCAAGAAGAAATAAGAAATGCCTTAAATTCTGTTTTCTGTTGGCATCCCTCACGTTGTTATTTTTCATTACTGTTAGTTGCCATCTGGTCAACTCCAAGGCATAACATCCCCATGTGTAAGAGTGTGAAACAATGCCCACTCCATGAGGATTGACATACTTCTGTCTATCCTTACAGGATTTGGGCCAATTCATCGAAATCACTGAAAGTTTCTTTTAGCTTCACTGTCCTTCAGTTTATCAAATGTGATTATTGCAGAGATCAGTTCCTCCTGATAACTCATCAAAAAGTAAGCATGTCAAAGTATTGGACAACATTGCATGATCCATAGGATTATTACTAATTTGGGGAAGCAGATAAGCTGTCTTGGGCTTGAAGCTCCACTGAAACCTGCAAAGCAGGGATAATGAGCTTGCTCAGATTTGAAACAGTAGTAGTAGAAATTTCAGCATCATTGAAATACACAAGGTATCGTAATACAAGAAACTGACAAACTGCCCCCACAGAATCTATTAATTCCTCAAAATGTTGCCTCCACATCTACTCTCTCTACCACTCATATTTTACATTTTGATAGAGCAAATTTGCTCCTATAAATGAAGGAGATTTATCTTTTAGTTGGAGTTCACTGATTTTTTAAACCATTCATACAGGAGTCGGGCTGAAGTTTAGCTGTTAAGCAAAACTTTCTCCTTTCACACAGCAATTTAAATTCATAAGCAACATTGGGGGGGGACGTAAAAATACATCAGAGAATAAACTGTTTCAACACACCAGAAGCAATCACTCACAAATAATGGTTACCAGAAATAATTCATTGTTAACTATTCAGTAATACAACTCCCCACAAACTCTTAAAAGGCAATATTTTTGTCTTGAATTTTCATTTTTACTGTAACCCTTGTAAAGTATCTAAAATTCAAACTGGCCTTTCCCTGAATTAGTGCAAAAGGTGTCAACACATTCAATTTGAAATGGAAAAGATCCCATAAACAGCTGAAATTTGCAATCTTCAATATCAGTACTCTTTATGAAGAGGAATAATGTTAATTCTCTGGTAGAATTCTTTCCTTTCATGTGGGTGTCCCAGGTTCAATTCTCAGTCAGTACATCTCACACACATTCATCTGTGAGTGGAGGATTGTGTGTTGATAGGATGCTGAACAGGCTTCCCCAAAATTGACAGACTCGAAAGAATGGTCTAGGAATAGAATTGCAATGGTCCAATCCCACTGTGCATGTGATCACTGTGATTTGGGGTGACTTTACAGTAGCTAATAACATGAATGTGGTATATATGGGGCTGCCCTTTATGCTTGAATGTGAAGATCTGAAAGTTTCCACCTTCCTGGTATTTAGTCCTGTACTCTGTAGCCTACTGAACATGGCAGTGTTACTGAGAAGGTAAGATTATCACATTAGAGTAATCAGATTTCAAATTCTACAGTATTAAGTCGAAGCAAATCCGAAAACTGAAGAAGTCCAAGAGACTTTTGAGTAGAATACACACCTGATCTTAAAAGGCTATTTCAGACAGTCATGAACTTGACTTTGTAAATGCTGAGAAAACTCTGGCTTACCATTTCAACTTACCTTCCTCTTGTTCATTTTGTTACAGTCCTCTTTCTTTTTTTCATTTTCTTATTATTTCATTAATTTTAATGAACATTTACAGATATTTTGGATTTTCATTCATTATTGCACTTGTTTCTTTACACTCCTCCCCCCAGTTCACTCCTCTCTTTGAAAAGCAAAAGATAAACTCCTTCGTTAGTATTTTAACAAAAGATTAATCACATAAAGGGCAATGATTTGAACTTATCCAGAGGCACTTTGAAATTATGATCTGATGATCAACTTTTGAGAAGTTTGTAGACTTGAAACCCTATAGAATAGCTCTACTCTGTAAATATGGGGTCACCATGAGTTGGCACTAACTTAATAGCATCTGATTTGTGTGTGTGTGTGTGTGTGTGTGTGTGTGTGTGTGTGTGTGTACACTCTGTGAAAGGCAGCTCTGCATTACTTTTTCTGGGGTCCCAGGGTTCCTGTTCTAATTATCACATCAGCATGTTGGTCATTCTTCTGAACATATGCATCCTTCTGTAATTGCATCTAACATTTCACATCATCATGTATATCTGGTTCTCTTTCTCCCCAACTAGAATGTGTACTTCCTGAGGACCAGGAATAACTCTGTGCTTCTGAAAGGTTCCAGGGCCGTACAAGGAACCACACACAGATGATACTCTCAGCAGCGAGTGTGAACATAGCAGAGATTGTGAGGACGATGGAGGATCCAGCAAGATTTCATTTAGTTATATGCAGGGTAGCTAGAAGTCATAGTAAACACATCCAACTCGATGGCACTTCATAACTAACAACACAGCTTTGCTGAACGCACAGTCAAGGAATGTACTTTTATTCTATTTTGTACCATTTTGTGAACGCTTCTTTACCCTCAGTAATTAACCATTTAATCAAAACTACCATATTTTTTGCACCATAGCACTTCTGGATTAGTTTTTGCACGTGTGTCAGCCTTGATAAGTGTCTCAATACCTTCAAGTAGGAATTGACTCAAACAGACCCACCAGTGGGTTTTCAGGAGGCTGTAAATCACAAAGGATGTGCTTGCCCATCTGCTCCCTGAGGAGTCGGAGGTGGATGTGGTTGGCCATAGAGATGCAGCCTTTGAGTTTCAGAGCAGCTCCCTATGAACCGTGCTACTGGAGATCCCTTCATTGAATGTGAACTTGACTTTTTAATGCTAGCTTCATCAGTTGGGCTTTTGAAAAGGTGATGTCATTCTCTTACAGTGGAAAGCCCCTCACTTCAGTGACTCTCAGGTGAGCTCTCAGGTTCTGGGATCCACAACTACAGTTTCTTGGGCATCTTTATACCATGAAATCCTCACCTTCAGCTTACTCCTTTCAACGGCCCTATCATCCTGCAACTTAGGAACTGTCCACAGCAACACTCACCAGGCGTGTTACCAACAGCTCTCATGCTGACACAGACTCCTGATGTTTGCAAGGTGGACTCAAGCCAAGAGTCCTTCAAGCAAGCATGAAGTATTAAGTAGATGAATGAAAAAGACGACATGAATACATAAGGAAAAAATTTTTAACTGTCGTCTTTTTATATATAGTGTAGTATTTTTCATTTATCTGGACCAAGCAGTCAGCTAGGCTTCATTCTTTCTGGGCCCAGTTTTCCAATTGTTATCCCTCCCTGATATACCAACTGTCAGAGAAATGATAACTCAACTTTAAAATCTTATTTTAATTGAAAATTATTTAGTCTTTACAATTTTATAACTTTGTATAGCTGGTCTGTTAATTTACTCCAGAATCTAAACTTCTCTTTTAACCAGGTCTTAACTTTCAATAGGCTTATTAAGCATAATTCTAGACTGCCCTTCTGTGAAAATGCTCTCTAGAAACCCTCCACTTGCTAATGTATTTGTATTGTTGTCAGGTCCTGTCAAATCACAGGGCCCATGTTGTTGTTGTTAAGTGCCATCGAGTTGCAGGCGAGGGCCCATAGCAGCCTTATGAGCAACAGACTGGAGTCTTCAAGCCAATTTGTTGCCGTCATTGTGACAATCCTCCCTGCTGAGGAGCTTCCTCTCTTTCATTGACCTTCTACCTTTTTCCAGCATGATATCTTTTTCCAAGGACTGCCTTTTCCTAACAACATTGCCTAAAGTAGGTGAAATAAAGTTTCATCAGCGCTGATCATGGTGCCCTCTGCCAGATCCTACCTTTAACCTAGGACCTGCTCCTGGCGCTATCACACCAGGGAGAACTGACCTGTATATCCTTACTCATTATTTTTCCTTGTCATAAGCAAGAGATGCAGAAAATTCGCTTTCTTACACTATAGGAAGCCAGAGATCCCAAACATCTCAAACTACCCAGATGTCTATCACCTCTTTAACGGAGCCTTCCTCAGTCAATTGGTCAACCACTTCTCGGACTAACTATAAAGATTAGAGAGAGCCCTAGTGGTGTAGTCAGTAGGGAAATAGCAGTTCTAATCTACTGGAGAATCTACAGGAGAAAGATAATCTCCTCCCATGCAATTTACAGCCTTGAAACCCAGCAGAAGGTCCTCTATGAATCAATTATGTTGTTATTGTTGTTGTTATGTGCCATCGAGTCATTTGTAACTCATAGCGACCCTATATATAACAGTCCAAAACTCTGCTCTGTTCTGTGCCAATCATCTCTGATACACCCATCCCAATTACCCCAGTCACTGAATCAATCCACCTCATAGAGGGCCTTCTCCTCCTGCACTGTCCCTCTACCCTACCAAGCATGATGTCCCTCTCCAAGGACTGGTTATATAGCTTGACAATAATGAAGGAAAGGAGGAAGGGAGGGAAGGAGTGAAGGAGGGTGAGTGAGATGGTAGGAAGGACAAGGTGGGGGGCAGAGAGAGAAGCTCTTTAACAAGCTCAAAGGGAACATGCAAATGCTAATTCCAGTATGACACATGGGAAAAAATATTGGCTTCATAATCAAAGAAACCTGGCATTGATATCTAGCTTTCCTATTTAGTGGCTGTGTAAGCTTTGATAAGTTTTGTCACCTTTCTATAAAATATGTTACCTATTCATATCTATCACTGTGGTCCTTCTTTGAGTGTCAGTTTCTTGGAAGCAGACTCCATATATGATTCTTTTTTTTTTTCCTTTCAGAGAAGGTAGCTGTTGTTAATTGATTTATTATGGTTAAATTAACTCTCTGACCCAATCTGGCTGTAAGATACTGCAAAATAGAAAGATGACATTCTCTTGCTTGCTTTGGCCCCTAGCTTCCTAAGATTCTGCTCTTCCCAACTTTTGAACATAACCTTACTTCGTGTGAGAATATCTACAATGCACAGTAGCAAGAAATCTGGGGTTAGAGCAACAGGAAGTTGCCATATCACAAATGAGGCATTCATCATACACATCACATGCACAAAACACACACTTACAAACACAGAGTGAAAAGGCAAAGACGATCTATTAGAACTCTAATCAGAAACACATCCCATTTTCATGAGTGTTTCAGGAGAACAACCCCACAGTATCACCCACAAGCTATGTTGTACCAGGAGCTTCAAAAGACCAACACTAAATAATTGTTTCCAAGATCTACTTCAACCATATGTAACAGTTACATTTTAAAGAATCTTTATCATTAAAGACACTTTCAGCAGGAAGTTTACGAAATATTATTTGCCAAGTGGTACAAAACTTATGGGTGGTAAAGAGATCATCCTTATCATAGAAAAAGGGTAAGCAGCCTTGTCACAGGGAAAGAAATGTGTTAAGTGTGTCGGGTCCTGTAATGGGAGTTAGTCCATTAAGCATCACAGCGGGGACAGTGCCCAGTGTCAGTTTGCAAAGGAGGATGAAGGGAGTCTATTTTTTGCCTTCCAATTGCAGGTCAAGTGTAAATTCAAGTTTATTCAAAATGGCATCTAAAATGAGAGTCCAAATCTTCCCAACAAAGAAAATTTATGAAAAATTTGGAGAAAATATATCTAAACCATCTCTCTTCAATTGCTGTAATTGGCCATTAAGGATGACAGCACCAGAGCAAATAGCTGGCCAACCAAGCTAAATGGTTTGACTTTCATCACTTCGTCACAGGAGACTTGAATTCACTCAAAAGCAGAAAATATTCCTACACCAGAAACTTTCTCAAACTAAAGGCCAGTCTCTGCAGGACATCTCTGCATGAAATATGAGCTTCTCCTCTCTTAAGCCTGCACCTTAAAAACTGTCTGTGTCCAGTCTTCCAATGTGAGTTATTTCATTATATCAGCTAACACTACTGGGTAACCATTACAAACAAAAATGCCTTCTTCGTCTGGGGATATCTAAGTTAAAAGACTCAACTCCAAAACTGCAGTCTTTAATTTTCAATCTTTTATTTAAATTAACAAAAATTATTACTAACAGGCACAGTGTAAGTGTAAAGATTAAATGGAAAGTCTATACATTGGATGTTTTCTCCCCATTGCCTCCATCAATAAGATTTTTGGTAGGAGCTTTCTGGAGGTGTGGGTAGCAGGATTCTTTGTGTCTGAACTCTGGGTACTAAACTGTAGTTTACTGGTTTCATTTCAGAATGTACATTCACCCCCTTTGCCCAGGCCTGGACAATCTCTTCAATGAGTCCTTCTCCTGGGAATGAAACCCTGGCCTCTATCCTCAGCCTTCAGTTCTTCCAAGCCTCACGCTAGCCCAAGATTAAGTTCCATGTGACCTCCAGGCAAATTTCTCGCCCTCTACCATGTTTTCACAGTATAAATTTTATATCACTTCAGTCAATCAAGTCATCTTTTGCCTTGTCCACCAGCTTCTGTCTCTGAGCCAAATGTCTTTTGCCCCATCCTTGTTTTGCTTCCTATCATTGTACAGCTTATCATAAGATTATCATCTTCACACAATTTACAGGAGACTGTTGTTATCTAATGATTTTTTA
>NW_006399973.1:1097935-1113990 GCF_000299155.1 Elephantulus edwardii
TGTATCAGGTGCACCTTAGTCTCCAGACTGACATCATTGCTCTTCAGTACTTTGGAGAGGTCTCTGACAGCAGACTTTCCCAGTGAAATTCATTTTTTAATTTCCTGGCTGCTGGTAGCAAGAGTGTTGATTGTAGAGCCAAGCAAACTGAAGCTGTCAGCAATGTCAGTCCTCATCATCTATCATAATGCTGCCAGTCAGCCTAGTGGTGAGAATCTTTGTTTTCTTTTCTTTTTTATTTTATTTTATTTTTTTTTTTAGAATCTTTGTTTTCTTGATTTTGAGCTTCAATCCATATTGAAGGCTACCATTCTCATTTCTCCAAGTTTATAGTTTCTGGAGGCAAGCTATTTCAGAAGTGGATGCCACTCCTGCTTTTAAGCTTGTTTTAATCAGGGAGCTCCACCAAGCACTGTCCACCATGGGTAACCATTGTCTATATCTAAAATTATATACGTAAATTATATATAACAAAAAAGTATATATAACATAGAAGCAAAATTTTGGAAGTGATGTATTACTTAAAAAAAAAATCACTATTTGTTTTCCCCAAACTGAGTTCAAATCAAGTGCATCCTAGTACCTGAAATTCTATTCATTCTTTTTAATTAAAACTTATAGGGTCTTTGGTAAACTTAAATATACCAGGTATGTTTTCACCTGATATAAACTCTGATGATCATGTCAGCTGCGAACAAGTGGTGATGGACCAGGCCCCAGTGGAAGAAAAGACAAAAACATTCCAGGGGCCCCAGAACCAAAGCGTTACTCATCATCTCACTGCCTTCAATCTGGAACCAGCTCACTGGGAAGCCTCCAGTGTTTGGAAGCTGCATATTGTATAGAAGGAAACTGCCCATGATTATCCTTCACGGTCACTGGTGGATTCAGATCCTAAGGGGCACCACCTTCAGTTCTGCAAGTGCAATGCCCTACTCAAAACCACCACAGCTCTGTGGACGTACATGTGGATGTTAATCTCTGTGCATGTATGTGTGTGTAACTTTCATGACCTTTTACTACTCAGTTCCAAATAATGAGAGGATAGGTTGCTAAGTGTATATGGAACAAACAGTTTTCCTTTGCCTCAGGCTCCAATTGTATTCCACTGCTCACTGGTTATCATGTAGTCAGCATACAAAGCCAGCTATCAGGCTGCAGAAGAAAGAGAACAAAACTGGCATTGGGGAGTTTACCAGATTCCTGCAGGTTAATCCCATTCCCAGGGATTCTATGTGCAGATATTAACTGCAACACTGCTTTCAAATTTCCCTTTCCTTGAGAGTGTCTGAGATTTTAAAATGACTCGAGCTGTGTTGAAATAAACTTGCTGCACACCACCCCCCCCCAAAGAAAAGACATCCAGTGTGTCACAGTTAGCGGAAAGGGGTAACCATGTTCCTTATTAACTGGAACACCACTAATTACTCTGGCAATAAGAGAAAGGCTAGAAGGTACTACACTGAAAACATGACAAGGCAAACAGGACCAGATGAATTTGCATTAAAAAGGTTGCAAGAGCAATTAGTACCTCATTAATATGATATAAATGCTAATTTATACAGATCCCAAGTGACCTACAAATTCCTTTCCCCCAATCAGTGTAAGTGGTGTTTTAGAAATGAGCACTTGTGAACTGTCCACAAAAGCCAACAGCAGTTGCATCTGCCCTATGACAGGTTGCAGATTATAGACATCAATGCTAAACTCGAGTGTCCACTTCACCTAGACCAGGCAGTGTTCAAAGATGAAAGGGCCTTCTGTGGGAAGGCATTCAAGCCCACAGAGTGTTTACAGGAATGCCAGGGGACCGACTTCAAAACTACTGCACAAACTGGATGACACGGAGACATGGTGACACTGAGAAGGGCCATAGTGCACGCTGGGTGGGGACAGGACTCCTCAAGTTTTGCTCCGCTATGGTTTTACACCACAGACCTGGCAATTCAAAGTGATCAAAGTGATTGCCTTAAATAATTGATTTATTTATACCAGTTAAAAAAAAAAGCTTTGGGGGGTGGTGAATATTATGAGGTCTAATCACATCGCTTGGGAATCAGAGCTGCTCAGATGCGCCCTCTGCCTGGCAATGCCCTGAGGGTGTGATTAGAGTATCATACATCAAAGGTCGCTATTGTAAAATATGTCACCCGGTAAATCATTTCCTACAGTTCATTTTCAATTACACTGCCAAAAAGGAAACATCCTCAAGAGGTTTCTGCTGCCCCTTTATTCACCACCAATCCCCTCCAAACAAAGAAGACTGTGCAGGTAACTGGGAGGCTACTTCCCTGAGTAGCAAGCATTTCTCTCTTATTTTCCAGTTACACGAACATCCAGAGTATGCTTACACACGCAAATATATTCACACATCTACCCACACGTCAGGTATGCACACATTCATTAAACACTTACATTCATGCCTGCACACATCAAGCTTGAACAAGAATCTACTATTAATTGAAGACGTCCTGTATCACATTGTTTTCTAAAATTTAACATAGGACTATGAGGACAACAATTCATATTCCCACAAGAACATTTCACTAATTTCATGATCCATCTACAACACAGAAGAGTTGATATTGTTGTATACCATCAAGTCAAAACTGCTCCATAGCTGACCCTCCAGCAGGGTTTTCAGAGGCAGTTAATCACACAGGAAGAGATCATCCATCTTTCTCCAGAGGAGCAGCTGGTGGATATGAACCATGTACTTGTGGGTTGCCAGTACAACTCCTTTACCTCTGGGTCACCAGAGTTTCCCACAAAAACACAACAAAGAAGAGAGATGCTTAAATCAAACTGAATTCCAAAGAGGTGCTAGGACCCTTAATTTATTCACTCTGTCAGGACAATCTGTCAGGTAATCTCGGGACTCAGTGCAAATCTACAGGGAAACATAATCTCAAAAAGGAGAGAAATAGATCACAGTAAATTGTTCACGGCCAGTACCATTATAGAAAGAAGTACTGGTAGCACAGTGGTTAAAGGTTAGTGGCCCAAAGTCAAGGAAGAAGGATGTTTGTTTGTATAAAGATTAACCCATAACTGTCTACTCAGTTCCAACTCCTAGTGCCCTTCCAGTGGGTTTCCACACTGTAAATCTTTGTGGGAAGAGACTGCCTATCTTTCTCCCATGGAGTCACTGATAGGCTTGAACTTCTCGCTTTTGGATTAGCTGTCCAATAGGCAATGCATGCCAACAAGGCTCCTTCCCATAAAGATTACAGCCTTGGAAATCATATAGAGCAGTTCTACTTCATTGAATAGAGTTGCTGTGTGTACAAACCTACTCAACTGTAATGGATTGGGTTTGATTTTTGACGCTGTGAGAAAATAAAACCAAGTTAAGTCATTTTGGAAGAAGTCCAAGATTGTCTCCTTAAAGGGTAAGAAAAATATCAAAAGTGATAAAAGATAGGTGTATCTATCCCAAGACAAGTTGTTATGATATATTTTTGAGTTGGAACCAACTCATAGCTGACCTTCCAGTGGATTTTCAGGGGCAGTAAATGGTACAGAAGTAAATTGCCTGCCCATCTTTCTCCCATAAAGCAGCTGGTGGATTTGAACCACATGTCTTTGGATTGGCAGCACAACTCCTTGCCACTAAGCCACCAGAGCTCCCTTAAGACAAAGGGAACAATGTAAACAAAGGTACACAACAGATAACTAAATAGCACTGGTGTTATAGGAGCTTCAGTCTGGTGGCCATGTTTCTTAAAACCAAAAAGTGAGTATATTCTAAAATATACTGTTATTTTTGTGTCCTGTCTAGTCAGGACTAATTCCTAAGTGACCCTCCAGTGGATTTTCAGAAGCAGTAAATTTCATTTGGGGAGATTGTCTATCTTCCTCCCTCAGAGCAAGCAGTGGATTTGAACTCAGAGAGTTTAGGTTGGCAATGTAAAATCCTTACCAAAAAGCCACTAAAGCTTCCTGAAATAAACTAAGGATACAGAATATTTGAAATGATGATTGACTTGCAAAATATTAAGTACATATTCTCTCAAACTCAGATTCTAGGAAGTATTCTCAATGGTGTGTGACTTTTCCATCAAAATCATAAAATTTTGTTTTTATTTAAATTATTGTCTTAAAAGGGAAAAGAAAACCCAAACACCCAAAATAATGCACCCTAATATATCCATGGCTTAGTTTCTTAGTTCTGTGGTAACTGAGATACCACACAGGGGAAGGGGTAATTTTAAAAAACAGACATTTATTTTCTTGTAATTCGGAAGGTTAGAAGCCTGAATTCAGGGCACTGACTTTAATGAGAGTTCTTTCTAGTTTATTTCAGCTTTTAGAAACTGACAGTCGTTGGAATCCCTGGACTTGTTTGCCCCTGATATTGTCATATCATCTTCAAGTACTGTCCATCTGCCCCTTGTATATTTAGTGGTTTTTATGTCTCTACTACTTTTTTATGTTAAGCAACAATGATTAAGCTTGAACAAATTATAAACTGAAAATAGAACAAAGAAAGCCTTATTTTTAATCAAGATTATGTCAACAGTTAGGATTCCAATACATATTTTGGGCGATATACAATTCCCTTCATAACCATGCATATTCCAGCTCATCTAATTCATTTTGTAATAGTCAGATGGGCTCATTGTTTGCCTTTGTGTTTCCAGTTGTGTCGGTGCCACGTTGATCTCCTGTAACTGATGCATGCTAACGAGAAAGAACAGAGGCAAATTCAATATTGCAAAATGAAGCTGAGCCAAGGTAAAGGTCAAATGACATCACATAGTGCTGCACGGAGGAAGTATGAAAGCAGTTCAAAAGACTATGGTTGGAAAAGCCCAGTCACCAGGGTGGCATGGCAGTTTAAAGGGCTAAGCTCAGCAGAAGCTGGGAGCCCATCACCAAGAGGCACACTCCTACTGAAGCCAGCAAAACTTCATCATGCTAATGTGAGTTCGACTGCATTTCTGTTGGCTTACATTGAACTGGAAGACTTACTTTGTTCTACAGAGATGTAGGAGTGATAAGCATACAAAGTTGATTCCTAGTGTATGTTGGAACGTAAGTTATTGATGTCACTTGCTGATGAGTCACTTCTGACTCATGGTGAACTCATGTGACAACAAAATGAAGCACAGCCCAAAAGTGTTCCATATTCTTCATCACTGGTGTGTCTGAGCACACTATTTTGGCTATTGTGTCAATATATGTCATTGACAGGGGGTTTGTGGCCTACTAAATAAGAAGTTGCACTGCAAACCCAAAGGTAGATGGTTAAAATCTACCAGCTGCTTCTTGGGAGGAAGATGAGCACTCTCTTCTTATGCAATTTTCAGTCTCTGCAAAACCCACCAGAGAGTCAGCTATGAGTTGGTTTCAACTGAATGACACAATAACTTTGTTTCATTAATTATGATAAATAATTAATCACTTTTTCTCAAAAGTGATCAATCTTTCTTTATGATCTATCAAAGGTAAATGAGCAAGAGTCACGTTCCTCACTTTTTTCTTTTTAAGTAATGATTTTTTTAATGCATCATATATATTTTTACAGAATATTTTCCATTTAATTTTTGCCTGTTCAGTCACTGTTGCACATTTCCCTCCATTCCCACCCTTCCCCCCAGTTCATTTTTCTCTTTGGAAAAAAAATTCTTTAATTGTTATACAATCGCCCCCCCCCCAAGTCTACAGTCCACTTAACTATGCATTTCTTTTTCTGTAAACTTGTCATATATTATTGTATACCTAGTCCTATATTCCTTTTAAACCCTTCTCTCCCACATATGTTTCAATGCAGAACACATTATTTATCCCCTCTATTCTTCAGTTCCATTTTACAACAGTGGCACTATGCAGTATTTGTCCTTTTGTGACTGAGATATTTCAATCAGCATATTGTACTTCATCGTCACCCATTTTGAATATTTCATGAGTTCTTTGTTTTTCAATGCAGTATAGTATTCTATTGTGTGAATATACCAGAACTTCACTATCCATTTATTTGTTGATGAGCTTGGGTTGTTTGCAACTCCCTGCTATTGTAAACAAAGTCACAATAAACATGGGTGTGCATGTATCTGTTTGGGTGACAGTTATGGTTTGTTTAGGGTATATTCCCAGTACTAGAATTGCTGGTCAGATAGTATTTCCATTTCCAACTTTTTGAGAAAGTGCTATACTGCCTTCCATAGTGGTTGCACCGTTTTACACTCCAACAGTGAATAAGGGTTCCAGTTCCTCCACAAGGTTGTCAGCATTTGCTGTTTGCTGCTCTGTTGAATTTTGCTACTCTTACTGGGGTATGAAGATATCTCACAGTTGTTTTGATTTGTATCTCTCTTAGAGCTAGGGATTTTGAACACTTCTTCATATGTTTGTTTGTCATCTGAATGTCTTCTTTGGTGAAGTTTCTGTTCATATCCTGTGCCCATTTTGTAATTGGGTTGTTGACCTTTATCTTGTTGTGGTGCTCAAGTATTCTATAAATTCTAGATATAAGTCCTTTATAAGATATGTCATCGCCAAATATTTTTTTTTCTCAGTCTGTGGCTTCTCTTTGTACCCTGTTGGAGAAGTTTTTGGATTTTCAAAGGAATTTTATTCTTAGAAGGTCCCATTCATTTATTGTATCCTCTCCTGGTTATAGATCTTCCAGAATGTTTGGAAGACTATTTATGATGTGGATTAAGGCTTCTAGAGTTATTTGAAGCTTTACTCTGATGAAGTTTATAGTCCTTGGTATTAGTCCTAGGTCCTTGATCCATTTTGAGTTGATTTTTGTGTATGGAGTGAGGTGTGGGTCTAGCTTGAGTTTTTTACAGATAATCTTCAATTTTGCCAGTACCATTTGTTAAAAAGGCTGTCATTTCCCCACTTAACTGATTTCATCTCTTTGTCAAAAATCAGTTGACCATAGGTAGATGGGCTGATTTCTGTATTCTCAATTCTATTCCACTGATCTATGTGTCTGTCGTTATACCAGTACCATGCTGTCCTGACAATCGCGGCAGTGTAGTAGTATTTGAAATCAGGGAGTGAGATGCCTTCTACCTTGGTTTGTTTTTTGTTTGTTTGATTTTGCTTATTTAGGGCCTCTTTCCATTCCTATTGAAATTGAACATTGCCTTTTTAAAATTTGTACTGGGATTGCTTTGAACGTGTTAATTGCCTTTGTCATTTTCATAATATTGAGTCTTTCTACCCACGAGCATGGTATATTCTTCCATTTCTCCAGGTCTCTTTTTGTTTCTTGTAGTAATGTTTAGTAATTTTCTTGAATAGATCTTTTGTGCTCTGGTTAGATTTACTCCCAAGTTCTTGTGATTAGCTATTATGAAGGATTTTTTTTTTGTTAGCTTCAACTCTGTATTCTCTGTCACTGTAGAGAAATCCAACTGACTTTTTTTTTTTTTAATGTTGATCATGTATTCTGCCACTTGGCTGAATTGGTCAACTATGTCCTATAGTTTTCTTGGTGAGTTTTAGGGTTTTCTAAGTATACTATATCTGCATACAGAGATAATTTTATCTCCTTTTTGCCAATTTGGATACCTCTTATTTCCTTGTCTTATTGCTAAGACTTCCAAATCAATATTGAATAAGAGAGGTGATAGTGGGCATCTTGTCAGCTCCTGTTCTCAAAGGGAATAGCTTTAATCCTTCTCCATTGAGAACAACGCTGGCTCTCAAGTTTGCATATATACTTTTTACTATGGTGAAGAATTTCCCTCTAATCCTATGTTGTGAGTGTCTTAATCAGGAAATGATGCTGGATTTTGTCAAAGGCCTTTTCTGCATCAATTGATAGGATCATGTGGTTCTTGTTTGTATAATGGATTACATTGATTGTTTTTCTTATGTTGAACCATCCTTGCATACCTGTTCTGAATCGCACTTGGTCATGGTGAATAATTCTTTTTTTTATGAATTGTTGGATTCAATTGACCACTAATTTATTCAAGATTTTTGCATATGTTCATGAAAGATATTGCCCTATAGTTTTCTATTTTGGTGGTGTCTTTAATCAAGGATATGTTTGCTTCATAGAATGAGTCTGGGAGAATTCCATCCTTTTCTATTTTCTGAAATAGTTTATGTAGAATTAGTGACAGTTTTTCTCTGAATATTGCATATAATTCACTTGTAAAACCATCTGGTCCAGGGCTTTTTTGGGTTGGAAGTTGTTTTATTACCTTTTCAACTTTCTCCTTTGTAATGGGTCTGTTCAGGTGTTCAATTTCGGCTTGGGTCAGTTTAGGTAGGTTGTGAATTTCTAAGGTTTTCATATTTTAGTTTTTCCTAGTTGGTTCTGCTGTGACGTTGCCTGTTTCATCTGTTATTTGGATTATTTGTGTCTTTTCCTTCTTTTCTTTTGTTAGTTTTCCTAGTGGTTTGTCAATTCATTTTTTTCCTTTTCGAAGAACAAACTCTTAGTTTTGTTGATTGTTTCAATTGTTTTTCTGTTTCTAATTCATTTATTCCTACTCTAAATTTTATAATTTCAGGTTTTTTAGGGGGGTGTCAGGTTTTCTTGCAGGTTCTTTTTCAATTTGTTGGAAATATTGGGTTAGAGACTCAATGATGATTTTTTTCCTGTCTTTTGATATGTTTGCCTATTGATATAAATGGACTTCTGATTATTGCTTTGGTGGTTTCCCAGAAGGTTTTGTAATTGGTGTTTTTATAGTTATTCGTTTCAAAAATTTTTCATTTCACTTCTAGTACCCACTCATGTTCAAGCAAGGTGTTGTTCAGCTTCCAAATGTATGGTTTTTCTCCTTTATCCTCTTGTTATTAATTTCTCATTTTGTAACTTTGTGGTCTGTGAAGATGCTTTGTATATTCTTTGTTTTTTTAATTTATTGATGCCTGCCTTGTGACCCAAAATGTGATCTATTACCTTCCTCACTTCTTAGGACCATTAAGTCTGTATAGTCCTTCTTAAAAATACCAGGCAATTTATTTATTTATTTTTTTAAAAAAAGGAGGCACTATATTACGCAAGTTTGAAAAACACTGTACTAGAACAAAAGTATTTTAAGGATACTGTTGTTGTTATGTGCCATCGAATCACTTGAGACTCATAGCGACCCTATGTACAACAGTCCTAAACCCTGCTCTATCCCTTGCCAATCTTATTGTCTCTAATACACCTATCCCCATTACCCTAGTCACTGAATCAATCCATCTCATCGTGGGTCTTCCTCTCCTGTGCTTCCCTCCACCCTCCTAAGCATGACATACTTTCCAGAGACTGATCCTACCTTGCAATATGTCCAAAGTATGTCAGACAGAACTTCAGAATACTTGCCATCAAGGAGTAGCCTGATTTCATCCACTCTGGGACAAACTTATTTGTTCTCCTATCAGTCCATGGTATATGCAATACTCTTCTTCAGCACCAAAGCTCAAAGATATCAACTCTCCTTCTATCATCTCTCATCATTGTCCAGCTGTCTGATGCATAGCAAGTAATTACAAAGACCAAGGACTGTATAAGGCACACCTTAGTCTCCAGACTGACACCATTGCTCTTCAGTACTTTGGAGAGGTCTCTGACAGTAGACTTTCCCAATGCAATTCATCTTTTAATTTCTTGGCTGCTGGTACCAAAAGTGTTGATTGTAGAGCCAAGCAAAATCTGTCAACAATCTCAATCTCTTCACCATCTATCATGATGCTGTCAATCAGCCCAGTAATGAGAATTTTTGTTTTCTTGATGTTGAGCTTCAATCCATATTGAAGGCTGTAGGCCTTGATTTTCTGTAGCAAGTGCTTCAGGTCCTCCTCACTTTCAGCAAGCAGGTCTGTATCATCTGCAGAACACAGGTTGTTGTTGAGTGTACTGTTGTTGTTATTGTTATGTGACATTGAGTAGGAACTGACTCATAAAGGCCCTTCCAGTGGATTTTCAGAGGCAATAAATTGTACAGGAGATTGTCCATTTCCAGGAGGCAAAACTCGTATATTCAAACCTGCCTTTGGGTTAGCAGTGTGACTTTCTATCACTAGGTCACCTATGTGTATGCTTGTTAACAAGCTTGTTAATAAGAATCTCTAAGATTCTTTTCATCTTTTACCCATTTTTCCTTTCGTATTTTATTTTGCTTTCTTTTTACTTGTAACTCTTTAAATATGTTGACCTCAAAATTTTTATGATTAAAAATCAAAGCTATAGTAATCAAGACAACATAGTACTGATATCTACAGACACATAGATTAATGGCATAGATTTGAGAACCCAGAAATCCATCCATCTCCCTGTGGTCAATTGATTTTTGACCAAGAAACAAAATCAATTCAGTGAGGAAATGACAGCCTCTTTAATAAACAGTGCTGCCAAAACTAGACTTCTATCCTTCTCCAGAAAACTAAAGTAAGAGTCACACTTCACCCTACCCACAAAAACCGGTTCAAGGTAGGTCAGAGACCTACGTGTAGAAGCCAAACTATAAAGATCACCAGAAGGTGGGGGGAGGGAAGAAAGTTAAAAGTCCTAAACTATGGCATGCAACCCATAAGCAGGAAACAGCAAAATAGATAAATAGGACTTCCTAAAAATAAAACCATAATCCTTTTGTACATCAAAAATATTTCTAATAGAGTAAAAAAAACATCCACAGACTGATAAAAAATATTCAAAATGTCATGTCTGATAAGGAATTCATATTTAAAATTTATAGATTATTTTTGCTATTATTCTATTAAAAATAATTTTTTTGTCCTTTGAGAAAGGCATTATGGTAACTTGGATTCAAATTGCATTTGATTTATGGAATATTTGGAAAGAACTGCTTTACAAAATCAAACATTTTATCCCACAAACACCATATGTCTCTTCATTTATGTTCCTCCATTTAGACTTTTATCATTTTTTTTCTGTAAAGAAATTGTACCATTTTGTTGAATTTGTTCCTTGATTTGCTATAATCTTGTTGCTACTGTGAGATGCTTATTTTTCTCTCACTTTCTACATAGTTCTTCCAAACACAGCAGTAGTTGAAAGGAAGAATAAGCAATTCTTTTACAGAAGAAAAGAAGCTAGAGATGATCCTTTGGTAAAAGGCAAACAGATAGAGGATGAGCATTCTAAACAAAGGTAATAGAGGATATTGTTGTTGTTGTTGATTTCTGTTGAGCATGACTCATAGCGACTCTATGAACAAAATACCTGAAGCCTTTCTCTAACTATTGTCATTTCTCAAAGTTCCTGAAGGTTCCACAGGCATGTTGTTTAGTGTGCATGAAACTGGGAACAGTTTGGCTTGGCTTGAGTTGAATGTAGAAGAATGAGATATGAACTTAAACAAATGAAAAAAGACCAGGCTAATCAGGTTTAGGAATATAATGGTTTTATTTCTTTTTGCCAATCACCTTGTTTACATAAAATTATTTTCCACTGCATTCCATGACTTTACAGCCATGGCTAGAGTGGGCTTATCTTTCAGTACAGCATGTTGTCATGTGTGGGGGAGTTGGAACTGCCTCACAACTGATCTTCCAGCAGGTTTTCAGAAGGTATACTTTTCATGGTAGGATATTGCCCATCTTTCTCTCATGGAGAATCTGGTGAAGTTGAAGCATATGAGTTGCAGCACAACTCCTTACCACAACATTACCAGAACTCTCCCAATAATGTATAGGGAGGAAGAAAGGAGCTGTTAAATTTTGAAAAAGAAAACGTATTTTTAAAGTTGTTGGATGAAATAATAGCTCAAGACATAAGAGTAAAAAGAATACACCAACCAAAACCAACCTACTGCCATCCAAATGGTTCAAGCTAACAGTGATTCTCCATTCACTGGAGGTTTTTTAAGCTAGAAACCAATATAAGCAAAACCTCTCCATCTTTCTCCCTCAAAGTAGTCCTCTGTGGGTTAACATTGCCAACCTAGACAAGAAAGAAAAAAAAGTCTGAGAGAAAGGAAGAGTATAGAGGCATCCAGAAGCCATAACTGTGATAGTATCTGGTAGTAAAGAGCTGAACTTCCCAGCGAGACTCCAAAGAGTAACAGTAACCCTAAGCACTGGAACAGATGTCTGTCTTAGAGAGAGGCTGCTGGGTGTGCCTGGGCTTGTGCTCAAGAGCTTTGGGAGGTTCCAGTTTCCAAAAGGCTCAGACATAGTCAAGGAAACAGAAAACAATAATCCATATGCCAAAAATGGAATTGAGATCTTCTAAAAGCAATTCTGTGGGAAAATCATTGATTAACACTTGGAGCTCAGTCAGCATTAGAACATCATAACTATATAGTAGCACAGATTTAGCTCTTACAATATGTTACATGCTATTGTGTTGTGGTGGTGTTGATTGCCTTTGAATGAGCACAACTCATAGCGACCCTATGAACAAAATGCCTGAAACCCCTCTACAACTATCAACAATATTTATCAAAGTTCATAGAGGTTCCAGAGGCAAGTTGTTTAGGAAGTGGATGCCACTCCTGCTACTATAAAAACTTAACACGTAGTAATCTATTTAATGTAACACTTTACTCAGAGCAAGCAAGAGCTCCTATTAAAAAAAATCTCATTTTAAAGTCCAAAATACATGAAAAATAAACACTTGAGCATCTTCTCACTCAATCTGGGGCTCAGCACTAACACAGTATAGTTTATTTATGAGAGGTCGAATACCACATCTCCCCACGTCTCATCCCCCCCAAAACATACCTTAACTCCAAAACCTGCAAATGTTACCTTATATGACAGTCTGCAAATAAAATTAAGCTAAAGGTGGGGAAAATATTCTGGGTTCTTTTGGTGAGTGTTAAATCCAATCTCAAAAAAAGAAAAAAACCCAGTCTAAAGTGTCCTCATACAAGAGAAGCAGAGGGGCATTTGACACACAAAGAAGGTAATGTGACCCCAGAGGCAGAGATTATAGTTCTGTAGCCACCAGTCCAGGAATGCAGACAACCACCAGAAACTGGAAGGAATATGCCGAAGTAAGATGGAGCTTCAAAATCCTTGTCACCAAGGAGCAACCTGGTTTCACCCTCTCCAGGACAGACCTGTTTATACTCTTGACAATCTATGGTATGTTTGACACTCTTCTCTAGCACAACTTAAAGACATTCATTCTTCTTCTATCATCCTTAGTCATTGTCCAACTCTCATACGTGTAGCAAGCAACTGAAAAGACCATGGCCTGGATCAGGTGCACCTTAGTCTCTACACTGATATTGTTGCTCTTTAGCACTCTGGAGAGGTCCTTGATGACAAAATTTCTTCAAGCAATATAGCTTTTGATTTCCTGGCTACTGGTGCCAAGAGTGTTGATTGTGGTCAAAAGAAGATGAAATTGTTTACAAGTTCAATCTTTTCTCCATTTACCATGATGCTGTCAGTTGGCCCAGTGGTGAGAATCTATGTTTTCTTGATGTTTAGCTTCAATTCATATAGATGACTGCAGTCCTCGACCTTCTGCAGCAAATGCTTCCAGTTTTCAGTTTCAGCAAGCAAGGTTGTGTCATTTGCATAATGCATGTTGTTGATGAGTCTTCCTCTAATCCTGAAGTCACATTCTTCTTCATAAAGTCCAGCTTCTTGAATGATATGTTCTGTATATAGAGATTAAAATGATATAGAGAAAAGATACATCCCTGAATCATTCACTCTTGATTTTGAACCATGCAGTATCCCCTTGCTCTGTTTATATAACAGCTTCCTGGTCTAGGTTTTGCATGTTTTGTTGGGTGTTATGGAGTCAGAACTGACCAATCAATGGCCCTCCAGCAGGTTTTCAGAGGCAGTTTAGTCACACAGGAGGAGATTGCCCATCCTTCTCCTGTGGAGCATCTGGTGGATTTGAACCACTTGTCTTTGGCATTACAGTATAGTTTCTTAGCACTAATCCACCAGCACTCCTTAAATACATTCAAATATATCTATTTAAGTTTGTTTTTTTTTGTTTCTACTTTTAAACTTTTTGTTTCTTCACTCTTATGAAGCCCTGATTACTTTCCTTAAAAGAATGACTAGTAGTGTCATAGTGTCTGGTGGCTTAGTGGTAAGGATTAGCATTGACAGTGCAAAACTGTTATTGTTGCTGTGTACCGTAGAGTTGGAACCAACACATAGCTGAACCTCCAGCTGGTTTTCAGAGGCAGTTAATTGCTCGGTAGGTTAATATAACATCTTAGTGTATTGGTGTCCCGTACTGAAGGATGCACATTGGTAGAGGAGATTACTCAAGGGGTGAGAAACAGCACAATGTGGAGAAAGGACCTTGGAATTTCGTAGACTTCTATTTACATTCTTACACAATTCCATATTATCTGTAAGACCTCAGGCTCCAATCTTATCTACTCTGAATCTCAATTTTTTTTCTGTAAAATAGGGATAACTTCTCTTTCTTTGGCTGAACCAATTGCAACATTTAAAAAAAAGTCCACAAATACATTTATACCAGTTAGTCAATTGCTGACTGGTCAATACCGGCTAATGCAGCCTCAAATGTGTCAGAGTGGAATTGTGCTTTACAGGTATGTCAGTAGCTAACTTTTCAGAAGTAGATCCTCAGCCTTCCACTTAGCAGCCTAGTATATTACCTATTTATGCTACTCAGGGACTTCTAAAACATCTCAGTGACTAGCACAGAGTACATGCTGAAAAAATGGCATGTTGCTGTTGCTGTTGTTAGGTGCCATCGAATCAAGTATGACTCATAGCAACCCTATGAACCAAATATCTGAACTCAGTTCTGTCCTGAGCCATCCTCACACTTCGTGATAAACAGAGCCCATTGCAGCAGCCACCATGTCAATTGGTTGAGGGTCTTCCTCTCCTTCACTGACCCTCCACGCTTCCCAACATCATATCCCTCTCCAAAAATATCACCTCTTAGCAACATGTCCAAAGTATTTGAGGTAAAGCCTCATCATTCTTGCCCCCAAAGAGCATCCCAGATGCACTCTCTCCAAGACATATCTGTTTGTTCGCTTGGCTGTCCATAGAAAGCTCAGTGCTCTTCTACAACACCACAACTCACAGGCATCAATTCTTTTTCTGTCAGCCTTATTGTCCAGGTCTCAGATGCATAGCTAGTAATCAGAAAGACCATAACCTGAATCAGATGCACCTCAGTCCTCAAACTGACATCACTATTCCTCAATAATTTGGAGAGATCCCTAACT
The DNA here is from genome assembly GCF_000299155.1 of Elephantulus edwardii. Lineage (NCBI taxonomy): Eukaryota > Metazoa > Chordata > Mammalia > Macroscelidea > Macroscelididae > Elephantulus > Elephantulus edwardii. The sequence goes on from NW_006399973.1 coordinate 1,113,052, forward strand.
GCAGATTTCCCCATTACAATGTGTCTCCTTATTTCCTGACTGCTCGTACAAAGTATGACTATCCTTGAAAAGATGGGTTGACACAGTGGTTGTAGCAATGGGCTCAAGTCTAGCAGGGCTTATGAGGATGGCCCAGGACAGGGCAGGGTTCAGGTCAGCTGTTCAAAGGGTCCCCATGCGCTCCGGTCAACTCAACAGTACCTAATAAAACAGCAACATTATTTAGATGCTATCAGGGGTCTGTCAGGGATATATTTTTGTCTCCATACCTTTTCAGTCTGTATACAGAACAGATCATCCGAGACTCTGGGCTGTTTGAGGAGGAATGTGGCATCAGGATTGGTGGAAGAATCGTCAACAACCTGCGTTATGCAGATGACACAATCCTGCTCACTGAAACTGAGGAGGACCTGAAGCGCTTGCTGCAGAAGATCAAGGATTACAGTCATCAATGGATTGAAGCTCAATATCAAGAAAACAAAGATTCTCACCATTGGGCCAATTGGCAGCATCAGTATGGATGGTGAAGAGATTGAGATAGCTAACAGTTTCTGATTACTTGTTTCCACAGTCAACACTCTTGGTAACAGTAGCCAGAAATTCAGGAGATTAATTGCATTGGGAAAGTCAGCTGTGAGGGACCTCTCAAGAGTACTGAAGTGCAATAACATCAGGCTGGAAACTAAGGTGTGCTTGATCCAGACTATAGTCTTTGCAATTATATGCTATGCATCGGAGAGTTGGACAGTGAATAGGGATGATAAAGAATTGATGCCTTTGAGTTGTGGTGCTGGAGAAGAGCATTAAATATACCATGGACTGTTAGGAGAACAAACAGGTTTGTCCCGGAGAGGGTGAAGCCAGAATGTTCCCTGGAGTCAAGGATTCTGAAGCTTCGTCTGACATACTTTGGGCATGTTGCAAGGAGGGACTGATCCC
>NW_006399973.1:1120850-1123146 GCF_000299155.1 Elephantulus edwardii
CCCCAGTTACTATATTAATCCATCTCATCCAGAGTCTTCCTCTTCTGCACTGCCCTTCACCTTTCTGAGCATGTTCTTCTCCAAAGATCTCTCCCTCCTTGCCACGTGCCCGAAGTATGTGAGGCAGAGCTTCAAAAACCTAGCTTCCAAGGAGAAGCTTGGTTTCATCCTCTTCAAGATAGACTTATTTAGGGTTTTGGTGGTCCATGGTGTGTTCAAGACTCTTCCCCAGCACCACAAGTCAAAAACTTCAATTCTTCTGTCATCCTTAGTCATTGTCCAGGTCTCTGATGAATAGCAAGTAATTGCAAAGACTATGGCCTGGATTAGATTTACCTTAGTCTCTAGACTTAAGTTGTTGCATTTCAGTACTCTGGGGAGATCCCTGACAGCAGATTTTCCCAATGATGTTCCATAGGATAGAGAAAACAGTTCCATACCAATTAGAAATCTTTAAGGAAGCAGACTGTCACAGACTCCCACCAAGTGGCTGGTGGGTTCTAATAGCCAACTGTTAAGCACTGTGCCATCAAGTCTCCTTAGCTCAGTGTTATGTGTCCTTGAGTCGACTGTAACTCATGCAAACCCTCTGAGCAACAGATTGGAACGTTGCCTTATCCCTCACCACACAAGTGATCTCAGACTTGCTGGAACCCATTGTTACAATCACTATTCAAATCCATCTTGTTGAGGGTCTTCTTCAACGAGAGTAAGTTCCCAGTACAGACACTTAATAAATGCATACAGGAAGAAAGGGAAAGAGGAAGGAGGAGAGTAGAAAAGGGGGAAGAAAGGAAAATGGGAATGAGAAGGGTGATTGATAAGGTGTCAGAATCTCCAGAAGTTATCCAAAGTCTTTCTTAAGGCAAAATGGTGTAGAATTTATGTGCTTTTAGTTTTCATTATCCTGGTGGGAATTAAAGTTTTGCTTCACAGGCATCTACGAGGGCAGCCCTGCCATAGCCAGGTTTATGTGGGACTTCGGGCCTGGTGGCCCTCAGACCTCATGCCATGCATTAGCACCAAAGACCTAACTGAGCCACTGTCTGGGACAAATATCTATTTCCAAGTCCCCATGCTACCACTCTGCCAAGGGCCTTGGTTGGAGCCAGAAAAGAGTGTCCTGTGCCTTGTTATTTGTATGCCTTATTTTCTTTATGATTTGCCGGTAGAGGTACAATGTATATTTAGTTATATATGCAAAATATAGTTCATTATATTGAGGATTGATTTGTATGTTGCTAATTACTTTTTAGAGAGTTCTGGTGGCCTAGTGGCAAGAAGCAGCACTGTAATCCTGAAGGCACATGGTTCAAGGCCATCAGCTGCTTTGCAGGAGAAGGATGGGCAATCTCCTCCTGAGCGATTAACTGCCTCTGAAAGCCTGCCAGAGGGTGAGCTGTGGGTCGGTTCTGACTCTATGGTACACAATAACAACAATTACTTTATAGATGGGTGTTTATATGCTTGCCTGCTTATTGTTCATTCTTGTCTGTCAGTCCTCTGTACTGCTGTAATGTGTGTTGCTTGAAAATATGCCACTGGTGTGTCAAATGTCAGAAGGGTCTGTGGTGGACAGCTTGCAACAGAGCTTGTAGATCAAGACAAACTAGGAAGCAGGACTGACCATCCACTTCTGAAACAACAGGCCTTTTAAAACCCTATGAACAGCAGAGAAATTCAGATAGCAATAGAATTAGAGGTGGAGCTCAGATGGGAAGTCACTCAAATATGAGAAACAACTACAACCAACCATTAATAATTGAACCTTGGAAGGTACAAACTATGAATGTAGGAAAACTGAAAGTTGTCAAAAATAAAATGGAATGCATAAAGACTGACAGTCTAGGCATTATTGAACTGACATGAACTAGGCTGGACCACTTTGGATTAAACAATCATATAATCAACTACACCAGGAATGAAAAACTGAGGAAGAATGGTATGGCGTTCATAATAAACAGCGACAACTTAAAGGTCTGCCCTAGAGTACAATGTTGTTAGTGATGGGATTATACCTATATACTTACAAGGAAGACATGTTAACATAACTATTATTCAAATACATCAACCAAAAACTAAAGCCAAATAGGAGAAAATTAAGAATTTCTACCAAATTTTGCAGTCAGAAAACATTCAGTCAAGATGCATTAGTAATTATTGGAATGCAAAAGCTGGAAATAATGAGAAAGGAATGGGAATCAGAAACTATGGACTTGGTGACAGAAATAAAGCCTGAGAGTAAATGATTCAATTTTGTAGGTTCAATTATTTATTCATAGAAAATAGATTTTTT
>NW_006399973.1:1123246-1126573 GCF_000299155.1 Elephantulus edwardii
AGGAGAGGAAGACCCTCGATGAGATGGATCGATTCTGTGAGTGGAGTGGTGGGAATTAATGTGTTTGAGACAGCGAGGTTGGCACAGGATAGAACGGTGTTTAGGGCTCTTATACATTAGGTCGCTATGAGTCGTGAACGACTCGATGGCACATAACAGCAACAACATCACTTGTAGGCAACGAATTAAACTAACCTTTACTTCAGAGCCCACACACTCGAGCTCTACTACTCAAATAGATCCATGAACTGATAACCATGCCACTACCAGGGAGCTATTTAGAAGGCAGTCTCAGCTCCTGTAGATCCAGTGTGATTGGTATGTGTAATAGAGCTTTAGAAGCATCTGTTGATGTGTTGGTTTTGCTATCAGCTGTCTTTGCATGAATTATGACTCATAGTGATCCCAGGAAGATACAGTTCAACTGTTCCACAAGGTTTTTAAGGCTTTTGGAAGCAAATCGCCAAGCTTATTTTCCTACATACTTCTGGGTGAGTTTGAACTACTAGTAATGTAGCAGCCAAGTGTTTAACCACTTATAGCACCCAATAACCTAGAAGCAACTAGACCAGTGGTTTTCATCTCTGGCTATATATTCCGATAACTTGGAGTGCTTTTACTAATCAATCCCCAAGCTCCAATCCAAATATAATAATTCAGAATCTCTAGGAACAGGGATGGGACCAGGCCTTTCCTTGGAATTTGTTTCAACAATTTTAATGTGCAGATGGAGTCAAGAACATCTGGCTTCATGAAAAGAAAGCGAGCTTTTGAAACAGGGACTCATAACTTGCTTAGGCTGTAGGTATTTTTGTTTAGTGGAGAAAAGAGTGTTAAAATATGCTAATACTGTATACTAGGGCATTTTGTTGTGACTTGAAATTACCTTTCTAATTTAAAAACAATTAGAAATTTCCCTGTGTCTGATTTACAAACAAAGAAAGAAAAATAATTCACAAGCTATTATAAATATGCTGAGCCATGGGCTTTGTGCCTACTGAGCTAATAGACAAATTGCCTGGCCCTGCTTTGAGATATTATATAAAGGTAAGAGTGTCAACATGCTCTACAAGAAAATAACTCCTAACAGAACTGGCTAATGGCTCAATATGTGTGAATGTATAGTTCACAGATACTGAAATCTTGAGCCAAAGAATGAGAGAAATAGAAAGGAAATAAGGTAGACAAGAAAGGAGAGGAATTCTAACGAAATGGAGAAAATGCTTGGTAGGATAAAGGAAAGCCAGCTTTTGTCTTACATGGAGATAATTGAAGAGCTAATACACCCAGAAGTTATGTTATACATACTATTCATTCATATGGAGCACTTGTAGTTTAGTGTTGAAATGTTGTGCTGCTAACCCAAAGGCACACAGTTTAAACCCACCATCCACTCACAGTTTACTGCCTCTGAAAACACACTGGAGGATCAGCTATGAGTTGGTTCTGACTAAACAGTATACAACAATAACATTCATTCATTGATATGGTGACTGGAACAATGGGCTTGAGCCTGAAGCAGATCCTGAGGATGATACAAGACAGGCTTGTCTGCTGTTCATAGAGTTGCTATGAGTTGTAGTTGACTTGATGGCATCTAATAACAACATTCATTCAATTATTCTTATAATAATTTTGTTTCTCTGGTTCACAGAGTTGTTCCTATTGTGTGTCAAGCCTGGTAATTCAAGCACAAGAAACTCTTGTTACAAACTCTTCATTCTTTGGAGGAAACATTTGGGGCAGGAGACACCATACCTGGTGTATTTCACTACTTTTCCAAGAATTAAATACTATTTCTAGAATGACCCAACTTAATTAAAGCAACATGACTAAAAACGAAATCAGCTGGAAACACGTGTAAGTGAAGCTTCAGGTATAGTCTTATAAATACAAGCTGTGTGGCCTGACAGCTGTTCCCAAGGGATGGCCTCTATGAATTACTTTTATTATTGAAGAAGAAAAGCTGGCATGAAAGTGCTGGTTACAATGCAAATCCTTAAGTAGACTGTGTCCACACTAAAGTTTCCAGGCACAGAAAATGAGTTGAAGTGGTAACAAGGGCTTAAAACTGGACCGCTTAGCACAGTGGTGAGTTCAAGGCCCAGGTAAAGAAGAGTTTTACTTTTAATGAGAGAATTTATGTAGAAAGGGGGTACAAGGGGGAGAGGGAAAGCAATATTCAAAAGTTGCACTTAGGCCCCAAAATCTTTGACTGAGTAACTTCAAGGATAGTATTACTCATCAATGCACAAAAGATCAGGTGGCTTGAATGTGAAAAATAAACATATAACTATAAAGGCTTCAAGTAAACAAAAGATCAACTACTATGTGCATGGATATGAGAAGAACTAAATACTATTCCTATGATTTACTATATAAATTATAATTGCAAAGTATATGTTTCCCTTTATGAAATTATTTTACAATGAGGAAAGATACAGAGTAGGCTGAGTACTGCACCACCAGTGTGTCATATGCCATGGTGTTTAGCCATGGCGGACAGTGTTTGACGGAGCTCCCAAATTGAGATAGGCTTGGAAGCAGGAGTGGTATCCACTTTCTAAACAGCATGCCTCTGGAAACTCTATGAATGTAGAGAAATGACCATAGTTATAGAACAGGGTTCAGGTCTTTTGTTCACAAGGTTACTATCAGACATGCTCGACTCGACAGCACTTAACAACAACGTTTACCTGGGCAGCTCTAGTGGCCTACTGGTGAGAATCTGCACCGCAATCCCACAGGTACACAGTTCTAAACCACCAGTTGCTCCACAGAAGGATGGGCAATCTCTTCCCATGTGATGACTGCCTCTGAAAACCCACTGGAGCAGCTATGGGTCAGTGCCAGCTCAATGACACACAACAACAATATGTCCTTAGGTAGCTTAGGGGGTAAAGTGCTTGCACTAAATCAAAGTCATACAGCTCAGAATCCATCAGCTTTTCCAATGGAAAAAGATAGATTCTTTTCTAAAAACCCAATGATAGAAGGTCAGTTGTGTGTCAGTTCTAACTTGTACACAGCAACATCTTTCAACAACCACCCGTAACTAATACACTACAGAGATTGCAGAAATTCAGTAAAATATGTTCGAATATAAATTCACAATTGGTGCATTTGTACTTTGCCAATTCAGCATACCTTTTAAACACTAACTAATGCACTTTGAACACATTTGAAAATATTTTCTATCCATTACATAAAAAGGAAAACTATGTAGAGATACTTATGTTCATGCATCGGAGATGAAATCTGTCAGACCTTAGAATTTCAAGTTCTGGGAAATCATTGCCACATTGAAACCACTGTTGTTGTTGTTGT
>NW_006399973.1:1132006-1137526 GCF_000299155.1 Elephantulus edwardii
CTGAAGAAGATTAAGACAAATACAAAAGAAGCAAAATATTACTTTAGGTCTATTCCACCTGAATTAAAAAATCATCTTAAGAACAGGTTTTGAGGCATCTATCACCAATGATTGAAGACCAGAGGATCTGTGGAATGAAATCAAGGATATTATTTATGAAGAGACAAAAAAGGTCATTGTAAAAACCAAAATGGAAGAAACCACAAAAATTGCATTAGAGCATCAAGAACCCAAAACAAAGGGAAGAAGTGCTGACGTAAAAAAGCTGAACAGAAGATTTCAAAGGGCAACTCAAGAAGGCAAAACAAAGTATTATAACGAAATGTGCAAAAGCTGGAGTTAGAGAATAAAGAGGAAAGAACTTGCCCGGTATTTCTCAAACTGAAAGAACTAAAGAACAAATGTAAGTGTCAAGTTGTAATACTGAAAGATGCGAAAAAAAAGTGTTGAATGATCTCAGAAGCATTAAAAGAAGATGGAAGGAATTCTCAGTCACTGTACCAGAAAGAACTGGTTGAGACTGAAAAATTCCAGAAAGCACCATATGGAAAAGAGCTAATGGTGACAAAGAAAGAAGTTCAAGATGTGCTAAAGTCGCTGGCAGAAAAATAAGGTCCAGGAATAGATGGAATATTGACTGACATTTTTCAACTAACAAATACAACCTTAGACGTGCTTACTATTCTATACAAGAAAATTTGGATATAGATGCCTGGCCAGTTGACTGGAAGAAATCCTTATTTGTTCCCATTCCCAAGAAAGGTGATCCAACAGAATGTGGAAATAGTTATTGTTGTTGTTACATGCCATTGAGTCACCTGGGACTCATAGCAACAACATCTCTGAACTCCACCCTATCCTGCGCTAATCTGACTCCAACACACCTACCTTCATTACCCTAGTTATTATGCCAATCTATCTCAGCTGGAGTCTTCCTCTCCTGCTCTGTCCCTCCACCTTTCCAAGCATGATGTCCTTCTCAAAGGACTGGTCCGTAATGACCATATGACCTAAGCATATGAGACAGAGCTTGAAAATCCTTGCCTCCAAGGAGAAATTTGGTTTTACCCTAAGACCTGTTACTTCTCTGGGTAATCCATGGTATGTGCAATACAGCACCTCAACTCAAAGGCACTGATTCTTCTTCTATCATCCTTTGTCATTATCCAGCTCTCTCAAGCATAGCAAGTGATTGTTAAGACTATAGCCTGGATCAGGCACACCTTAATCCCTAGACTGAGATCATTGCTTTTTAGCACTTTGGAGAGGTCCCTGACTTCCCATGCAATCCTTCTTTTGATTTCCTTGCTGCTGGTTCCAAGAATGTTGATTGTGTAATGGAACAAGCTGAAATTGTTAACAACCTCAATTTCTTCTCCAACTATTGTGGTGCTGCCAGTTGGCCAGTTGGTGAGAATATTTGTCTTCTTGATGTTGATCTTCAATCCATGTTGAAGACTGCAGTCTTTGACGTACTGCAGCAAATGTTTCAGGTCCTCCTCAACAAGCGAGGTTATATCATCTGTATAATGTAGGTTGTTGATGCATCTTCCTCCAATCCTGATGCCACATTCTTCGTAATAAATTCCAGCCTCCTGTAGATTGAAAATCTGTATCCTTATTCACTGCCAATGAAAATGTGAAGATTATCAAACAAATCATTTGTATCACATGCAAGCAAAATATTGCTGAGGATCATCCAAAAACAACTGGAACAGAGCATTGACAGGGAATGGCCAAGAGGTCAAGGTGGGTTTAGCAGAGGCAGTAGCACCAGAAATATCATTGGTAATATCATATGGATCCTGGCAAAAAAAAAAAAAAAACAGAATATCAGCAGAAAGTCTACCTATGTATTAATGATTATACAAAGGCATTTGACTGGGTGGATCACAGCAAATAATGATTAACATTGAGAAGAAGGGGAATCCTAGAACACTTAACTGTATTCATGTAAAATCTATGCCTAGACCAAGAAGTTGTTGTTCAAATGGAAAAAGGAAACACAGTATGGTTTAAAATATGGAAGGATGCATGCCGGGGGTGTATCGTTTCTTCATATAAATTCAAGTAATTTGTGAAGCCAGACTCTGAGAAGAATGTGGCATCAGGATCAGAGGAAGACATCAACAACTTGTGTTATGTGGATGACAAGACCTTTTGAAAGTGAGGGGGACTTGTTTCAGAAGATCAAAGACTACAGCCTTCAGCATAGATTGCATCTGAACATTAAGAAGATAAAGGTACTTACCTCTGGGCCAGTGGACAACATCAACATACATAGAGAAAGAACTAAAACTTGGATCTACAATCAACACTCTTGGTACCAGGAGTCAGGAGATAAAGAGACCTATTACTTTGGGTAAAGTCCACTGTCAGGGACCTCTCTAAAACACTGAAGAGCAATGATGTCAGTTTGAAGTCTGAAGTACTCTTGATTTAGGTCATGATCATTTCCATTACTTGCTATACATCTGAGAGCTGGGCAATGACTAAGGATGACAGAATAAGAATTGATGCCTTTGAGTTGTGATGTTAGAAAAAGAGTACTGACTATTCCATGGACAGTCAAGGGAACAAATGTCTTGGAAAATGTACAGCCCGAGTTCTCCTTGGAGGCAAATATAGCAAAGCTTCATGAAAAGTGTGTGTAACCTTTGTTCTTCATACTTTGGATATGTTGTTAGGACAGTTTATTTCTTAGAAAAGAATATCATGCTTGGAAGTGTGGAGGGTCAGTGAAAGAGAGGAAGACCATGATGGAGATGGATTGACACAGTGAACGCAACAATGGGCTAAACTGTGTCAGAGATGGTAAGGATGGCACAGGATAGGACAGGATTCAGATCTCTTGTATTAGGGTTGCTATAGGTCATACTCTACTCAATTGCACCTAACAACAATAACAACATGCTAAAAAATTTGGAAAAAGTTAAAAAGTTATTTTTGACACAAAAGCTCATTATTTCATCACCCCTTCAAATTTCATCTTTCTTTTCATTTAACAAAAATTAATTAGCTTTTTAATTAACTACTTGGCTCCACAGTCAACACTCTTGGCACCAGCAGCCCAGAAATTAAAATATGTATTGCGATGGGAAAGTCTGCTGTTAGGGACCTCTCCAAAGTACTGAAGAACAATGGTGTCACTCTGGAGACTAAGGTGTGTCTGATACAGGCCATGGTCTTTACAATCACTTGTTATGCATCAGAGAGTTAGACAATGACTAGAGAGGATAGAGAAAGAATTGATGCCTTTGAACTGTGGTCCTGGAGAAAAGTATTGAATGTACCATGGGCTGCTAAGAAAGCAAACAGGTTCACCCTGGAGAGGGTTAAACCAGGTAGTTCCTTGGAGGCAAGGGTTCTGAGGCTTCAACTGACATACTTTGGACATGTTATAAGGACGGACCAGTCCTTGGAGAGGGACATCATGCTAGGGAGGGTGGAGGGACAGCGCAGGAGGGGAAGACCCTCTATGAGGTAGATTGATTCAGTGACCAGGGTAATTGGGGTGGGTGTGTCAGAGACAGTGAAATTGGCACAGAATAGAGCAGAGTTTAGGGCTGTTGTACATAGGGTCACTATGAGTCACAAGCGACTCAACAGCACATAACAACAACAACTTGCTAACAATTAGCTTTTAATAATTCATTGGCAACATATCTTTCAAATTGAGTTCATTCTTGGACTAAGATTGTCCTGTTCTCAAGATTTCCTGGTGCCTAGATTTTCCTCAAAATACCCTGGTCCTCCACCACTTCTACCTCATTCTCTTTCTACCTCATAACTTCCTACAAAATGTCTGTTCTATCCTTTGTATTTCTCACTTTCAGTTCACCTTTCCCAAGACAAGTCTTCTCTTTATCACTATAAAGAAAAGCAACATATTTGCCTGCACCAAAACAAATAATTCTTGCATATGTGTATTTTTAAAACTTACTTATACAGACACATTTTAAAATCCATGCAGTGAGAATGGATGTGTAACCTGTGCTCTTCATTAGAATAAAGATTGAAGGATCAAAATTGACATTCTTCTCATATCCCTGAAGTGTGTAGTCTATCTTGTACTAGGTTTTATCTGCAGTTCAGTCAGTCCCAGCTCATGACGATTCTATGTAAAAAGGAACAAAATACTGCTATGTACTGTGCCCTCCTCATATTTGGTGGTATATTGGACCATCATGATCCACAGGATTTTCACTGCATGATTTTCAAGAGTAGATTGTCAGCCTTTTCTTCCTGGTCTATGTCAAACTGGAAGGTCTGTGGAAACTTATTCAGCATCATAGCAAGAGGCAAGTCTCCCCTGAAACGTAGGTAGTAGCTGTGTATAAGGTACATTGACTAGGTATCCAACGTGGATCTACAATATACCAAAGTTAAACCCAAACACATAACAGTCTGGTCAATTCCAACTTGTAGTGAAGACCAGTATTCTTCACTGAATAGTCAATGGCCCTTCAGTCCATCACCGGTCATCAAATAAAGTGCAATGTAGGTAGAAGCATTCAGCACTGAAGTGCATGACACTAGTCCATGATGTGTACAGGACACAGCTAGCAGGAAAGACCCCACCTGGTGGCTTCTGGAATACTGAAAGCCCTGGTAAGTTCTAGTGGTGCAACTGTTGTAACCTTTACTAGTAGTGAACTGAAGCAAGATGCTTATGAATGGGGATGTACTGGTAAATGCAATATTTCAGACATCTGCAAAAATCAAGGGAAGTGGTGATTATAAAGATAATGGGATTGAGAAGCTCTAGTTCAATGCCATCATTTATTATAGAAGGACAAGTAATAGCTTGATAATTATTAATCACTATTTAAAGGTGAGCACTCAAGTTGGAGAATCTCCCTGACAGCCTATAAGACTCGCATCTCTTTTAGCCAGTGGAGGGGGGAAGGGAATGGAAGAAACAGCTAAAGATCAGGCTCAGGTCTGTAGCAGAGCTCCAGAGAGCATGAATTCTCAAGGCTGATGAATCTGACATGTCAGTGCAAGATGCTGTGGGGAAAGAAGACAGGCACAGGTTTTAGAGATGAGATCAATGACTCCCGTCTGAAACCCTGAAAACCCTCTGAGCCCTTCTTCCTTGTTAAAGGAAGCCTTTCTTACTTAAATATGATGCAGAGGCTTCTGCACCAGAAGACACTATGCCCACTCCTAGCATTTACCCCTCTTCCTATCCTAGAAATCATACCAGTAACAAGATTCAAGTCACAGCATTACCCAGAGGGGACCATGCTGTGTCCATCTCAGAAGGAGGAGAGTCTATAGCCCTATCCAGATGCTGGAAGGAACCAAGAGGCTACTGAATCTGGAGGTGTGTAATCTGTGCCTCCATATGCATCTCACATGCATACAGGTTATGTCTAAAACATCCAGGCAAGCATAGTACTTTTTAGAATGAGGCACATACACTGTCTTTCATTAACCATGATGTTCTCTTGTGATAGACCCAGCCGCAGGAGATACCACAATGTTGACAAAGTAAAACTATTATTATTTTTAATT
>NW_006399973.1:1138011-1140191 GCF_000299155.1 Elephantulus edwardii
CATATCTAAACATAGCAAGCAATAGTAGCATATTCTAAAAAGGAAATGTTTATCTTTGTCCCAAATTATCCATATCCATTCTTCTATCTATATTCATGTTTATTCTCATGTAGCTGAACAGGTGCACAGAGGTTAAGGCACCTCCAATGACTATCACTCAGCCTCGGAGACCTCCAAGATCCTTGAGGCTACTGCTCTGTAGCAGGACCTCTCTGGACCTTGACTTATGGGCACGAAGACCACAGAAACGGCTCTTCCAAGCCTCTACCACTAGACTGTTGCAGTTCACTGCCACTGTTCCCACTATTCTTTCAAGGCACATGTGGTTCTCACGTTGCTGTCATGTCACCCAAGCCTATACCGCCCATGGGCCTGCCTGACTCAATATGACACTAGAGAGTGGGAGAGGGCATGTTGCATAAAACACACTCCGGCTTCTGCCTTGTTACAGCTCTTTAGCAGCAAGAAAACCTCCTGCACAGAGACTTCTACTTCCCTGCAGCTCTCTCACTGTGTGTGTGTGTGTGTGTGTGTGTGTGTGTGTGTGTGTGTGTGAGAGAGAGTGAGAGAGAGAGAGAGAGAATATGAGTGAGAATATTGACCAGCATGCTATCTCTCTGATTTCAGTGTTAGAGCTTCTTTTCCTGCATCATCTAAAATGTTCTCAGTGCAGAGACATGGTTCATGGTTCTCCTCTCCAGACTCTTCTTGATAGTAATTAGGTCCCTCAGAAATTTTGTGGGATTGACCCTTATATAACCCTTTACTGTACTTGCATAGTAAATTAACCAGCCCTTTGCAAAATTGGGAGTCCAGTCAATAATGTTATGAGAATGTCAAGACCAGGGTAAAAAGGCCAGGCAAAAATGATTTCTTGCACCCTAGGGTGCTCAAGGTAAGCTAAATGTCGATTTGGAGTGTTGTTGTTGTTGTTGTTGAAGTGACATTGGGTCAGTTCTAACACATTGGCGCTCCATGTGAAATCGCAATCCTCACAACCTCTGCTGCGTTTAAGCTCAGTGTTCTAGTACTTTATTACTTAATCCCACTAAGATTCTTCTCCTTTGACAACTTTCTTCTTTTCAATGCATGGTGTTCTGCTCTAGAGACTGACCCTTCCTTATAACATACTTGACATATATAAGACGAAGTCTGACCAACTTTGCTCTGAGGAGCCCTCTGGTTGCTCTTCTTCCAAGTCAAATTTGATTGTCCTTTTGGTGACAATAAGATAATCAATATAGTTTGCCAACACCAGAATTTAGATATATTAATTCTTCTTCAGTATTCCTCATTCATCATCAAAATTTCAAATAGCTATAAAGCAATTGAAATTTGGAATAGGAAGATTTTGTTAACTGGGGGTATTCTATGATGACACAAACTGTAAACTCTGGGAGGGTCCATAAGTGATAGTGTTAAAACAAGGTTTGGATATAACTTGGAGAAAGCAGTGGACCACATAAACTTAGGTAAAAATGATAGACCTATCATCCATGCAGATTTGGAATAAGGGGAAAAAATACTTAGAAAACTGCATATGTTAAAGGAGATATATTACATAAGTTAAGAAAATTAACCAACTATTCTTCATACCCCAGGAATAGATGGTATACCAACTGATGTATTTCAGCTAACAGATGCTGCCATGAAAGTACTCACCAAGTTTTGCCAAGAAATCTGGAGAACAACTACTTAGCCAACTGAATGGAAGAGATCTATATTTTTTTTCCCATTCCAAAGAAGGGTAACCCAACAGAGTGTCAAAATTATAGAACAATATAATTTATTTCACATGCAAGCAAGATTCTGTTGAACATTATCCAAAAGTGACTGGAACAGTACATCAGCAGAGAACTGCCAGAAGTCCAGGCTGGGTTTAGAAGGGGCCATGGTACTAGGGATATTGCAGCTAATGTTAGATGGATCTTAGCTGAAAGTAGATAGAGGAATGTCTATCTCTGTTTCATTGACTATGCAAAGACATTTGACTGTGTGGATCTTAAAAAACTGTGGCTGACTCTGAGAAGACTGGGAATCCCAAAACACTTGATCCTTCTAATGAAAAACCTATACTGGGATCAAGAGGCAGTTGTCAGAACAGAGCAAGGAAACACTGCATGGTTCAAAATTGGGAAGGGCGTAGGCTAGCGATGTGTCCATACCTTTTCAACCTATAT
>NW_006399973.1:1140966-1143161 GCF_000299155.1 Elephantulus edwardii
GCACATAACAACAACAACAACAATATTCTTCAAGGCAACATTGCATTCATCAAATTGATACCCTAAAAAATGCACTGTTGAAAGAGGCCTTGTTAAAAATCCAGCTGGGGCATCTTTTATTAAATAACTATGTAAAGGCAGTGAGAGTAACAGAATATTTACACTAGATTAGCATTTAACTAGAATAAAGGTGCACATGATTATAATGGGTAACAAAGTTGGAGTATCAGCCAGAGGGGCTTGACCCAGACTGAGTAATGAAATTTAGACTGGTTAATAGAACACAGAATGCCTGAAATGGACAGCTCAGGAAGATATTATTCAATTAAAAAAATACATCAAAGATGTACGGTCAGGAGAAAGACTAAAGAAAATGGCCCAAATAAAAGCTAAGTTGCAGCGTGGACCCAGTGTTTGGACCTGAGCCAGTTTTCAGACCTAAAACTCATTGATTAAAAAAGAAGCTAAGTCCCAGAAAGAAAGAATCCTACAACCCAATAGCAGGTGCATGTAAAGACCTTCCTGAATGCATCCTATGCATCCTAAAACACACTCTTTACACAGATAGCATGAAAAATTGTATCAATTAAAGGCCACAGGATGGAAAGATGTACTTAATTTCCAAACCAAAACTCTCCAAAGTATTTAGAAGCAATGATGTCAGATTGAGGACTAAAATGCACCTGATTCAGGTCATGTACTTTTCAATCACATGCTCTGCATCTGAGCGATGGAAAATGAATAAGGATGACTGAAGGACTGATGCCTTTGAACTGTGGTGTAGACACAGTGCTGAATATCCCACAGACTGCCAAAAGAACAAACAGATAGCACTTGGAGAGGGTGCAGCCAGAGTGTTCCTCGGAGGCAAAGATGGTAAAGTTCTGCCTCATATACTTTGTGCAGGTTGCTCCTTGGAGAGGGACCTTGTGCTTGGAAAGGTGGAGGACAGTAAAGGAGAGGAAGACCCTCAACCAGGTGGATTGACTCAGCGCCTCCAGCAATGGGCTCAAGTGTGTCAAAGATTATGAAGACAGCACAGGATAGACCAAGATTCAGGTCTGTTGTTCATAGGGTCACTATGAGTCATACTCAACTAGACAGCACTTAACAATAACATAACAACTGTTAGTGATCTGCATATTTTATTTTCATGTCCCCACCTCAAAGGTCATATTTACTTTATTTGTGTTTATTAGCAAGCTATCCAGTCCCATTGGTAGAGTAACAAACACCTCTTTCCCGTATAATCCCATACAGTCATGTGATGGAAGTCAATTACCAGAAAACACTGTAGCACACTGAGACATCAGATTAACAAGGGTATCCAGCAACAATGAGTAAAGCACATAAATATTATTAATGTTATGCTCCTGATAGGTAGAATACATAGCTTCAGAAACAAAGCACCAGATGTTGAAGTAGTCTTGTACATCAGTATTAGGGAATTTGTACTTTATCACACCATGAACTAGAGGTTCTGATTTCCAAAAGAGAATTTCTTCTAGATTTCAGTTTCCTTGTTTTAATTGTTACCGATGAAAAATACATAGAAAGGAATCATTACTCTGATAAGAGTAATTAATGCTAATACTCAGAAGGAGAAAAGCTGCCTTTGCACAACAAGTGACAGAGAAAAATGTATTTGAGATCCACTGAGGTATTTCCTTGTGGTTCCTTGTTCAAACCTAATAGTAAATGCAACAGCTATTGCCTAAGAAGTCCTAGTGGCCAATGGCTCAGACAAATTCTTAGAGATGAAAGTCTGGGTGACACAATGAAGTAAGCCATCTAGAATAAATAGTTGCTGTTGTTGTTATGTACTTTCAAGTGAGAATGGACTCATAGCTGACCCTCCAATAAGATTGCAGAGACTATAAATACCATGGGAGGAGATTATGCTCCTTTATCGCACAGAACAATTTCACTTTGGGTTGGCTGGCAGTGCAACTTCTTACTCCCTGGGCCACCAGAACTACCTGAATATGTAGTATAGATGGAAATAATGACTATAATTTGTATCCCTGAGAGAGATTTATCTTTCACTGCTCTATAAATTGCTTGTCTGTCAGATACTCCTCTAAATCTGAACATTCAGATTAAGACAGACTTGGAAGAAAGATTGGCCATCCACTTCTGAAATAGCAGGGGTCTGAAAACCCTATGTACAACAGAACACGTGCAGACTAACAGAA
>NW_006399973.1:1149131-1155517 GCF_000299155.1 Elephantulus edwardii
AAAGGCTATTTACACATCTAATGCAATCCCAATACAAATACCAATTCCACTCTTCAACGAGATGGAAAAGCTATCTCCAATTTCATTTGAAATGTAAAGAAACCCCTAATAAGCAAAGCAGTCCTTAAAAAGAGAAACAAGGTGGGAGGCATCTCACTCCCTGATTTCAAATCCTACTACACTGCCATGGTGGTCAAGACAACATGCTACTGGTACAGTGACAGACACATAGATCAATGGAATAGAATTAAGAATCCAGAACAGAACTCTTTTTTGAGGAGGGTGTGATGGTGGCCAAGAAGGATGGCCAAGGTGGGATCAGTGCTTGGAGAAGGACATTATGCAGGAGAGGAAGTCCCTGAAGGAGATGGATTGGCATGATAACTGGAGCAATGGAGTTAGGTGTGTTGGAGTTGGTAAGACTGACTCAGGATAGGGCAGGTTTCCGAGGTTTTATACATAGGGTTGCTATGAGCCGTAGGGAACTCAATGGCACGTAACAGCAATATGTGGTTTAAATGATTTTAATCACACGTATGCAGTACTTCTGCAATTAAAAGCAAATTTTTAATTATCAGTAATTTTTCTGTTACAGAAGAAAAACCGGCTGAAGAATATAATCTGTCCATGGAACTTTTTGGTAGAAGTTTAATAATAGCTGCCACTAACAAACCATTACTGAAATAATACATTTCTGAGTCTTGAAATGCCTTGAAGTCTTTTTCAAATTGCAAATCGTCCTGCATGTGTTCCTTCAGTCCCTACTTATCAGACGTACTACTAAGTTCAAATTATAAAAATCTTACCTGTAATTGAAGCCAGCTGCAACCTTTTTGACAAGTACTAATTGCCGATAATGATTTAAGTGCTGTAAATTCACATGGCACAATTGTTTCAAATAGGGGAGCCTCTCTCTGCTTTCTCTGCAAAGAACTGTTAATCTTTGCTGCTGACTTATCAAATCCTTCAGTCACCTGTTTGCCATCATTTTCATGAGCTGATAACGTGTTTATTAGAGCCATAATGTGCAGGTGGAAGAATAAAGGTCTCATTTGATGGCATTGGAATTTCATCTAACATTTCTATAGGAGGTAACTTGGCAGAGGCAGCAGTCTTGGCTACAGCAAACAGACAATAAAGGAATGTGTGTGAGGGGGTTTTTTGTCGTATTTTTTTTTTAATTCAAGGCAAATGCAAGTTAGCATTTGTTTAACACTTAGATGATGTAACTAGGTAAATTGCATGACTTATAAGATTGTCCTTTTAGCTTCTAATAAAGCAAGAGTCCTTGGACCAAGTTAAGAGGTTTGGGTTTGGTGTGAGCCCGCTTCCTCTCACACTGCAAATGTGTATGTCTTTAGGAGAGTCTTATCTATCTCCCAGTGTTCTATCAGCTCCCATTGTCTGTTCTTTCCTGGCAATCTGAGCACTTCCTCTTATCAAGTGAAGGAATGTCAGTTGGCACAGCTTCTTATAATGAGAAGGAGACCAACCTGGTAAAATATACTTTAAAGTTAGCATAACCTTTGACCGTGTAGTTCTAGTGTTGTTGTGTGTCACATCAATTCTAAGGACTACTAGTGGCCTTTTAGGATAGTGTGGGACTACTACACAGAGTTTCCAATGCCACTTCTGGCTCTTCTGGGGTAACTGATTTAGCCCATCACTGGCCCATCAAGTTTCCTTATCAAACTCTAAGAATTTATCTGAATAAAGCAATAGTGGATGACGCAAAATATTACACACAAGAATTTTAGTTGTGGTTCATAGTAGTGACTAACTGGGAACAATCCAAATGGCCCATATTAGTTCAATGTATCACTGCTCAGACACACAGGGGATGTTATAGCTTAGGGTTATAGGTGGAATCTAGAACCTCTGGGTTCAACAGAGGACAGACATTGGCCAAAGGTATGGCCTCCAGCAAATTGCTTAAGTTCCTAAGTCTCAAATTCCTCCTTCATATCTGTTTCTTGTGTCCTCTGGTCACTAAAGAATTATAGAGCCTTTAAGGTACAACAAATGTTTGGCATAGTATTTGGTATATTGTAAATACTTGATAAATACTACTTAACAACAATAAGAGCAACAATTTTTAAAAAATCATCTATTATAACCGTATTAAAGATGAAGATATATCAATGTAAAATATTACTGTAGAAGTTGTTAGGTGCTATCGAGTTGAGTGTGACTCATAGCAACCCTACAAACAGCAGACCTGAACCCTGCCCTCTCCTGTACCAGACTCATCATGTCTACACACTAGAATCCATTGCTGAAGTTACTCTGTCAGTCCCTCTCATTGGGGGTCTTCCTCTCCTTTGCTGGCCTGCCATCTTTCCAAGCATGATGTCCCTTTCCAATGAATAGCCTCATCTAGCTACACATCCTAAGTATGAAAGATGAAGCTTCACCATTTTTCCTTCCAAGGAGCACTGTAAGCTGTACTTAGTGAGAGGAGAATAGTAAACTGTTCTTGAACTTGTTAAAAAAATACACATATGCAGGGAGCTCTGGTGGCCTAGTGGCAAGGAGCTGCAACTATAATCCCAGAGGTGAACAGTTCAAATCCACCAGATGCTCTGCCAGGGAAGGAGGGGCAATCTCCTCCTGTACCAGTCAGATCTGATTTGACGGTACAAGCACACAAAAACAATAAAATAAAAAAATTTTTAAAAAAAATACACATATGCAAAATAAAAGAGTAATTATTGAAGCAAAATGTTGATGATTCTCTGGACATGATAGAACTGTGGTAAATTGATTTGATTTTTTAATTTTCTCTGTGTATAAATATCATACAACAAAATAAACATTAAAAGTAATTAAGAGACACAATTTAAACGTATAGAATTATTCCTGTGTCATGTTGCTGTATTTCCAAAATCTTAGAGTTTGTATCTTTTCACCATAGTTATTTATTCTGTATACTGAGCAAATAATCTGAAAAAAAAAAGATGACATGAGGAAGAAATGGCATCAGGACTGAAGAAAATTTCAATAATAGTCTGCACTATAAAGATGACATAACCTCACTTGCTAAAAGAAGATAAAAAGTACTTACTGGTGAAAATATAAACTTCAGTACAGATTATACCTCAACAACAAGACAACAAAAATTCTTGACCTAAGTTAAAAAAAAACCAAAAAAACCTGCATCAATAAGAAGTATCATGACAAACAGATAAATTATTGAAGTTGTTAAGTACTTAATTTTACTTACATTCATAACCAATGCCCAGGAAAGCAGAAATCAAGAAATCAAAGGATGGATGAAGTTGAGTAAATTGGCTGCAAAATATCTTCAAAGTACCTCTTTGAAGACCACTGTGCCCTGGCTCAAATTCATTAGTATTGGACAAACTCTCATTCATAAAGATCCTAAAGGGCAGAATAAAAGTGCCCCCTGAAACTTCCAAGGCTATAAATTTTTACAGAAGTAGACTGCCACATCCTGGTGACTTCAAACCATAGACTTTTGGGTTACCAGCCAAATGCTTTAATCATCATATCACAGAGTTCCTTCACCTGACTCAAACCAGGGTATTTTCAGTCTCCTCATATGTATATAAAACCTAAATAATGAATAAGGAATAATGCAAAAGAACTGGTACCTTTGAATTATGATGTTGGCAAAGAATATGAAATAAATCTTAGTCTGCCAGAACAAATATATCTGTCTGGGGAAAAGTACAGCTCAGAATGTTCCTTGAAAGTTAGGATTAGTGAGGCTTGTCTCACATATTCTGGTCCCTGGATATGGTATGTGGAACGACTAGTTCTTTTTGAAAGAAATCAGGCTTGTCAAAGCAGAAGATAATGAGAAAGACAGTCAATAATGTGATTGACATAGTGACTACAACAGTGGACTCAAATATAGCAGCAATTGTTGAGAATGGCACGGGATTAACAGCAATTCATTCTGTTAGCATAAAGTCACCATGAGTCAGATCCAACTAGATGGAGCCTGATAATAGCAACAACACAGAACCTCATAATTAGAGACTTTATCAGTTGCTGCCTAGTCTGTTCCAACTTTTAGCAACCTTAGCATCAGCAGAGTAAAGCTTTTCTCCACAGGTTTCTCATAAGTATATCGCCAAGGCTTTCTTTCTAGAAACTTCTAGGTGGAGTCATAATATCAACCTTTGGCAAAGCAACCAAACAATTAACAGTTTATACCATGCAGAGAGAAACTTTTTATAAGAAGAAGAGTGCTGATTTATCTCTCCTCCATATTCATCAGAAAACAAGCATCTGAACTGGTGACCCCCATCAAAGCAAATGGAATTCAACACAAATATATATAAGTATGTTCTGGGTCCATTTCTTGGTCCATTCCAGTTCTACCTCCAACATATGCATAATGACTGGCATGCAGTAGTAATTTAAAAACATTGCTGTGTGTTAACATGTGAATGTGAGTTGTTTGTGCACTTCAATGACTATCTGCTAACAAATGTTAGAGGACAGGCAAAGTACTATGAAAGCAACAACCTTCCCAGGGACACCAGGAAAGCTTCCTGGAGAGGATGATTCCTTCACACCATCATTTCCTGGCATGTTTTTATTATTGTTGTTAGCTCTCATTGTGTTTATTTTGACTAAGGAACAACTAGTCAATGGAGTTTTTAAGATGGCAATCTTGTGCCTTTGGATCAGTTTGAACTCCACACTTTTCAGGTGAAAGTCCAGTGCTTAGCCATTTGCATCACCAGATGTTTCTGGGAACTGGGAGCACCCAGTGAATTGAGGAAGAAACTATTGTCTTAGCATGGAAAGACTTCAAGTCTTGGCATAAAAAAGTTATATGAATTGGGAATGAAGTGAACAGAACAGTGTTACTTTCTTTCATGTCTTTCTAGGCCAATTTAAGTAGCAAGTTTGCCTTTTGGGGAAAACAGTTGAAGATAAGTTATTAGAAGCTGGTAGTATTTTCATGTGTGTCTCCGTCCAAATAACAGTTGCATTTTTCACTGGGGCTGCTGTGACTTCACCCACAGCAATGTGAGAATTGTAGGTAATTAGGGCGGGTCAGGCAGGAAGAGGTTCTCAGGCAGGGAGTGCCTTCCAGCCCTCTGGAAATCACATCACACTGACAGCCAACTTTCCCCACCCCAGAGTCTCCACAGAGACTATAAAAGATAACCCCACACACCTTCCCTCCAATCACTCCAGTACCCCAACCTTTCTCCCACACCCTCAAACAAATATGCTCCCAGGGATATTTTTATGATGATTTTTTTTTCATTTAAAGTTAATCACATTAGCCTTTCCATCTACTCTTCCATACCTTTGAGCGTATTCAGTTTGAGAGGCTGAAAGAGGGTAAAAAAAAAAAAAAATTCTCTGCTTTTGCTAGCAAGAGTCGATTTTTCACCACAGTCTCCTGTTCATCAGCACTTAAGACAGTACACTTTGTTCTGTTGGAACCCATTATTTCCCTGGGAGACTTGATGTCTGTTTTGATAGAAGCGATTTATCACACTGCTGAAGCCATACTGCAGTTTGGAAGGCAGAGTTTAGGATTTATGGATCCCTTTGCACTTCGAATGAATTTAATTCCCAGGAGTAGAAGGAGCATTAAAAGGCCCTGCCTGCTGCATCTGTGGCGTTTGAGATGGTCCAAAGTGAGTGGCAGCTGAGCTTGGCAACAGTCTTACTTCCATCTCCTACCCACATCTGTAGTATGCTGTAGAAGTCTTCACCTCTCCAAATGGGAGAAAGCTCATTTAGGGTATGCAATTCTAGTGCTGTCAAATGCAAAAGGGTAATTTAATTAAAATCAATTAAAAATACTGGCATTTTTCACTTTTTTTTAACTTTTTGTCATAGTTTGGATAAAAGTTTACAAAGCAAATTACTTTTCCGTCTGACAATGTATTTTTTGTATCATGACATTAATTGTAATTTTCACTCCACTTTTAGTATGTTGTTTCCATTATGTACCGTTGGAATCAACTCATAGCTGACCTTCCAGAGGCTGTAAATCGCACGAGAGGAGATTGCTCATCTTTTTGCTCTGGAGCAGTTGGTAGAATCGAATTATAGGGCCTTGGTTGGCAGGGGTTATTTTTGAGGGGGTGGTTTTGTTTTTTATTAATTTTAATGAAAATTTAGAGATTTTGGATTTCCATTCATTCATTGTTGCAATTTTCTCCCTGCCCACCCTCCCCTCAGTTCACTCTTCTCTTTGAGAAGTAAAAGAAAAATTCTTTCATTGGTAGACAATCCCCCCATCCCCCACTCCTAGTATACTCCACTATGCAACCTTCATTCTGGACTCTTGTGATATCCATAATACCCTATCATATATCTCTTTTAAACTGTTCTCTCCCTCATCTGTTTCAATGCAGTATGCATAATTTATCCAGTTTTTCTCAGTC
>NW_006399973.1:1156162-1169588 GCF_000299155.1 Elephantulus edwardii
TTGGGTAGCCAACCATTAATGGATTTGACACATCAGTGTCACAGTGTTCAGCCTCACAGCAACCACAAGTGACCATGGGATGGCAACTTGTACACCAGTGCTATACAACCTAGAGGAATGTCTGAACAAAAACAATGAAAGAAAGGCCTGAAGACCGCGGATTAAAAGTCACCCACCTTTGGCTTGGAAGCATTGCTTTCTGTCCACTGGGCCAGCTGATCTCTCTCTCTCTGTTGATATTATTGTTGTTAAGTTCCGTCGAGTCGCAGGCGACTCATAGCGACCCTATGAAGGAGAGTCCTCTAGTAGTATTAGTTAACAACTAATAAGAAACAGGAGAAGGATGGGTAATCTCCTCCTGTGAGATTGGTTAACTACCTCTGAAAACCCACTGTAAGACCAGCTATCAGCTACGGGTCTGTTCAAATTCAATAGTATGTAACAACAATATTATTAATTATGTACAACTTTTCAAAAGAGCCTTTTTTTCTATTTTCAAAATTATTTTTATACTTATTTTGGTAAAACACCATTTTTACAATATAGACCTGTAAAATTCAGAGACGCTGGTAATATTCTTCAGGTAGTACCCGATCCTCACTATTCTTTGCAGCACTACCCACCAGCATTGAAGTCATTATTCCTTAAAGTTTTCTATCGAAACTTTTGATGTTTATTGTCTAATTGATCTCATGTACAAAAGTATTTAAAAGAGTTTAATGAGCAAACATATTGTGATAAATGAGATAAGTTCTACTTTAGAGAATAAATATTTCAGGGGGAATGGCATCCACTTCCTAAACAACATGCCTCTGGAAACTATCAGCTTTGATGAATATCAATAGTTGTAGAGGGACTTCAAGCCTTTTGTTCATAGGGTTGCTATGAGTTGTGCTCGACTTGAAGGCAATCAACAACAAGAATTTTGGTTTAAAGATTATTTCAAAGCAATTGTCTTATCCAGCTTCAATGGCTCCCAAAGTATGGATTCTACTGAATGTTTTAAGTTCTATTCCACATTTCCTCCCTTTTGATCAAAGACTAGTGTGTAGAATCTTTGATGAAAATGCTTAGTAATTATAGCTAAGTATTATCATCCAGTCTGAAATCTCATGGCTGAAGAGACAGCTGTTCATGAAGGCAACAAGACATGTTCAATTTTAAAATGCCTGGTTGTTTGGGAAGAAATTAATCCCTTCTTGCAATTTATAATATCTAATTTCTTTGTATGAGCTTTCCCTGTTTAGTCATAGAATACTTGCCTTGCATGCAAGAGAACCAGGCTCAATTCCCAGGCAATGTTTGCCTCAGGTGGAACTACCACTTCAGGTGCAACCATCAGTGGAAAGTGCATGTTGCTATGCAGCTAAACAGTTTCTACAAAGATTTCAGACAAAGATGATAGATCTGGCAATGGTCTTCTCAGAACAGTCAATGAAAACCCTTAAATCACAATGGTCTGGTCATCATAAATTGGAGGCTAAGTCAAGAATGGCTAACATTAGTAAGAACAGTGTTCTTATATGTGTTGTATAGTCCTCAACCTAAGGAGCCCTAGGTATCAGACTGTTAACGGAAAGGCTAGCAAAAGGTTAGCAGTTTGAATCAACAAGTCCCTCTGCAGGAGAAAGATGACTCATCTCCTCTCATAACGATTTAGAGACTTGAAATCCAAAGGAGGGTCATTATGAGTGTGACGTATAGGTGGCAGGAGTTGCTTGGGTGCACATTGGAATAACCTGTAACTTTTTAAGGCTACCAATGTCTATACCCCACCCCATCTCTCTGAGTTTCTACTCCAGAGAGTCTGATTCAATTGGTATGGGAGTTAACTTGAGCATTAGAATTTTTAAAACATCCCAAGTGACTCTAGTATACAGCTAGCTTTGAGAACTACTGATAAAAGGTAATAAAACATGCTTTTTAAACAAACATGGCAAAGTTTCATCTTAGATATCTTTTTTTATGATTAGTCATCTATTTTAAGTAAATCAGGCCCAATTTTCCTCCCAGTTTCATTGATTTTCTTGGTAATCTAACATGTCTATACATCCTGTATCATCACGGATGTGATATACAGGTTTTATTATTCAAAATGGCTTCCCTATCTTCTAACTTTCTTTGCTATGTGGATGGCAAAAATATACAAATAGAGTGCATTAGCCTATCCACAAAGGGGATTGTCTAGTCTTCTAGTCTCACCAACCCACAAGGAGATTGATTAGTCACACCATTACATCAAGAGGATCTAGCAGCAGAATGAGCAAAATCTCATGACCAGAAAGGAAGCAAGAGAAAACAACTCATCCATCAGGACCAGAGATTCTTGCCCCAGCCAGACCAGAGTCTACAGGAGCAACAGCCACAGTAGTCACAGCAGAGGATGAGAGGCCTGGCATGAGATAGAACAGATCTTCCACACTATGTCATAGAATTGGAGCTAAGAGCTTTTTTCCCAAATTGGTTGGAGGATTGGGGAAGGGAGAGCCATAATTGGCACAACTGAGAATTATTTAACACTGGCCTAAAGGCACAAGGCTCAAGGCTAAGGTGTCAATGAATGTGTTTCAGAAGCTGTCCTGATTATACTCTGCTTCTACACTGTATTAAAACCTTTGACTTCCCCAATATGGTTTTGTGTGGTCTATGAGTTATCATATCAGATTTTGAACCCAGTAAAGCAGTAAGATTGGTGTTGAATAGAAAGAGGTACAGGAGTATGGGGGACATGTCTAACCTCATGAAAACTGGTTTAATGTTGTTGATGCCATTGGCTGGGATGGTTCCCCTTTGTGAAGTTGCTAAACATCAGATATGGCCATCTCCACATGGCCCTTGCTCTTTTTACAATGGACAAGTATGATATTTATGTAAGTGTCTTTATTTTCTTTAACATTTGTATTTTAAAAAATCAACCATTACAGCTATTAACAGTATTTTCATCTACACACTGCTTGCAACCTGTCAGATAACATTTGTATGAGTTTTTAACTTCATACATCATTTACTATTGATTAATCGTGTCAGGTGGTAATTTCTGTTTATTAGTCTGCTCAAGATCTCTGCTTCTCATCCTCCTCCATTTAATTTATTGAACAAGAATGAACAAGAAGCACTCTCTGTTTTAGAGGAGCTCACAGTCTCATATGAAGAGTAGGTATCTTAACAGAAAGAGCAAGAAATGAGAGGAAAGCTATATAAGAAATAAATCACTGAGGGTGCAGTAGGGCAGATAGATTCCACAATCATAAGGACTGTTACTACT
This sequence comes from Elephantulus edwardii, assembly GCF_000299155.1. Lineage (NCBI taxonomy): Eukaryota > Metazoa > Chordata > Mammalia > Macroscelidea > Macroscelididae > Elephantulus > Elephantulus edwardii. The sequence continues at coordinate 1,159,428 of NW_006399973.1, forward strand.
GCAAAATTCCTTATTATAAAATCAAATGTTAAGCATGATGTGTTTGACATAGGTTTAGAACAGGACTCATAATATGTAGGTATAAGTTTTTCTCCTTACCACTAATTAATTAATAAGAATGAAATAACTATATTTGCTAAACAATGAAAGGATTAGTGAAGTATGAAAGTCTCAGGATTCATGTAATTTTTATTAGATATTCTTCCCTGATAGAAGGCAACATAGGTCATAGATTGAATTATGTCCCTGAAAAATATATGTGTGAGTCTAATAACTAGATATGTTCTGCATCTATTTATGTTCACCGGGAAAATTTACTCTTAAGGGCCTCACCAAAGTGTTAAAGAACAATGATGTCAGTTTAAAGACTAAAGTGTACCTGATCCAAGCCACGGTACTTTCAATTGCTTCTTAATGTATTTGAAAGTTGCACAGTGAATAAGGATGATAGAAGAATAATAGATGTCTTTGAGATGTGGTGAAGGAAAGAGGGTTGAATCACTCATGGACTGTTAAAAGAACAAACAAGTCTTCCTTGGGGAAAGTACAAGCAGGGTGCTCCTTAGATGCAAGGATGATAACTTCTTCTCATATGTTCTGATCATGTTGTCAGGAAGGACCAGTCCTTGAAAATGGAGATCATGCTGAAAGGTGAAGGGTCAGAGAGAGAGACAGACATACCCCACCTCCCACAGATGGATTGGCACAGTGACTAACAATGGACCCAAGCATAGCCGAGATCATGAAGACGACTCTGGGCAGGGTAAACTTCAAATCTGTTGTTCACGGGGCCTCTGTGAGTCATAATCAACTCAACGGCCCCTAACAAAAATGCTTGTCGTTATAATCCCATTTGGGAATGAATTACCTGTTAGGCTAATAAAACAAAACTAGGATAAAGTGTTTTTAAGTCACACCCTTTTGAAATAAAAAAAGAGATTAAGCACGTTTTTGATGGGGGAAGATAAATGTCGTGCACATGTAAGAAGTCAAGTAATAAAGACTGCAGAAATGAAATAAGGTCTGTCAAAGACAATGAGATAGGCTCTAAATAGGGCAGGGTTTCAAGTTGTTGTGCATTGGGTTGCTGTGAGTAGCAGGTGACTCAACGGCACATCTTGTTGTTGTTATGCATTGTCAAGTCACCTGAGACTCATAGCAACCCTAGGTACAACAGCCCTATACCTTCTCTATCTTGTGCCAATCTCACCGCCTCTGATACACCTATCCCCATTACCCCAGTCACTGAATCAATCCATCTCATAGAGAGTTTTCCTCTCTTGCACTGTCCCTCAACCCTCCCAAGCATGATGTTCCTTTATAAGGACTAGTCTCTCCTTGCCACATGTCCAAAGTATGTTAGACGAAGCTTCAGAATACTTGCCTCCAAGGAGCACCCTGATCTCACCTTCTCTAGGACAAACTTGTTTGTTCTCCTGGCAGTCCATGGTATATTCAATATTCTTCTCCAGCACCACAGCTTAAAGGCATCAATTCTTCTATCATCCCTAGTCATTGTTCTGCTTTCTTAAGCATAGCAAGTAATTGCAAAGACTATGGCCTGGATCAGGTGCACCTTAGTCTCCAGACTGACGTCATTACTCTTCAGTACTTTGGAGAGGTCTCTGACAGCAGACTTTCTCAATGTAATTCATCTTTTGATTTCCTGGCTGCTGGCACCAAGAGTGCTGATTGTAGAGCCAAGCAAACTAAATCTGTTAACAATCTCAGACTATTCACCATCTATCATGATGCTGCTCATCAGCCTAGTGGTGAGAATCTTTGTTTTCTTGATGTTGAGCTTCATAACCAGAACTAACATGGAGCCTTGGTGTCCTAGTGGAAAGAAGTTATGCTGCCAACCCAAAGGCACTAAGTTCGAATCCACCAGCTGTTCTGTGGGAGAAAGATAGGCAATCTCTTCCTGTGTGATTTACTGCCTCTAGAAACCCACTAGAGGTTCAGTTATGGGTTGGCTCTTACCCATTTGCATGTAACAAGAACACAACCAAAGCCAACAGAGAAAAATCTTCTCTACAGCTAGCACCCTGAATTCAGACTTCTAGTTTGCTAAATGATGGGAAAATAAATTTATTTTTGTTAACGTTACCAATTTGTATAATTTCTCTCGTGTCAGTGCTAGATAACTAGGACAATACAGGTCAAAAGTTGTACTCCAGATTCTCTGGAGCTTTGAAAAGTACAAAGCGCACAACCAAGGACATGTTTTCACATCAGTAAGGCTGCATATTTAATGGCTGTCACCAGGATCAGGAATTCTGTGATCTTCTGAGACTTCCTTTTTAAACATCCCTGACATTGGGGATTTCTTCACATTAGTAGGTCAGCACATGATAAAGCATCTGTCTATTTTAAGATCAAATGCAGAATACTGGAGATCAAAAACTCCTAGGCAGGAGCCTGAGAGAAACGCATAGAGCAGAATGAGGCAAGGTAACCTTGTCTGCACAATGGAAACCTCAGCTTAGAGAGCCGCAGAAAAAGTGAGCACAGAATAGAATGGAAATCAAATGACCGTGAGCTGCTTGATAATATAAAATGGGAAGGAGCACTCAGGGAGCTTTCCTTTCCCTCATTTGGAATGAATTTCAGATCTGATTTTTAACTTTGTCGTCTTATTAAACTAAAACTCTGATGGGCATTAGAGATTACTTATCCCACTGTGACTCTGCATATATGAAAACTAAGGTTCAGAAAGGTGAATCTATGAAGACAGCCACACTTTGAGGGAAGGTCAAAGGCAGAGCTCAGTGAGTTTCTCAACACTCAGTCTTAGGATTCTCTCCATGATCTGCAGGAAGGTAACAAAGAAATATCCCTAAAATCCTTATCACTGCTAGAAAGTATCATTTCCACCACAGTCAGTAATGCTAATTGGGCCACATAAGGATTCAAGTTGTACATTTGGTCCTGTAGGGCCACTGATGTCAGTAAGGTAGAGCTATATTGGAAGTTATTAATCATTGCTTTTTCTCCTGTGTTCCTACTGCCCCCCATTCCATTTCCACCTTGGAAACCTCAACTTTTGTTGCCAGAGAGGAGAGGAATGCAGCAGGATGAAGAAAACCATTCCTGGATTTTTAATTTCTGGAGAAAAAGCCACATACGAGCAATACATTTAAAAGACTACAAGGTCAAACTTTTTTTCCCTCTGTTGCTCTAAGATTGAATAAATATTCTAGAGATTTGGCAAGGAGAAGAGAATCTGGACCCTGCTGGATCCTCAGGAAGGTGCCTGGACACAGTCACAGTTCATTCTGGGTGGAGGAACCCAGTAGAAACCCCAGACATGCTTGAGAACTCCTAGAAGACAGAAAGAACTTGCCACTCTTGAAATTTCCCAAGTAAGATCAAGGAAACTGCCCTGGTCTTCAGATATTTTGGTAGATAGGCCTGAAGCAGCCTATTCATTGGTTCCCTCATGTATTCTATCTCACCTCAGTGCAGTATGAGAAACAGCACAGAATGCTTACTCTTGTAATTAGAGGCAATGATAACATTGCAGGAAACAGCATCAACTGCTGTCAAAAGACAAGGTGGAACGAGACCATTTTTGTGGATACCGTATTGATAGATGACAGTGACAGGAGTCAAGTGTATATATGACCTTCCTGCCACTGACTTGGAACTAGGAACTTCAGAAGTGTGATATAATCTTGTAAAGGAGAAAAGAAGTCTTTGTAATAAAATTATATATTTTTAGTAGTAATTGATAATAATAATAATAGACTGAGTTTCTAATACCATGTACAAGTTAGTCACTGATAGATAGGCTAAGTATAAGCAGGAATCAAGATAACACAAACAAGAGAATTAGCACAAGGTATCTCCACTCCAAGGAGCCAAATGAAACCAAATAATTACCTCTCAGCATTACTTTTGACTCTAAAGTACACCACAAAGTGAACATATCCTCTCTGAACTCTAGTGTTCTTATCTGTGAAATGAAGATAACACTATCTATCTGCTCTGCAGAGTTCTTATAAAGCTTGCAGATAGAGTGTGTAAAGTCTTTGCAAGGTACTTGTGGCTAATTGTTGAACAATAAGCAGTAGTTATAGTTATATTAATTTATATAAATCTTTCTTTTGTATCATCACTAGTATTCTTGTTAATAATGGTAACATTTCCACTTGGCATCCTCCTGGATTACCAGTTGGCATAGTATGAATGAGGAGATACTAGGCCATCATGTAGGTCGCTATACAGACGACATGAGGAAAGATGTGTTTGCAAAGAGCCTGATTTGTGAGATTATCTGGAAAATGTAAACCATCACTAACAAAAGCAGTTTGGCAAGGGAATGAGTGACTCAGGGTAAGCCTATTCCCATATCTAGAAAAACCACTCAAACCACTTTGTCTTACCAAGAATGAGTCCATAGCACAATTACTATGAGTTCTAATCCATTATACACATTGTTTCTGGTTTCCACAGCCCCTCCCCTGATCACCACACTGAGTCAGCACCAGCCTCTTATTCCACTCCCTCTTCCTTTCACTCACTCAATTTGGGTGTCTTAAAAAAAAATAAGAATCAAGTACCCCAGCTCACTTCCCTGAGATTCTGGTTCAGGATTATTGTCATGTGGTTGTTTAAGAACAACATGGAGGAGAAAGTCTTTTAGAAGACATCTGCAGGAGCAACACCGGAGATCACTTCCAACTGCAAAAGGACATTCCAGGCAAAAGCAGTGCAGCCTGGTGGGGTTTCTCGTGCACATCTTGCTGGACGTGTCCCAGTCAGACTTGCTGTACAGCATTCGTGTTGGTCCAACACATAACACAAACCACTGCCCATCTCTTTACTTCATTTGGGTATTCTACAGATTTTCGTTTGACAAGTTGTGCTACTTTCAGATAATTGTACTGAGTAATCAAACTGACATAACTACTACTCATGATCATTTTTCATAATCCTAAGAGCTAGGGGTGTGTTCACTAGTAATCTCCTGAAATTGCATTTTCTATAAACTTGGAGCTATCACTGACTATACCCAGCCCCACACCTCCTGGAATAGGTTTCCCTTGTGGAACCCTTGCCAGGGTAAACAGTTCATAGTACTAATGTTCGGATTCTATTTCTTCAAAAAAGTTATTCAGGCTTCACTATTGAAAATTGTCTAAGAACCTAGAAACACACATGCAAGTTAACTGGTCATGCCAATATGAGTCCAGTAATAACCAGGAGCCCTGGGAAACACATTAGCAAATGTCTTCCTTTTGGCTTAATAGTGAAGTCAGCTAATTCTATTTTTTCACAATTTTTTTTAAATAATAAAATTTAAAGTCTCAAACCAAGAGATGAATTAGGTTTGATAGCTTGGGGAGGGGGGATTCAAACATAGGACAAGAGTGAAATAATCATTAAAAGCCCTCATTTACATGGTTTGATAAGCTATTTGACCAGCTTTAGTCTAAGCACTTTTCATGAATTCATTTAATTCTAACAATAACCTGTGAAGTCAATAAGATTTAGGGCACAGAAATAGCAATTGATAAAACCCAGATTCCAATCCTGGCAATTTGGTTCATGAATCCACAGTCTTGAATAAAATGGAGGGTGTCTGGATATGGGGATGAGAACAAGAATTTTAAAGGGAAAGAGGAAGATTTTTCAGAGGCATGACAGAAATTATATAAATTTTAAATACAAAAGCCACAATTCTCTCTAAGGTAGCATTCCATCAACCAGGACCACCCTCACTAATTCAGATTTACTCATCAATCTTTCTTCCATTCAATATGGCACTGTTTGAGGTCCATGAAGTGAATAAAACCCAGTACTCAACCTTGAGATGTGCCCATGTATAACATATCATTCTAATTTAGGATACAATGTAACTGGGTCTGTAATGATAAAAGACAGTCTCTTATATTAAGACCAGTAATTATGTGTCATTTGTTTCACTCCTAAGGCTATTCCTTGGAGAAAGAATCTCAAAGAGTTGAACACTACCTTAACAAAGTTTCCCCAGATGTATTCTGCTAAGTCTCTGCTGTAGTTAAGCCAAAGCATAAACAAACCAACAAAAACCACACACAGAGAGAAAGAGGCTCCCAGCTAGATTCTGAACATGGCTGCCTTTTGCCTTACCTACAACATTTTCCAAGGTCAATTAGCCATTGCTACCAAAAGTGGAACATGCACATACTTCTCTTCTTGTGATCCATTTTCACAGAAGCTATAGGTGGCAGGGGGGAGGGGGCAAGAGGAAGACACACTACAGAAAAAGATCAGCCTCATTCTGCAACTCTAGTTGGGGAAACACAGAAAAATAAGTTATCACAATGGAAAAGGGGACAATACAGTTCAAGATAAGAGCTTAGTCCCCATTAAAAAAATAACAGACAAGGTGATTTCATGTATACTATGGGAATTTCCCCAAAATCCAATCATCAGCAACTAACTTAGACTGTTCATTTGACACACACACAAAAAAGTTTTCATGAGTTACTTTTGAGAAATCTTTAACAGAAAAACTTTTTCATCTTGACCCAGATGCTACATACAGATTAATTGACATAGCTCAGTGGAAGGTTATCATAATGTTAACCACAGTGACGATTCACTTATTCACAATGTGCTCAAGTCTAGCAGTCAGAGGGCAATAGATGTTTAGGTAACAATGCCTGCTTGCTAACGGAATTGGGGACTTCCTCCCCTAAATTCTTCAAAATTATGTCAAATTCTCACTAGACAAGTGGCCCTGTACAGTGTGGCATATTTATCTTTTTTTGGTCATCTAGCATAACTCCAAGGTGGCATCAAGATTGGAGGGAAATTAATCAAAAACATGTGCTATGCAGATGATACAACCTTGTTTGCTGAAAGTGAGGAGGACTTGAAGCAGCACTTGTTGCAGAGGATCAAGGAATGTAGCCTTCGGTATGGATTGCATCTCAATGCAAGAAAACAAAGATTCTTACCAGTGGGACAATAGGCAACATCATGATGGATGGAGAGAGATTAAAGTTGTCAACAGTTTCATCTCACTGGGATCCACAATTAATACCCTTGGTATGAGCATTCAGGAAATAAGGAGACACATTGCACTGGGAAAATCGGTAGTTAGGGACCTCTCTCCAAATTATTGAGGAGTAAGAATGGCAGTTTGAGGACTACAATGCATGTGATTCAGGACATAATCTTTTCAATCACTTGCTATGCATCTGAGAGCTGGACATTGAACAAGGATGGTAGAAGAAGAATTGATGCCTTTGAGCTGTGGTGTCGGATAAGAGCACTGAACATCCCATGGACGGCCAAGAGAACAGACAGATATGTCTTGAAGAGAGTGCAGCCAGAGTTTTCTTTCATCTCACATACTTTGAGCATATTGCTAAGAGGGGCTATTCCTTGGAAAACAACATGATGCTGGGAAGGGTGGAGGATCAGCAAAGGAGAGAGAGGAAGACCCTCAACCAGGTGGATAGACACGGTGACTGCTACAATGGGACCTTGTGTGTCAGGAAGTGTGAGGATGGCACAGGACACAACAGGGTTCAAGTCTTTTGTTCACAGAGTCACTAAAAGTCGTGCTCAACTTGGCAGCACCTAACAATATCAAAGCATGATAACACATGACACTCCAGGACATTGTGGAATGAACTATACTCCACAGGGTTTCAGCGGCTGACTTTTCATAGATCATGAGATTTTCTTCAGAGACATTTCTGGGTAGAGTCAAACCCCCAAGCTTTTGATCAAAAGCTAAGAGTGTTAACACTGTTCAGGTTTCTATACAATGCCATAGGGAGAGAATAGTAACATCTCAAAGGTCATGCTAAGCTAAGACACTCTTCTCTACATCCCTGATTCTCTGTATCTCACCAGAGGGGACATTAATGTATGAGACTGTCCTCTTAAAGAACTCAATGAGTCCAAAGAACCTTATTCATAGTTTAACATTAACAACAACAACAAAAACCAAACAAAATGCTATCGAGCAGTATCTGATTCATAGTGACATTCCAGGACAGAGTAGAGCTGCCCCTTGGTTTTCAAGGTAGTAAGCAAGCTGCCTTATCTTTCTTTCCAGGAGCAGATGATGGATTCTAAGCTTTCCGTTATAGCTCAAAGCTTAATTCACTGCACCAATAGGACTCCTTACCATAGAGAAAATGCACCGGAAAAAAATAGGTCTTTCGAGAGCAGTACATACAATCAGCAAAATGAATATGAGTCAAAAGATTTCTAGGCAGGAAATGTCACATAGAATGAGATATCTTGATGAAGGCAACCAAGAAATTGAAAGCCTTCTTTTTGGTGTTTGAAAACCAAAATGTCTTTGCCGCCGAAGTCCACAAAAGCCTTCAAGGACACTTAAATACACATCATTCTGCAGAATTAAGCCCCCTCTTCTTTATGTCTTCCAAGTATATCAGTATTCCTCCCACTATAACCCTCAACAAACCATCATCCAGGTGTTCACTTGTCTCCCCACCCCAGCAAAAACAAAAGAAAAAAGATCATGTATAAGGTTCAAGGGTGTTTTTAAAGTAGCAGATCTCTTAGATTATGAGATCTGAAATCCTAAACACAGACTCTAGAAAGGACTGAATCTGCCCTTCTCAAGAAGCCTCAAAACTCAGTTTACAAACTGGGTTGACATTGTGTTTCAACCAATGTTTCTTTCTAAGATGCAATGTTTTATCATTCCTCTATTTCTGGATGGCCTAATTGTTACATTGTGGTGTTGTATACTCTTGGGACAGAACCGACCCATAGTTGACTCTACAGCGAGTTTTCAGAGGCAATAGATTGTATGGAAGGAGAATGACCTTTCTCCAGTGGAACAGCTGGTGGATTCGAACCACGTGCCAGCTTCTTACCACTAGGCCACCAGAGCTTACTTACAACAGGCAAATCGATTATTGATGTCACAGTGCAACGGGTACCTGCAAGCTTGTGCTGAAAAAGACTCTTGGTAGATTTAATCAGAGCAAGTTCAAAACACCCAACGGGGCATACTAACTTGTGATAGAAGCAAGGGCACCCACCTAAGCTCCTGGAGGAGGTATAGGATGTCAAAGGCCCAATTTCTTCTCCAGTGTTAGCCAGGACAGAGGGAGGGAGAGGGAAAAGGAGAGAGAGAATCCAGGAAGTAGAGAGCAAAAGTTCACTGTCACCCCATTAGGCTTTGATGCCCTGCAGCTAGCTAGACAGGATTCCAAGAACTCAGTTTTGGGAGCTCCCCCAATGGGAACAGAGAATTAACATATATTTACACATGGGTCACTAGTGATCAATAAGGCCATCTGCTGGGCACTCAACTCACTCCTAAGGACTAATGGGCACACCCCTGGGTATCTTTAGGGAAGAATGGGAAGGCCTGGCACCAGGGGGGTGGAGCCACTGCAGGAGAGTAATGGCTCCTCTTTGCCAGCTTCACCCATGTCTCAGAGTGACTAAGAGGCCTGTGACAACTAGTTGCCCTCCCTTCTCTCTCTCTGTGCCTCATTCTTGGCAAAACACCAGACACACACACACACACACACACACACACACACACACACACACACCCCAAACCCTCCGTAGCCCCACCCGCTCTCCTGGGCTTCTTTGCTTGGGAGCCATTCCCAGGGTGCCTGCACGTTTTCCTGGACCATGAAGGAGGTTAGAGACAGTCATGAAGGGGTGCTCCATTCCACCCTACAGGAGGTCTGTGCTACAGCAAAATGTGTTCAAGTGCCCTCCCCAATTTTTTTCAAATTACGAGCTTATCATCATCAATTGACAAACTGATTTTCAAGGATTATAAATCACAACTTTAAAACTATGTAGTATTTAATGGCTTAAAATTAAGAAAGGAGTGTGTCAGGGTTGGATGCTCTCTCCATACCTATTGAATCTGAATGCTGAGTAAATTATTTGAGAACTGAACCCTATGAAGAGGAATATGCCATCAGAGTCAAAGGAAGACTTCATCAGTAACCTTCAGTGTGCAGATGGCACTAACTTGCTTGAAGTCTCCCTGAGAGAGACTTCACCCTGAGTCATAAGGAAAAGGGGATGGCGTATTCTCTTAGCTACTTCCTGCTGAAAAGGGACGCTGTGGGTTTCAGAGTGAATGTCTTCTCTCACTACTCCAAAGGGCCCCCTTGGCAGTAGGAAACACATAGATTATTATGGAGATTG
>NW_006399973.1:1176109-1187434 GCF_000299155.1 Elephantulus edwardii
AAAATGGATGTCAGAAGAAACTGAATATTGCACTGGAGCACAGAGAAGCCAAAGCACAAGGAAGAATTCAAGATACTAAAGAGCTGAACAGAAGATTTCAAAAGGCAGCGCGGGATGACACATAAGTATATCTTGGAAAAAGTGAAGCCAGATTTCTCTTTGGAGGCAAAGATAATAAAGCTTAATCTTACATACTTCAGGCACGTTGCTATGAGAGGCTATTCCTTATAAAGAGATACTATGCTTGGAAAGGTAGAGGATTAATGAAAGAAAGGAAGGCCATTAACCAGATGCATCAACAGTTACTGCTGCAATGGGCTTGAGTGTGTTAGAAATAGTGAGGGTGGCACAGGATAGGACAGGGTTTAGATCTGTTGTTCATGAGGTCACTATGGGTCCTACTTTACAGCACTTACCAGCAATAACAAATCACAAATGGAAGAGATTTTCCATTTTTCTCCCAAGCAGCCACTGCTGGATTCAAACCACCAGACAGGACACTTTTAGGTTAGCAGCGAAATTCCCTACGGACTACTCAAGCAAGCTCCCTTTAGGATGTTCTTATACTCACTTTAGTATTGTTGTGGTGTTGCTGGTTGCCATCGAGTTGAGTACAACTCATAGCAACTCAATGAACAAAAGGCCTGAAGCCTTTCTATACCTATAATCATTTATCAAAGTTCATAGCTTCCAGAGGCACATTACATATACTTATTGCACAATTTTAATTTGTACAAATATTTGATCCAGGAGGTAGACTATTCACTCATTCCTATTGAGAACCTTTGGACTCACAGCAATCCTCCAGCGGCTTTCTGGGGTGTAACTCTTAATGGGAAGAGGTTGCCCATCTTTCTCCCCAGGAGCCAGTGGTGCATTTCAAAAGCCATAGATGTGCTCAGTGTGGACTACTGGTCTACAAACCAAAAGACAGCGCTTCAGTTATCTCTAATACTCAAATCTACCAGTGGCCCCAAGCTAGGAGGAGAAAAAAATCTTCTATATACTCAGATATAAATCAGAATACACTGAATAGCAATGAATTTCAGATGCATGGATATATTAAAGATACAGTATACACATCTTTTATGTTCTATAAATTACATGTTACACGTATATGCAAGTACATATATTTTATTTTTATTAGAGCTTTATTATCATGGGTGTGCTTGCAATTGCACAAATGCCTCATTAATTCTGTCCAGAGAAATTAAAAAGTCATCCTTTCCAAAAGAAGGATTGAAATTAAATAGAGTCTTACTTCCATATTCAAACGTATTCAATAAATAGCAAAGAAAACACAATCACAAAAGCACACTCCCAAGGCTGGAATTTCCATGGCCTTTTTGTCCATGGTGGATAAATCCATAATGTGAAATAAAATGTATAAGCCAGAGTCCCAGGAAATAGCCAAGAGGGGCGACCACAAACAGAATCTTCCCACAGGAGCTGCCCTTCCTCAGCTGGAGGTGTGGATAAACAGGAAACATGTGAAGCCTTCTTAAAAGGTGAGATAAGAAAGGCAGGTGCAGCCCTACCTGGTACTGTTCTTCTTAGCGTTACTTGTTAGAAATATTTATCCTTTATTATATTCTGTACCATATTCAGGATTCCACTGGGTTCCTGGGTCGTTTTGGCTAGCCCTTTCCTTCTCTTTTCGTTACCTTGTTGATACAAGCTGTTTTCAATTTGCGAGTGCTTAATTTTATTAATGATATAACCCGTTTTAATTTGTGAGACATTTTAATTTAGTTTTGTGAGTGCTTCTCACCCCTACCCCATCTCACCATCTATCCTTTCTTAACAAGTAAACTAAAGCCAGCTTTCCAGGTGTGAGATAGCATTGAATAATACCTATACAATCAGCATAGAAATTAAGTGTCAGGTTATCACGTAATTCCCAAGTTGGGATGCATAGCTGACTCTCCCTTGGGTTTCCAAGGCTCTGTATGAATTGCCCTTATTTCTCTGAATCCATCAGAACCACTGACGGATTCAAACCACCAGAAATGTGGCCTTTGGATTAGCAGTGCAATTAGCTATCAGCTCTTCTGCTCAAAATGACTAGAATAGTATATCAACAGAGAACTGTCAAAAATAGAAGATGGGTTAAGAAGAGGCCATGGCACCAGGGATATCATTGCCAAAGTAAGATGTATCTTGGCTGAAAGCAGAGAATACCATAAGAATGTCTGTTTGTGCTTCAATGACTTTACAAAGGTATTTGATTGTGTGGATCACAACAAATTGTGGCTAACCTTGAGAAGAATGGAAATCCCAGAACACTATTGTGCTTATGTGAAACCTATACTTAGACCAGTAAGCAGTCATCAGAATAAAGCAAGGAAACACTGTATGGCTCAAAAAATCAAGAAAGGAGACTGGCAGGGATATGTCCTTTCTCCAAACCTTTTTAGTCTATATTTGGAACAGATCATTTGTGAGGCTGAATTTTATGAGGGGAATGCAGCATCAGGATTGGAGGAAGGCTCATCAACAGCCTGCATTATATTGATGACACAAACTTGTTTACAAGAACTGAGGAGGACCAGAGTCATTTGTTGCCAAAAGTGAGGACTGCAGACTTCAATACTGATTGCAGCCCAACATCAAGAAAACAGTTTCGCACCATTGTGTAAACTGACAGCACAATGGATAGATTTAGCAAGATAGATTTAGAAGAAACTGAAGTTGTTAAGGATTTCAGCTCAGCTCCACAATCAACACACTTGGTACCAACAGTTAGGAAATCAAAAGACGAATTACATTGGGTAAGTCTGCTGTCAGAGAATTCTCCAGGATGCTAAAGAGTAACAGCATCAGTCTAGAGACTAAGGTCACCTGATCCAGGCCATAGTCTTCATAATTACTTGCTATGCGTCAGAAAGCTGGACAATGACTATGAATGATAGAAGAATTAATGCCTTTGAGCCATGGTGCTGGAGAGTTATTGAGACTGCCAAGAGAACAAGTGCCTCTGTCCTAGAGAGGGTGAAACCAGGTTGCTCCTTGGAGCCAAGGATTTTTAAGTTCCATCTCACATACTTTGGGTATATTGCCATAGGAACTAGTCCTTGAAGAAGACATCATGCTTGGAAGAGTGAGCACAGGAGAAAGGAACCCTGGATGAGATGGATTGACACAGTGACTGGGATAATAAGGATAGATATGTTGGAGACCATGTGATGTTAGCTCAGGATGGGACAGGGTTCAGATTGTCCATAGGGTTGCTATGAGTCACAGTCAACTTGAGGGCACATAACAACAACATTCTAGTCAAAAAGAAGAATGCATTGGCTTCTAATGGTAACTGAGTCGCAGCTGACTTGCCAGCGGTTTTTCAGAGGCTGTAATTCTCAGGAGGAGATTGGTCGCCATTCTCATGAACAGCAGCTTGTTGATTCAAACCACTTGAATTCAGATTGGCAGGATAACTCCCTCCTGGCTTGATCACCAGAGTTCCTTAGACCCTGTATTTTCTGCCTGATCTCTGTAGCATTTCTTTGAATTTCCACATAGTCCCATTGCTGTACTGTTTATTTTTATTATTGACATTTAGTATTTTATTTGAAAATCCGAATTTCCTACTGAGAGAATGAATGCATTTAAAATGTGACAAGCAAGCAAGGTGATGAGAGTAGAGATAAAATTCGAGTGATTTTTTTTTCTCTCTCCCCCTTTTGATAGATTACTCCAGGGAGGAGCTGGGTAGTTAGTGCTCTAGGTTCATGCTGTAGATTTGCCTTTTCCTGTTTTCAGTTTATTTTGGAAGTGATTATATATTTACAGTGAAGTGCAGATCATCCCCTTGCTTACACTGTAATAAAACATGCATCAATGTGGAAGGAAGCAGTGCATCTATAATGCTCGTGTTCACTTCAGGAATGCTAACCCATGTCCTGCATCTTGTAATGACCAATCAGTCCTTGTCTACTGCCAGTCTGTGACCCAAATCTACTTTTGTTAATTGCCAGAAGAGAATTTGAACTTAGACATGCATATAATACATATTTGGGTAGTGAATCTTACTATCTTACTTGTATCACAGCTGCTAAAAACACTGATTTGGCCAGGTGGAATTTTCCATAACTTGGATACTAGCTGACTAACATAAACCATATGATAATGCACATAAACCCTGACAAAGCAGTTTTCTGAAGCTAGTGAATGGGAATCCAGTTATACTTTTCATAATCGCTTCCACTGGTTGACTTCTCACCCTGATCAGGAATGTTTCCTTTCTACTACTTACACACACACACACACACACACACACACACACACACACACACACGTTTGTAGGTCAAGATGTAAGGAGTTGTGCTACCAACCCAAAGGTTAGTAGTTCGAATCTACCATCTTATTCTTAAGAAAAAATATTAATTATCTCCTCACAAACAATTTACATCCTCTGAAAACTCACTACAGGGTCAGTTATGCCTTGACTCCAACTCAATGGCACAAATGAACACATAGACTCAGAGGCACTGACACCCCAAATTTATTCATGTCACTTTCAGTTACTGATTCCCAAAATCAATTCGAAAATAAAGTCTGGGACCACTTCCTGATCTCACTTGATCCCTAAAATACTACATGTTGTCGTTGTTGTTGCTAAGTGTCCTATAGTGAACCTATGAACGAAAGACTTAAACACTTGTATAACTTTTATCGCTTCTCCAAGTTCATAGAGGTTCCCAAGGCAAGCTATTTCAGACATGGATACCACTCCTGCTTCCAAGCTTGTTTTAATCAGGGAGCTTCACCAACACTGTCCCCCGTGGGTAACCATTATTGCCTTTGACACATCACTGTCACAGTGTTTAACATCATAGCAACCACGAGTTACCTCTGTACAACAAATGGACAGAGCAGTGCTATATAACCTAGAAGAATGTTTGACCAAAAACAATTAAAACCAGGCCTGAGGGCTGCAGATTAAAAACACCCAGCTTTGACTTGGTAGCCTCACTTTCTATTCACTAGGCCAACAGAGCTCTCTCTTGGTTATTGTTGTTGTTGTTGTTAAGTGTTGTTAAGTTGTAGATGACTCATAGTGACCCTATGAACGAAAGACCTGAGCACTTGTGTAACTTTCATCCTTTCTCCAGTTTCATAGATTTTCCAGAGCCAAGCTATTTCAGAAGTGGATGCCACTCCTGCTTCCAAGCTTGTTTTAATTTGTGAGCTCCACCAAACCCTGTCCACCATGGGTAACCATTATCGCATTTTGACACGTCAGTTTTATTAAATGAGCATGATTAGTCAGTAACCTGGTCTCTAGCAGAGCAGATTGTTCCTAGTTGGTGCTAAATAAACATTGTTGGACTCTGAAGTACTAAAAAGATTGCAATATGACTCTCCCTTATATGTTTTCAATTTTAGTGTCCCCCCAAAGCTAATGAATTTGTTTTGATTCTCTGTCCTCTTCTACCACCAAACTCTATCTCTAACCCTATCAGACACTAGCCAGTGACTGTATAACTCAGTCCCTACACATGTAACCTCAAATGGCCATCCAAAAAGAACTGTTTACCCACTCCCATCAAACTCATTATCAATGAGTCAGAACCAACTGATAGCTGAACTTCCATTGAGCTTCAGAGGCTGTGAATCCTACAGGAGGAGATTGTCCCTCTTTCTCCACCAGAGCCACTTATGCTCTCAAAAGTCGGTCAGCACATGACTCTCCTTTGAAGCTCAGACTAACTAAAAATGCTGACCTCAGTAGCAAGAATGTATTCTTCAGTGAAGAAACCAATAAAAGGACAAACAAGATTACAGCCAATGGACCAATTTCCTAACTTTTCTTTCTTCTCTGAGCTCCTAGGTCATTATTTCTGAGATTTTCAGGCCTTATGGCTTCTGGACACACATCTACACAAGTATACACAAAATAGGAATCAAATGAATTTATTTTTCTTTTGTAACGCTATATTTGAAGAATCACTCTCACCATCATTTTATAAAGATTGGGAAATCTTAAAAAAAGAAAATTCCGTTGCATAAATATAACAAGAAAACACTGCCGTTATTTTTCTCCTTTCATAGAGAACATTGAAAACTCCCAAGAACTGAAGCTAGTCTCAGCATTGCCACTGGGGAAGCAGGAAGCATCTTGCGGTGCCCTCTGCTCTTAACTACACTTCTCACTCTTTCATCTCCTCCCCTCCACATCGTACCCTCTTACTCTCTGTGGGAAAGTTCTACTTTGTCCTGTAGAGACCCATGAGTTGGAATCTTCTTACAAAATTTTCTGAGAAGCTCCTATCATTTACCACAATGTTATTTTTCAAGTTAAAAATCTCATCCCCTTACTCTTGACAGCAGTCTTACCCAGCCTTGCCTTCTGAAGATTGCCATTTTGGGTTGTAAATGGGAAAACAAGGTGTATCAGTCAGTGAAGGCATTTCAGCTTTTCCAAGTGCTCAAATGTTACACCTGGTTGTCTTTGCAGAGAGCCCAGAAAGAGAAAAGACACACAGACCTTGGCTCTGCCCACGACAATCCACTGAGGGAGACCAGAATAACCCACATGAAACCATGGTGAACAAGACAAGACAGCCTTATAATTAAATGCTAATTTGAAGGACTATAAGTGATGTTGGGTTCAGAAGCAGAAGAGATGCAAGAGAACTGGAGAAGCGAAGAACAACTATATAGAGAAGGTGAGATTTGAATTAAGTTCTGAAAGACAGGCAGAGGGCATTTGAGGCCAGGGAAACAAAAAATTCAAAGCGTTGCCTTCTTCACGTTGCAAAGACAGAACGCCTCTGTAGCGTTGTTTGTGTTGGGCAATCTGATGTCATGCTAGGTAATCTCTAGTGGGGCCAAAAGTGACTTGATATTTGTTCAGACTCTAAAATAAACTGGCCTACTGGCCTATTACATCAGTTGTAAGGAATCTCATTTGGACAGTGACTAAATTTCAAGGTTCTACTCCTTTTGCCAGTTAGAGAAATCTTCAGGAGTAGGGCTTGTTTTCCTTACCTTTAGTTAATCAGCATTTGCCTGAAGTGGAGGAATGTGAGGAAAAAAGGGAAAGGGAAACAATCCTTGCTCCTCCTATTTGAGTTTGGAAGCTTTCATGCAACAGGTACCCAAGCATGTTGGTAACGGGAATGGTCCAGGAAGGTGAATTCACAAATTCATTGGTGGTGTTTGCAGGGTTTAAAGGAAGAGCACCTGGAAGTATCATGAATTGTGGGTAGGGCAGTTGAAACCTGCCAATTGAAAGACAGATTGTTTTGAACTCACCAGCTGTGACTGACTTAATGAGCATGGGTTTTGTTTGGATTTCTTGTAAAGACACAGAGGACCCGTTTTGAGAGAAAGTTGAGAACTTTTCTAGAAGTGGAATAAGGACTGTCCCCTAGAGTTTCCTAGGCTATAATCTTTACAAAAGGAAATTACCACAATGATTAAATAAAAGTTTGCCATTCAAGCCCACTAGCTCTCCACATGTCTAATATGCAGTGGTCTACTTCCATATAGACTTATGTTGTTGTTATTATGTTTCCTTGAGTGGCTTATGACTCACAGAAACCTTATGTACAACAACCATGATACCTGCTCTATCCTTTGCCAATTTTACTGTCTCTGACCCACCTAGTCCGATTACCCCAGTCACTATATCAACCCATCGCATCGATGGTCACCCTCTCTCATTCCATCCCTTCACCCTTTTAAGCATGGTGTCTCTCAAAGGACCTGTCCCTCCTTGCAATGTGCCCAAAGTATGTCAGATGAAGCCTCAGAATCCTAGCCTCCAAGGAGCAGCCTGATCTCACTCTCTCTAGGACGAACCTGTTTATTCTCCGTGTACACCATGGTATATTCAAAACTCTTCTCCAGCACCACAGCTCACAATCATCAATTCTCTATCATCCCTCATCATTGGTCAGCTCTCTGATGCACAGCAAGCAATTGTGAAGACCATGGCCTGGACCAGGATCACCTTAGTCTCCAGACTAACTAACGTCGTTGTTCTTTAGTATTCTAGAGAGATGCCTGGTAGCCAGCTTTCCCAATGCAATTCCTCTCTTGATTTCCTGGCTGCTGGTACCAAGAGTGTTGATAGTGGAACCAAGCAAACTAAAGCTGTTAACAGTCTCAATCTCTTCACCATCCATAATGTTGCTGCCACTTGGCCCAGTGGTAAAAATCTTTGTTTTCTTGATGGTGAGCTTTAATTCATATTGAAGGCTACAGTCCTTGATGTTCTCCAGCAAGCACTTCAGACCTCCTCAGTTTCAGCAAGCAGGGTTGTGTCATCTGCATAACACAGATTGTTGATGAATCTTCCTCCAATCCTGATGCCACATTCCTCTTCATACAGCCCAGCTGTACTAGTTCATCTGCTCTGCATATAGAATGAAAAGGTATAGAGACAGAATACATCCCTGCTGTATGCCCTTCCCAATTTTGAGCCATGCAGTGTTTCCTTGTTCTGTTCTAATGACTGCCTCCTGGTACAAGTATAGATTTCACATAAGCACAACCAAGTGTTCTGGGATTCTCATTCTTCTCAGAGTCAGCCACCTTTGCATAGTCAATGAAGCACAGATAGACATTCCTCTGGTACTATCTGCTTTCTGGCAAGATCCATATAACATTAGCTATAATATCCCTAATACCATGACCTCTTCTAAACCTAGCCTGCACATCTGACCGTTCTCTGTTAACACGCTGCTCCAGTCATTTTTGGATAAACTTCAGCAGAATCTTGCTTGCATGTGGTATTAATGATATTGTTCGATAATTTCCACACTCTGTCATGTCACCTTTCTTTGGAATGGCAACAAATATAGATCTCTTCCAGTCAGTTGGCCAGGTAGTTGTCCTCCATATTGACACAACTAAGTGAGCACAGGCAGGGCAGTGTCTGTTGAAGTATGTCAATTGATACGCTGTATGCTGTCAATTCCTGGAGCCTTATTTTTTGCCATTTCTTTCAAAGAAGCTTGAACTTCATTATCACAGGCTCTTGCTCATACATTGTTTCATTAAATTATTCTGTGTCAGTCAATTCCTTCTGGTATAGTATCTCTATATACTCCTTCCATCTTCTTTAGTGCTTCTTGGATAATTTCATTTTCTGTCCAAAGCATCCTTAAGTATTGCAACTCTTGCCTTGAATTTGTTTTTCAATTTCTTCAGCTTAAGAAATGCTGAACAAGTTAGGCCCTTTTGATTTTCTAACTCTAGCTCTTTGCACATTTTATTATAACACTTTGCTTTGTCTTTCCAAACTACCCTTTGAAATCTGTCCAGATCCTTAATTTCTTGATCTCTTCCCTCTTCTTTGACTTCTCGGCACTCTAGTGAAATATTCAGGTTCTCATCTGACATCCATCTTGGTCTTTTCTTTATCCTTTGCCTTTGTAATGACATTTTGTATTTTTCATGGATGACATTCTTGATAACCTCCCACAGCTCATTTTATTTTCACTCATTACATAGGGTCGCTATGAGTCGCAGGCGACTCGACGGCACATAACAACAACAACAACAACATTAGTGTTCAATTCTTCAAACCTGTTACTGAAATGGTTTTGAAATTTGAGTGTGATAGACTTAAGGTCAAATTTTGGTTCCTGTAGATTTGATTTCATTTTCTTCAATTTCAGCTGGAACTTGCATGAGTGGTTGGTGGTCTGTTCAACAATCAGCACCTGGCCTAGTTGTTATAGTTTATATGGAGCGTCTCCAGTGATTCTTTCCACAGATGGAATTGCTTTGATGCCTATGCATACCATCAGGTGAAATCTACGGGTATAGCCTGAGTTTGTGTTTCTTATAAAAGATATTTACAGTGAATAAATCACTGAATGTACAGAATTCTATCAGCTTTGAGAATCTGTGAGGGAGCTTACTCTGCCCTACAAAGTCACTACAAGTTGGCTTCCATTCAATTCCAATGAATTTGAGTTTTGTTTGATTGTTTTCTCTTGTGAGTGTTGATCTCCAGATCTTGTCTCTGGAGGAGTAGTTGATGGGTTAGAACCACCTACCTTTAGGTTAGCAGCCAAGCACTTAACCATTGTTTTGTATTACTGGTGCATCATATTTCCTAACCAAATAATTATGATAAGATTTTGCAGAAGAGACATATTGTAAGAGAAATACAAAATGCTAATGGGATCAGAGGACAAATATGATTTTCAGCAGGGAAGTATTCACAGAGCTAGAAGGCAATGTGGAGGAGTTATAATGGAAGGCACACAAATTGTAGAATCAGTCAGATCTAATTCAACTTCTAGCTCTGCTACCTGCTAACTTTCTGACCTGAGACATGGCAGTGCTTTGCTATTCCAGCTGTAGTATGGTGACCAGAAGCATGCATGTCACCTGGGAACTAGTTAGAAATGCAGAATCCAGCTAGGGATGATATTAAAACATTCTGGAAACTCAACTTGCTCTTTCCCTCAAGATGCTAATATGAAAGGATGTTAGACTGTCATTATCACATACCATCTGACTACTTGGGACCTAAAATGTATCATACAGGCCAAGAAAACAGGACAGAAAAAGGAAGAGGCAGAGGCCCTTTAAGATGACATTGTTTGAGTTGTGTCTAAACAATCCAGTTATGTGACTCAATACATTCCCTATGTGGTTAAGTCAGTTGGAAGTTGGTTCTCTGACTCTTGAGGATTAAATGAGGGAGCATCTCTAAAGTACCTTGGATTCTACTTGACATACTGCAGATACTCAGAGAGTGCTGCTGTTGATACTACAGCTGCGGCTGTGGTTCCTTCCATGATTGTTAGGGCACCTGGTTTGGGTCTTGACATCTGTGTAGACCTTCAACATCTTCAATTTAAAAAATGGATGAAAAAGGGAAAGCCCATAACAATTTTTATTTAATATTCACCAGCTGGGACAAAATGGAGTATTGGAGGATAAAACCAAGAAATTAGTTGTCATTGAGTTGATTTCAATTCACGACACTCCCGTGTTTTTCTGAGTTGAACTGTACTCCGCAAGGTTTCCAAGGGCTTTTATCTTCCAGAAGCAGATCCCTTGACTTTTCTTCTGAGATGCCTCCAAGTGTACTTGACCTCTCAACATTTTGGTTATCAGCCAAATACTTAACTGTTTGTAATACCTACAGAGAATAAAAATAAGAGTAATAAAAATTGTATAAAAATTGTATAGTAAAAAAAGTTATTTCTAGATCCATCTTGAAGTACAATATCGTGAGTGACAGGATCATATCCATACGCTTACAAGGAAGTCCAGTAAATACCACTATCATTCAGATATATGCACCAACAACCAGAGCCAAAGAAGAAGAAATAGATGATTTCTACCAACTTTTAC
>NW_006399973.1:1189684-1194889 GCF_000299155.1 Elephantulus edwardii
AGAGGCGGTGCGGTTGGCGCAGGATAGAGCAGGGTTTAGAGCTGTTGTGCATAGGGTCGCTATGAGTCGGAAACGACTCGATGGCACATAACAACAACAATAAAAATTGGGGCTTATAGAACATAAGACCACTATATCTTCTTTCCTAATGGAGAAACACTTTTTCTCTCCTAATATTTCTTCCAGAAGGCCCTCACAGTTTCCTGTTATTATAGAGAATACAATCTGTTTGGCATATTTAGGAAGCATGATTGGGCACACAATTCAATTCTTTCTTTTTCTCTTGGAAGCAAGTTTATTTGTGAATTCTCCACTACTGCTGTAAGCTTATGACAGTAAGCATCCGCCCTGTGAGCACCTGGATGT
This sequence comes from Elephantulus edwardii, assembly GCF_000299155.1. Classification (NCBI taxonomy): domain Eukaryota; kingdom Metazoa; phylum Chordata; class Mammalia; order Macroscelidea; family Macroscelididae; genus Elephantulus; species Elephantulus edwardii. The sequence continues at coordinate 1,190,051 of NW_006399973.1, forward strand.
CAGCCGAGCGATGCCAAGATTTCTGGTTAAACTGGCTTAAACCTGAGGTGAGTGAGTGAGTGCAACAAGTCACTGAGCTAACATATCGGGCGCCATATCCTCTAACATGGTTTCTGTCAGAATTCAAGACTCCTCCATATTTGCTCCCTAGAACATGGACAGAAATCAGGCAGAAAAGAAGGGTGCTGTTTTTTGAAGACCCCATGAAAGCTATGGGATTCAATACAGATTGAAGGGGGCTGAGATAGAAATAGAGTAACCAGCTCTGAAGCCACTGCAAAAATCTGGGCCTGTTCTAGCGAGATAGCAAGTATAGCAAAGGAAAGAAAAGGGCAGAGGCAAGAGAAATTGAAAAGGAAAAATCCAATTCCAAAAGGAATTGGTATTTTACAAAATCCAGGCTGGATCGTAAAGGGTATGATAAAAGGAAGGATGAAGAGTGAATTTAGTTTTAGGGCTGACGGTGCATCTTGATGGAAAAATCCCGTGGGGATTAGAAAAGTGTGAGTGAGGGTCAGGAGGAGGGGGCGAATCATACTGCATAGAAATGAAAACTAAAGCATATAGTTGTGGATTAAATGCAGAGGGAGAAAGTGTGGCACAAACTGAGAAGTCAGGGGAGGACAGAACCCCATAGACCATGCACATTCAGGAGGGTAGCTGAGAAAGAATGAGCTAAGAGAAAATTAACAGAGTGGTCAGAGTCCTGGAAAAAGTATGAAACTCAAGGGAAGGTAGGATTTCAAGGAGGAAGAGACTCTCCAAAGTGTTAAATACATAAATAAATGACAGGTCCTGAAGGAGGCCGGTCAGCAGGGCCTGGCTGATCATGAGAGCAGTTCTGTTCAGACGCCAGGTGGGACCCCAAGCCCTGAGCACGGCTTAACAAGTGCCTTCACCTTCTCAAAGGAAACTTGGTTATAAGAAATGAAATGTATGTGTGAGAGGCAGAATTAGTTGAAGACTTGTCAGGCAACTTAAACATTTTGGAGTGGAGTAAAGATAGTCAAGAAAAATCCAGATTAAAGTCATAGTAAATGAATGTGGATTTCTGTAACTGTCTTAATGCCCCACCCTGGTGGCATAAGCTAGTCAGCAGAGAACTGTGCTGAAAAGTCCAAGGCTGGCCTTCTCTGCTGATTCAAATCCACCCTCAGCCCCTCAAAAGAAAGACAGATAATCTCCTCCCATAGGATCTAGAGCCTCCTCGTAGGAGGGTCAGTTATGAGTCTGTTCCTACTCGATGGCAATGAGTTGAATTGAATCAACCTGACTGAGAAATAGTAAATATAAAAAAATAAATCGGCCACCAGCAAATCCAATCTGACTCACCATGAGTTCAATTTCTAGCAATGCTTTGTGTGCCAGAGTAGGACCAAACTCTACAGGGTTTCAGTGGCTCATTTCCTTCAAGAGGTACATCAGCAGTCTTCTTCTCAGGTGCCTCTGGGTGGACTTTCAGTTAACACGTGTGAATACTAATAATTCCCACCACTAAAGTACCCCAATTAGGGAAAAAGTCTCTCTGCATATATAAAAAAGACATTTCACCTTTTTGCCTGCAACAGAATTTTTGCCACTTTGCTAAACAGTTTTTCTGATGAGTCAAGTTGAGACGCAATGTCAGAGAGAAATTCTCAAAATCATGCCTCTTTAAGCACATAGGGGATGGAGCAGGTAGGACAGAGGAAGAAGAAAATTGCATGAAAGGGATGAGAGAGATTTTTTCATTTAAAAATTAATTCTTCTAACAAGTTGTGTTCATATACCCTACTTTTTGTTGTTATCATTGTGGGGTTTTTTAAAATCATCTACTTGGGAAAGAAACGAATGTTTATTGCTAAGGTCAAAGAATGAACTAAAGACATGCTTCTTAACTTTTAAATCCAATTTTTCATTCTGTTCCACATAAGGGTTTCTCCATGCATTTCACAACTTGGAATCTATCTTTTAAAGCCGTCACAAAATTTATATTGGACCTAAGACCTGGTGAGAAGTCGTAGATGTTGAAAATGGCTAAGTAGTCAGATATTAACAAAAAGGTTACCAGTTTGAATCCAACCAGAGGTGTCTTGAGAGATAAGCTTGGCAATCTACTTCCTGTAGGACACAGCCATTGAAAACTCTATGGAGTGTAGTTCTTCTACTCTGGCATACATAGGATTACTATTAGCATCAACTCAATAGCAACTGGTTTTGTTTTGAAGGCTTAGGGGACAGTAATTTGTCAAAATGATTGAACCAGACTGAATTCTACCCGTTGTAAATAGACTCTGAGTAACGGGGCTAAGCATTGTCCTGAATACTGTCAGTACTCATCTACCCCTTACATCTGTCTGTCTCATATGTGCTAGTCAAGGGGGATTAAAATCTCATGAGGTAAATCAAGAGTCCAAATTCTACTAAATCATCTCTCCAGATGATAGGATTTTTTTAAGGAGTAAGAGATAATATGAAAGAAATTGTTCACACTATATAATTTAATTAGAACAAGCAAGGACTGACAACAGGAGGAAGCCTTTTTTATACCACCTTCCCTTCAACATCATCCAGGTCTGTGGCCTTCAGGTGTAGTGAGGAACAACAGTATCCTAGATCCAGCAGAGACATCACCCTCCCTGAGACAATATCTTTCTCTGCCAATGATGGGCCTCATCTCAGCTGGAATTCCATCCTTTTATGCCACTGGCCCCAGATGGGTCCTACACCATGATTTCTGTATGGCTGATTTGCTGTTAGAGGTACAACACTTATCCATCAGTATGTTGTACTGGGGATATGATTTATGCATTGCTAATTACTTCTAGCATAGGTGTGTATATACTTGCCTGTTTATCATCTACTCTTATTAGTATGATGTCAGTACTGATCCAGGCCATAGTCTTTGCAATTACTTGTTATGCTTCAGAGAGCTGGACTAAGGATGACAATAGAAGAATTGACGCCTTCAAGCTGTGGTGTTGAAGAGTCATGAACATTCCATGGACTGTCAGGAAAACAAACAGGTCGGTCTTGCAGAAGGTGAAATCAAATTTCTCCTTGGAAGCTAGGATTTTGAAGTTTCATCTCACATACTTTGGGCATGTGGCCAGGAGAGACCAGTCCACTGGAGAAGGACATCATGCTCTGAAGGGTGGATGGACAGCACAGGAGAGAAAGACCTGGATAAGATGGATTGACACAGTAACTGGGGAAATGGGGGTTGGTGTGTCAGAATTAGTAAGATTGGCTGGCTCAGGACAGGGCAGGGTTCAGATCTTTTGTACATAGGGTTTCTATGGGTCAGAGGTGACTCAACAGCACGTAAGAACAACAACAACAACTTATTAGTATGGCACTTGTCTGTCAGTTTGCTATACTGAGGTAACTTTAAGTTTGCTGTGATGCAGTGTGACAAATGCCACAAAGGTGACTAGGTGGACACGTTTTAGAAGAGCTCACAGATTAAGACAGACCAGAAAGTATGATTTACTATCTATTTCTGAAATAGCAGACCTCTGAAAACCCTATGCACAATAACAAGACACAGGTAGCTACAGTATTAGCGGTATATGCCATAATGGAATTCAATCAAAATGAAGAGAAACAGCTACAAATCTCCTTCAGTAATTTGAACATGGAAAATGATAAGCTGTCAAAAATGAAATGGAATTAATGAACATTAACACTCCAGGCATTAGTGAGATAAGATGAACTGGCATTGGCCACTTTAAATCAGATAATCACGGGATATACTATGTTGTTGTTGGGTGCTGTTGAGTCAGAACAGAACTATAGCTAACCCTCCAGTGAATTTTCAGAGGCAGTAAATCACATGGGAAAAGATTGTTCATTCTTCTCCCATAGTTGGTGGATTCAAACCATATGTCTTTGGGATTACAGCATGATTTCATACCAATAGGTTAACAGAGCTCACTCATATTCTATACTGGGAATGAAAAACAGAAAAAAGATTAGTGTTGCATAGTTGAAAAGACAATTATAGGATACTATCCATATGTATACAAAGAAGACCTATTAATAAGACAATTATTCAAATATATAGTAACAGCTAAAGCCAAAGAGGAGGAAAATTAAATTCCTATAAAATTTTGCAAAAATTATGTCCAAAATTGACCAGATATATAGTCATGATGCGTTTATGGTAATTGATGACTGAAATGCATAAGTTGAAAACAATGAAGAAAGAATAACTGTTGGAAAGTTCAGACTTAACAAAAGAAATGAGGCCAGAAATAGAATGATTGTACACTCGTGATTTATTCATCACAAATATAATTTTTTATGAGTAGCAATGCTATTTATTGCTTATAAATAAGAACTTTTATAAGAACTTAAATGCTATTATCCTATTTAAAAAAAATACAAACCACAACTTTACACATGAGCCTTACCTGATGGACTGCATAAGAGTCAGATTGACTACATCTGTGGAAGGAATCATTTGAGAAGCTCAATATCAACAGTCAAAACTAGGCCAGTTGCTAACTATGAAATAGACTATCAAGTCTTAATTTGCAAGTTCAAACTGAGACTAAATAAAATTAAAACAAATCTACACAAAGCAAAAAATGGCCTTGGGTTCATCCCACTTGGATTTGAAAATCATTTTAAGAATAAGTTTGACGCCACAACAATTCAAAAAGATAAACAATCCAATTGAAAAATGGGCACAGGATATATAAACAGACACTTCACCAAAGAAGACATTCAGATGGCCAACAAGCACCTGAAGAAATTTTCAAAATCCCTAGCTCTAAGAGAGATGCAAATTAAAACAACTATGAGATATCATTTCACCCCAGTCAGAATAGCAAAATTTAACAGAACAGCAAGCAA
>NW_006399973.1:1195141-1206540 GCF_000299155.1 Elephantulus edwardii
GGAAACAACCTATGTGCCCATCAACAAATGAATGGATAGAGAAGCTGTGGTATATTCAGACAATGGAATACTATGCTGCACTGAAAAGGAACTCACGCAATATAATTAAAAATGGGTGACCCTGGAGGGCATTATGCTGAGTGAAATATCTCAGGCACATAGGGAAAAATACTGCATAATGCCACTGTTATAAAACAGGACTGACATCTGGGTTGGGGGGAGACTGAGAAAGATAGGATAAATAATGTATACTGCATTGAAACAGATGAGGGAGAAAACTCTTTAAAAGGGATATGTGATTAGGTATTATTGTCATGACAGGAGTCCAGAACGAAGGCTGCATAGTGGAGTGGACCTGGGGGGGAGGGATTGTAAAACAATGAAAGAATTTTTTATTTACTTTTCAAAGAGAAGAGTGTACTGGAGAGAGGGAGGGTGAGCAGGGAGAAAAGTGCAACAATGAACAGAAATCCAAAGCCTCTGTACATTTTCATTAAAATTAATAATAATTATTTTTTTTAAAAAAAGAATAAGTTTGAGGCATTCAACACCGGTAATTGAAAACTAGATGAGTTGTGAGATAACATCAAGGATGTTATCCATGAAGAGAGTAAAAAGCCATTGTAAAGACAGAGGAGAAGGGGGAATAAATAAGAATGGATGTCAGAGGAAACTGAAAATTGTGCTAGAGCACTGAAAAGCCAAAAAATGGGGAGAGATACAAAAGCAAAAGAGCTGGATAGAAGATATCAAAGGACAATTTGATAACACAGAGCAAAGCATTATAGCAGAATGCACAGAGAGCTTTCTTTAGAGAATAAAAGAGGAACAACTCACTTAATGTTTCTCAGGCTGAAAGAATTGAAAAAACAAATTCACACCTCTACTTGCAATACTTAGGGATGCTATGGGCATGTACTTATGTACTTATCCAGTACACTACATGAATCTTGAATGATTCGTGACACAAAAGAAGATGGAGGAAATACAGTCACTGACTGTACCAAAAACAAAACAAAACTGGCCAGCACTGAAATATTTCAGGAAGCACCATATAATCAAGAGTCAATTGTAATGGAGGAAGAAGTTCAAGGTATATTAAGACATTGTTTAAAAAATAAGGCCCCATGACTATGAAATACTGAATGACATATTTCAAACAACACACACAGCCTGGATATGCTCCCCAGTCTGTTTTGGGACATTCAGGTAAAGCTGGTTGATTCACTGACTAGATGAGATCCATATTTGTTTCCATTCCCAAGAATGTTGATCCAACAGACTGTGGAAATTATTAACATTATTATTAAAATTATTAATATGCATGCAAGGAAAAATTGGTGAAAAATTTCAAAAATTGACAAGACCATTACATAGACAGGGAACTACCAGAAGTTCAGGCTGGGTTTAGAAGAGGCTGTGGCCCCAAGGATATCACTGCTGATGTAGACAGATCCTGGTTAAAAACAAAGAATACCAGAAGAATGTCTACTTATGCCTTATTGACTATGTCAAGGTATTTGACTATGAACAGTAATAAATTATAGCTAACATTGAGAAGAATGATCAAGAGGCTGTGCTCTGAACAAAACAAGGACATACCGCATGGTTTAAAATCAGGAAATGTATGCATTAAGTTTGCATCTTCTCTCCATACCTATTCAATCTGTATGCTAAGAAAATTGTTTCAAAATTTAACAGAACAGCAAGCAACAAATGCTGGCGAGTTTGTGGAGAGACTGGAACCCTTATTCACTGTTGGTGGGAGTGTAAAATGGTACAACCACTGTGGAAAGCGATGTGGTGCTTTCTCAAAAAGTTGCAAATAGAGATACCATTTGACCCAGCAATTCCACTACTGGGAATATACCCTAAAGAGACCATAAATGGCACCCAAGTAGATATATGCATACCCATGTTTATTGCGGCTTTGTTTACAATAGCAAGGAGTTGGAAACAACCCAAATGCCCATCAACAAACGAGTGGGTAGAGGAGCTGTGGTATATTTGCACAATGGAATATTATGCTGCATTGAAAAACAAGGAACTCATGCAATATTATTCAAAATGGGTGACCCTGGAGGACATTATGATGAGTGAGGTATCTCAGTCACAGAGGTACAAATGCTATATGGTGCCGCTGTTGTAGAATGAGGCTGACATCGGGATGTGGGTAAGACTAAGAAAAACTGGATGAAATATGTTTACGGCATTGAAGTCTTTGGGGGAGAGAATATTTTATATTTTAGGGCATTATGTTTATCGTAAGAGTACGGAATGAGGGTTGCAGAGTGGATTATATTTGGGGATTGGGGGATGTGTGTGGAGGATTACGTACCAATGAGGGAGTTTTTCTTTTGCGTTTGAAGGAGAGGAGCAAACGGGGGGTGGGGAGGGGGGAAGAGGAGTGCAACAATGAATGAATGGAATTCCAAAATCTCTGTAGATGTTCACTGAAATGAAAAATAAAGAAATTAAATAAAAATTTTAAAAAGAAAATTGTTTCAAAAGCTGGACATTATGAAGAAGAGTATAGCCTAAAGATTGGAGGAAGACTCATCAACAACCTGAGTTATGCAGATGGAAAAATCTTGCTTGCTAAAAGTGAAGTGCTTGTTGCAGGAGAGTAAAGACTTCAGCCTTCAGGATGGATTACATCTCAACATAAAAAAATGGAACAATAAACATTATGATAGATGGAGGAGTGATTGAAACAGTCAAAAACTCATCTTGCTTGGATCCTCAGTCAACGCACTTGGTACCAGCAGTCAGGAGATCAGGAGATGCATTACATTGGGAAGTCTTCAGTCAGGGACCTCTCCAAATTACTGAGAAATCAGGATGTCACTTTAAAGACTAAGATGCACCTGATTCAGGACATAGTATTTTCAATAACTTACTTTGCATCTCAGAGCTGGACAATAAATAAGAATGACCGAAAAAGAATTGTTGCCTTTAAGTAGTGGTATTGAAGAAGAGAACTGAATATCCCATGGACTGACAAGAGAACAAACCCTCCAGTTAGTTTTCAGAGACTGTAAATTGCACAGGTGGAGATTACCCAACTTTCTTCTGTGAAACAACTTGTGGATTTGAACCATTTACCTTTGGATGGGCAGTGAAACTCCTTACCCCGTAAGCCCCATGAACTTTCTAGGCATATAACCAGCCTAGAGAAATTAAAACAATGATATGAATAAATATATGTACACTCATGTTCATTGCACCAGAGTTTATAGTAGCAAAAATAGAAATAACTTAAATGTTTATCAGTGGATAATGGGTAAACAAAATGTAGTGTGTGTATATATATGTTAGATTATTATATAATAATGGATCAAAAACATATTTTGGATATATCTGAAGGATATTCTGAGTGAAATAAGTCAACTTCAAAAAATCAATATTATATGATACCACTTTTATAAAAAGTCAAGAATAGAATAGACTTATATCCAGAAAGCAATGGGTTTTGCTGATTGGTAGAAATGTGGAGAAGAGGAGTAAATCACTCACTTAGGAGACAACTGTTGTCATGTGCTATCACATTGGAATTGACTCATGGATGACCCTCCAGTAGATTCTCAGAGGCAGTAAATCACATGGAACGTGATTGCCCATCTTTCTCCCACAGAGCGGCTGGTCGATTCAAACTGTGTCTTCAAATTGGCAGCACAGTTCCTTACCTCTAGCCCACCAGAGTTCCCATATATATGTGTTAATTCTGGTGAATGGAAATGTAACACGAAAGATGGGGAAGGCACTACAACATACCAAGGTAAATGAAAACACTGAGAGGTACACACAAATGAAAGGCAACGGCTATAAATGCAATGATAGATGCAATTTTGTGACAATAATAACAACCAGAATTTTGTAAGTGGTTCAATAGGTATGTATGCTATATAGGTACAGGAAGCTGTGTGGAGGACAATATGGGATTGTACATACACATATATAGTAAGTACAGTTGTGGACATTTGTATATACATATTTGTATGTGTTGCATATATAGTTTTATATATGTGTGTATATATGTATATATATGTATGTGTGTGTGTGTGTGTGTATATATACCTATATTACAGAGTATATATATGAAAACGTCCTAGACATATGTAAACATTCATGGTACTGAGTTAACTGGATTTGAAGGCTCAGGATCATAATCTTAGGGTAAAACCTAGGTTACCTCGCATAATATAATTCATAAAGTTTAATACCCTAGTTTAGTGAGTTGTTGTCATATACTGTCGAGTCAGATCCATAACTGACCCTCCGGCAGATTTTCTGAGGTAGTGAATCATGGGGGAAGGAATTGCCTATCTTTCTCCCATGGAGCACTTGTTGAACTAGAACTGCATGTCTTTGGCATGGCAGTCCAGTATCTGGCATCTTAAAAACTTGGGTATGCCTGTGTAAAATGTGACTATTGGTATCCACCTGGAGGAAAAGAGAATGAATGAAATCAAATAGTCAAGGAAACAGTCACTCCATAGGACCCAATAGCCCATAAGAACCATAGCTTCATGAAGCCTGAAACTAGAGTACGATGGAGTGAGGCTACCACTACCAGCTACTCTGACCAGGGCACAATAGAAACTCCCAGGCAAAATGGGTGAGAAGTGTAGAAAAAGGCACAAATTAATGAAGAAAAACCAGACTGACTGCACTGACAGACCAGAGGAACCCCTGAGACTGTCACCTCAAACATCCCTGTAACCTGGGACTTAAAGCTACTCCCAAAAGTCACTTTTCAGTCAAATAACAGATAGGTCTAGAAAACAAACTATGACACCTGTAAAAAATGTGACCCTTAGAACAATCAAATCACCAACATTTGACCAAATCCAAAGGCAGGGAAATTGGACTGATGGAAATGGAGACGGTAGAGTGGAAATGGAGAGAGTCCTGGCACTTTGCAGAGACAGCAACCAATGTGTATAAATTGTTGAAAGGGACGCTAGGTTGCTATGTACACTTTTACCTAAAACGCAACAAAGTGTTCCAAATATTATAATTTTTATTTTTTTTAATTTTTTTTTATATTACACTGTATGGAGGAAGAATATAAAAGGAATGGTGAAATTCTTAAATAATGCTTTTGTGGTGCTGCGATGATTTTCAACAGCTCTGCAAGGCCAATTTAAAGCAACTACCTTCACTGAAGCATTCCAGGAGAAAATAACTGTTCTACCAATGTAATTTTTCTAATATACTTGGGCTGAACACTTAAGCATTCTCATTTCAATTTAGAATGAATCTTTTTGCTTTTCACCACTGACATTATGATAAAAGGACTCAACTTCCAGTGAACTGAAAAGAAAAAGCCCATAATCCATCCATGCTGCCTTATTATCCAGCTCACGTGCTGTTATTACTATCTGCTCAATAAATATACATTAAACTTTTCACTAGTTTTAATTACTCAGATGAAAGCAAATTTTTGCATGAAGTCTATATTATTAAAATATTATCACAATCTTCCACACTAAACTAATTAGACATTCTTTTTTGTATTTTCTGCATTAAATTGAATATAGCCTTCGTCATTATTTGAAACCCAAGCAAACACATTTGAGAAGCCTTCAATGCTCGGTAATCTTCTGAGTGTATCTCAGCTACTAAGGTAATGATTGTTAAACTCTTCTCAGCACAGACATGGAGAGTAAGAACTTAATTAAAGTGAGCTGCAGGCTTGCTTTCTGTGGAAATTTGTCAACCAGTTGAAACTGTGCTTCGTGTATCTGGAGTGGGCCTGAAAAATGGCATGACCAGGGTTCACTGGCTGTACAGGGGTCATCTAGGTACATGAACATGGGCAAAATAAAATCATCGCATCTGACAAGAGAAACTACTGCTTTTTCTTTGCATATGGGCACACAGGCATACACACACACACACACACTCCCCCCTCTCCACAACTAGTTTTTCTGACATTTCTGTAACAATCAGCTACCCCTTGCCCGCAGCAGGAAGAGAACTGTATCAGCAAAACACAGACATTCATTCTTTCTTTTTCTGCCACCTGCAATTAAAGTCCAATATTTCAGCTCAGCATCACAGAAACATTCATTCCTGTGCACTTAAAAAATAAATAACACTTAAAATTAGCCCAGAATGTTGTCATGTTAAAGAAAAGAAGAATGCAGATGGAGTTTTATGTCTCTGATTTGCAGAGCCTTTCTTCATTCTAGCTAGTGAGAGTCGCATTTCAGAGATGTCATTGCAAACATGGCTATGACGTACCTTTCAAGACTTAATGATCTTGACTTTGTCTCAGGGCTAAGTATTTTATAAGAATATTTTTGTGATCAAGCAAGTGGGGCCCATTTTTACCTCTCTGAACCTTAATCTCCACTTCAGCTTGTGATGAACATTTCTTATTTGAGTGTTTTGGGTGGCAGTTCAGGAGCTCTGGTGGCACAGTAGACAAAGTGCTTAGTTGTTAACCAAAAGATCAAACAGCCAAAACCCCTGTCACTGAGTCAGTTTTATTTCAGAACCCTCCATTTGGTCACCAAGACTGCAAATCACATGGGAGGAAATTGCCTATCTTTCTCCCAAGGAGCTGCTTATGGGTTTAGACCACCAGAGAAGCGCTGCCCTTTGGTTAGCAGAACAATTGCTGTGAACTACATCACCAGCGGTTCCCAACCAAAAGAGAAGCAGCCGTTCACTTATTCATCCATTAATAACATCAAGTGCTCTGGTGGGGTAGCCTGTAGCATGTTTCACTGCAGTCCAACAAGACCTTTTGAAACTACCAAGAACATCACTGGGAAAAGATGGGTTGTCCTCTTAAAAAAATTTACAACCTCAGGAGAGCTCTGGTGGCCTAGTGGCAAGGAGCTGCAACTACAATCCCAGAGGCGCACGGTTCAAATCCACCAGATGCTCTGCCGGAGAAGGAGGGATAATTTCCTCCTGTACCAGTCAGATCTGATTTGATGGTCCATGCACAAAAAATAAAAAAAAAATTACAGCCTCAGAAACCCAATGTAATGATGCTATTAGCTGGAATCAACTTAATGGCAGTCACTTTTATGCTTCTCAGAATGAACATAAAAGCAAATAAGACCCAGAGAAGCTTTCATGTTTTTCACACTGGGAGAGAGTGTTTGCTGTTTGACAGATCATACAGGATAATCTTGGAGTCCCAGAGGTAGTTAAGTATTTGGCCTAAGCAGCTTTCCTATTTCAGTTACAATTAATAAAATAAGAGAAGCATGTATACTTTGCAAAACAATGTATGTAGCCTCAATTTTGTGCCAGTTTTCTGTTGTATGCCATTGAGCTGGAACCAACCCATAGCTGATCCTTCAGCAGGTTTTCAGAAGCAGTAAATGGCATGGGAGGAGATCGTCTCTCCTTCTCCTATGGAGTAGCTGGTGGAATTGAACCATGTGCCACTGAGATTGCAGGGCAGCTTCTATCTGTGACAGTTTAGATGTCTTTAAGTTGGTTTTTAAACTATTTGCACCATATAGAAAAGTATAAAGAAGAATACAACAAAAGCACCTGTTCACTCTGTAAATATAATAACTTCTTATTCAGTGTTTTTCACTTACCATACTTGTCAAGGGAGGGAGTTCTTTTAATCCCTCTTTTCTACCTTGCATTGGATTGACCACCAGGCTCCTTCCTATCTCAAAAATAATGTGGCGCCCTGGCTTGGGTCTGATATGGAGGCTGTCCACTATTCCTGAATTATTTATGGAAGAGAATGCCCATCTTTCTCTTACTGAGCAGCTACTGTTGTTGTTGTGTACCAATGAGTTGGATCATACCCATAGCTGACCCTCCAGTGGGTTTCCAGAGCCAGCTGATCACACAGAAGGAGATTGCCCATCCTTCTCCTGTGCAGCATCTGGTGGATTTGAATTGTGTGCCTTTGGAATTGCAGCATTTTCTTACCTCTAGGCCACCAGAGCACCTACTACACCGCTATAATAACCAAAACAGCATGGCACTGGTACAATGGCACATAGACCAATGGGAACAGAATTTACAACCCAGAAATTAACTCATCAACCTACAGTCAGCTGGGATTCAACATGGAAACAAAACCTATCCAATGAGGAAATGACAACTTCTTCAACAAATGGTGCTGGTAAAACTGGACATCCACCTACAGCAAGCTGAAGCTAAATATATATCTCATATCATACACAAAAATCAACTCAATGTGGATCAGAGACCTAGGAATAAATCCTCAAATCATAAATACCATAAAAGACAAAATGAGACTGAATTTAGAAAGCCTAGATTGTGGTATAAATAGGCTTGCAAATAAGGCCCGAAATTCACAACCAGGAAAAGACAAAATCTATGAATGGGACCTTCTAAAACGTAAGTCCCTGTGGGCATCAAAAACTTTTCCCAATAGGGTGAAAAGAAAAACTACTGACTACAAAAAACATTCAACAATGACATCTCTGACATGGTCTCATAACAAAAGTTTACAAGGTCTCCACAATCAACATTCTTGGTACCAGCAGCCAGGAAATTAAAGACAAATTGCACTGGGAAAGTCTGCTTTCAAAGACCTCTCCAAGTACTGAAGAGCAGTGGTGTCAGTCTGGAGACTAAGGTGCATCTAATACAGGCCATGGCCTTTGACATTACTTGCTATGCATCAGAGAGCTGGACAATGACTAGGGATGAGAGAAGGAGAATTGATGCCTTTGAGCTGTGGTGCTGGAGAAGAGTTCTGAATACACCATGAACTGCTAGGAGACCAAACAATTTCGTCCCGGAGAGGGTGAAGCCAGGCTGCTCCTTGGAGGCAAGGATTATGAATCATTGCCTGAGATACTTTGGACATGTTGCGAGGCAGGATCAGTCCTTGGAGAGGGACATCATGCTTGGGAGGGTGGACGGACAGCATAGACCAGGAAGACCCTTGATAAGGTGATTGATTCAGTGACTGGGTTAATATGGATTGGTATGTCAGAGACAATAAGATTAGCATAGGATAGAGCAGGGTGTAGGGCTGTTGTACATAGGGTTACTGTGAGTCACAGGTGACTCGATAGCACATAACAAAAGCAACAAGAAAAAGACTGAAAACCCAGTCCCAAAATGGGCAAAAGACATGGAAAGACTTTTCACAAAGGAAGACATTCAGATGGCCAAGAGACACATGATGGAATTATCTGAATCACTGGCAGAGAGATGTAAATCAAAACCACATTGAGATACCATCTCACTCCAGTAGTAGTGGCAAGGTATAACAGGACAGTAAGCAATAAATAATGGAAAGGATGTGGAGAAATTGGAGCTCACATGCCTTGCTGGTGGGATTATAAAATGGGACAGCCACTCTGGAAGGCAGTTTGATGTTTCCTCAAGAAGCTGAATATAAAAATTCCATATGATTCAACTATTATACTGCTGGGAATATACTCCCAAGGAAAATAGAACTGAGACACAATGGAACATATACCTATATTCATAGCAGCATTATTCACAATAGCAAGGAAATGGAAATAGCCTAATGTCCATCAACAAACTAATGAATTGGGAAATTGTGGTACATTCACATGATGGAATAATATGCAGCACTAAGGAGCAATGATTTTGTATAATATTATATCACATGGGAGAATCTAGAGAGCATTATGCTGAGTGAAGTAACTCAGTCTCATAATGACCATTATTGAAAAAATAGTGGAAGATGTAGATAAAGGTCCAAAAGTGGAAGAGGAGAGTGCAGGGGGACAAAACAGGAGAAGGGGAGGAAATCTCCAAGATAACAGAATATGGTGGGTGTAGGGAGAGGCATGGAGGAATTAGGAAAGATCCAATGGGGATCTGGAAGGATAATAGTAGACATAGACCAAAGGTGATTAATTTTATAAAATAGAATGAACATTCACAAAGTGAATATAGGAATGTGTGAAATGCAATATACATGAATAATACACAATGTGTACAAATTTTGTATGCAAACTAATATAAAATAAAAATAAAGTGGGAAAAATGAACAGCTGGCAGATTTGAACCATTGGCATTGTTACTATCAGCTTAACACACAATGTGCCATGTCACCAGGGCTAGTAATAAAAATTAGAATTTTCCTGAAACTATAAAAATGATCTCTTGACCACTTTTAGAGCTCTAGTAACTTAGAGGTGAGGAGTTGGGCTGGCAACTCTGAGGTATAGGGTTCAAATCCAACAGCTGCTTTGCAGGAGAAAGATGGGCAATCTCCTCCCTTGAGGAATCGTCTCCTGTCTTGGAAAACCTGCTGGAGGATCAGCTTTGGTTCTGACTCTACAGAATCAAACAATAACAACTTAAAAATAGTCTCTGAATCTTGAAACTTCCATTCCATAATTAGAAATATGTTATTGTTGCTGTTGCTGTTGCTGTTGTTGTTGTTATGTTTGTCAAGTCACCTGCAATATAGAATGATATGATTATAGCCTTTTAGGAGCAAAGTTGTGTTTAGGTGCCATCAAGTACATCAGTACTACCCATAGAAACTCTTTGAACAGAATATCTGAACCCTGTGCTATCTCTGCCATCCTCATCATCTCTGATATACTTGAACCCATTGCTGCTGTGTCAGTCCATCTCATCAAAGGTCTTCTCTCTTTCACTATCTCTCCACCTTTCCAAGCATGATGTCTCTTTCCAAGGAATAGCTTCTCCTAGCAATATGCCCAAGGTATGACAGATGAAGCTTTGTCTTTTTTTTTTTTTCCTCCAAAGAGCACAAAGCGAGACCTCAAGTATCATCTGATCCTGGTGGCCTTCTGGCAAGAAGCTGCACTGCAACCTCAAAGGCACATGGTTCAAATCCACCAGATGTTCTATGCGAGGAAGATGCACAACCTCTTCCTATACAATTACCTGACTCTGAAAACCCACCAGAGGGTCAGCTATGGGTTGGTTGCAATTCAACAGCCTACAACAACAACATGCCCTAAATTAGTGATGAAACAATGAAGTCCAGAAAACAGGAGTCATCTCAACGAATTAATTAATGGAAAAGTGGGACTAGACTCCAGAACGGAACCAGGCAAGATGGGGTCGTGCAGATGCCTACTCAAATTGCTTCATTTCCGGCCCGCTCCCGGCTCCGGGGCCTCAGGCCTGGGCCCCGCCGGACCCGGGGCTGCGGGGAGGCCGGCCGGGCCTGGAACGCGCCGTGCGCACCCCACGCCCCGGCCTTAGCGGAGGGAAGGCAGGATGGGAGTGCCGACAAGATGGCGGATGGGGAGCTGAACGTGAATAGTCTCATCACCCGATGGCTGGAGGAACTCTACTATGCTTAGTGGTAAAAAGATGCACTGGATGAAATATGTTTACGGCATTGAAGTCTATGGGGGAGAGAATAGTCTAAAAGTATTATATTTTAGGGCATTATTTTTATCGTAGGAGTACGCAGT
>NW_006399973.1:1207265-1211610 GCF_000299155.1 Elephantulus edwardii
AGTGATAGGGAATGGCAAGGGACACACTGACAAGGGAGATTGATCAGAACTGGCTTTGGCGGGCACTGTGGCAATTGGACAATTAAAACAGACATGGGGGGGGAGGGAGGAACGGACTGGGGAGGAGGGTGGAGAAAACGGTGCAACAATGAATGAATGAAAACCCAAAATCTCTGTAAATGTTCATTAAAACTAATAAAATTTAATAAAAAAATTTGCTTCATTTACAAAATTCACTGGTAATTTTCCCCAAGATCATGCATAGAAATCAATTGAAGAGTTATGCTTGGAACATCAAGTTTCCTTACATAATGCTTTCTCCACTAATTCAAAAAGGGATTCTTCCCCAAGCTTACCCCTCCTCTGCTAACAGAGTTTTGTTCTCTAGTATCTGTCAGTGTCACTTTAGAAATTAAGTTACTCATTCATTCAATTCATGTTGTTGAGTGCCTACAGGCCTTTCGGCTGCGGTGGTGGGCAAAGTTTCTACTCAGGAGAGCCTGGAGTAGGATGCAGCTGTGGAGAATGAACAAAGACCCAGAGCTATCTTTTAAGTAGCAAAAAGCATCTTGAGGCCTTGTGTATGCTCAGTGAAGAGGGCCAGAGGCAGCAGTTGGTGAGAAAGAGGCAGTGGCAGAGGAGTTGTGGAAGGAAAACAGCATCAGAGTTCAAAAGCTGTGGATGTGAGGACCACACTGATTTATGTTAACCAGGCTGGAGGCATTAAAAGTACAGAAATCAGAATGCTAATCTTTTAATGTACTAGTAAAACTAAACAAAATGACCAAGGTATTATAGATTGCATTGTGTGAATCTAACCCCCAAATTTGTTTTGAAACTCTGGCCCTTGGACCTGTAGATATAATCCTGATTGTAAATGGACTTGCTTAGTTATACTAATTAAATAAAACCCAAGTGGGGGTCCTAAATCTAATCACTTCTGAATTATAGAAAGAGATTAACTATAGAGACATTCATATTGGGAGGAAGGCAGACATCAAGTAATGATCATCTACAAATAAGGGAATATGAAGGATGATCAGCAAAAATTATTACAGAAGAAATCGATACAACCAGAACTCTGATTTGAACTTTGAGTCTCTTCAATTGTGAGAAAATAAATTTCTGTTGTTTAAAGCCAACCATTTGTGATATTTGAGTGATAACAGAGCTACCTACAACCAATGGAACCTACACTGACTTCCTCTAGCCCAACATTCATTCAATTTAGGCAAATTGCACAAAAAGATTATAATCAGACATTTGTTTGGTGACCTCAGAGTGAAAACAGGAAAATCGCTATAGTTTGAGTATGTCCCACAACAAGTGCACTCATTTCTAAAATAGGGCATTGTTTCCTGCTTCAGGAGAATCATCACTGGGCCAGGAAAGCTCTCCCTGCAAAAGGCTAAGTATAGGCATTCTCTGCTCCCTGGCTCCTTTTTCTATTCAAGACTACTGTTCTCTTTCAGAAATGCACATTTATCAAACATGATAATGTAACACCCTCAATAAAGACCTGCCATAGTGCAATGATTAAGCACTCAACTTCCTAATCAAAACCCCAGTAGTCTAACCCACCATCTGCTCCAGAGGAGAAAAGACCTGGCAAACTGTTCCCATAAAGATTGAATTGCTGTTGTTGGGTATTGTAGAGTCAGAACCCACTTATAGCTGACCCCTCTTGTAGGTCTTTAGAGGTAGTAAATCACATGGGAGATTTCCTCAACCAGAGCAGCTGGTAGAGCTGAACCATGTGCCTTGGGGTTGGCAATGCAGCTCCTTACCACTGAGCTACCAGAGCTCCCATGAAGATTACAGCCTGGGATATCTTACAGAGCAGTTCTGACCTGTCACATGGTGTTGGTATAAACTGAAGTCACACTACAACAATACCTTATACTGATCTAGGTTTGTAAGAGAGACAAGCATTTTTGCCAATATTATTTGAGCTATATATATTTTTTTCTCTCTTAAATAAGTTATTTTCACTTTGTTGGGGCCAGGGGGAACTGTATTTGGCCAATAAGGAAAATGCCACTCCCAGAAGAACCCACTTACCTAATGTTACATAGGTAGCCTGAACTGGCTTTTTTAAAACCAGGTATTAATTAATGTCATTGAAAGAGAGAAAATGTCTGAAATGCAAAGCTCTGAAGGTTAACTAGATAAATTTGGCACCTAACCACATCAACCTCTGAGGTTAAGAGACCTGAAAGTGGAGACAATGACTGCTACTTCCTTTATAACTTCCCACAGTGCCTGGTCCAAAATGCTGCTTGTGGCAGGCACTTCAAACATATTGACAGCTATGTTTTTTCCACCCACATAGACCTTGACATATACAAAAGCACAGAACACTGAAACTTTTTTTCCTTCACTTTTCTCACTAAATCACCTCTCAATTCACACAGGACCTATTTCACAGAAGCACCCAGGAATCCCCTTTTCCAGGTCTTCTTTCCTGCTCTCCAGGTCTCAATTCCCCCAGGCCTTTCATGTTGTTGTTGTTGTTATTGTTTAGTGCTGTTGAGTGGCAGATGACACATAGCAACCCTATGAAGGAGAGTCCTCAACGCTTGGGTGTCTTTCATCCTCTCTCCAGAGGCCTTTCCTACTATTCTAAATAACCCCACTGGAACATCATCTCATCCTGAATCTGTTCCTCTAGACCTTGAGGAGGAGGGTCCCCCCTATTTCTGGTCCTAGCTCCAGAGACATAGGCAGGTTCTGCTTATGCATCCTAGAACAACGTACCTTTCCCTTGCCCTGATGGTCGCCCTTATCACAGTTTGATGTCTTCCTTTGCCATCAGAATCTCCATGCATTTTTTTCATTCAAATAAAGATACGGTCCCCCAGTAGATTTTTTGGAGAAGAGGAAAGAAAGGAATGGGGGTGGGGGGAAACAGGTGTTTATGGTCTTCTTGGAGGAGAGATGTGCTGCAATAAATTAAGCTCTGGATAGGAAGTAAGGACGCTAGGGTTATAGTTTCAAGTCTCCAACAATCTCTGTGAATAGTCTGAAAGCATCCATTTATCCCCTCGGTGCCTCAGTTTGCCCATCTGGGAAGTGGATGGATGATCACTGGGCTATGTTCTAGTTGTATTTCTGATGATTCTTCATTAATACACATATTACTGAAAAGAAGTATAAATTATGAATGTAATGAAACATGTGCAAAGAATTATATTCTGAGGAGTTGCATGTCCTCTTGAGGTTACTAAGGCAATATTATAATGTGGTTCTAAATGGTTTCATGAGAGTTGTTTCTATATGACTTAGAATACTAACTTCCCTGATATAAGACACCTAAACAGAAAAGACAAAAAAATAATGAGGTTATGAGTCAAGCTTTCTAATACACTGCTTTTTACATTGATTTTAAGTTTTGGATTTTATTGTGAGAAACATATATGGACTTTATAATGAGGAATGTGGCATCAGGATTGCAGAAAGACTCATCAGTCACCTATGTTATGCAGATGACACAACCTTGCTTGTGAAACTGAGGGGGGCCTAAAGCATTTGTTGCAGAGGGTCAAGGTCTGTGGGCTTCAATATGGATTGAAGTTCAACATCAAACCTATTTAGCAAAGTGGCAGGATACAAGATCAACATACAAAAATCAGTTGGATTTCTCTACAGTGACAAAGAGAATACAGAACCAGAACTAAGAAAAACAATACCGTTCACAATAGCTAATCACAAGATTAAATACTTGGGAATAAATTTAACCAGAAGCACAAAGGACCTTTTCAAAGAAAATTACAAAACATTACTACAAGAAACAAAAAGAGATCTTGAAAAGTGAAAGAATCTCCCTTGCTCATGGATAGGAAGACTCAATGTTGTGAAAATAGCAATACTACCAAAGGCAATTTACACATTTAATGCAATTCCAATACAAATACCAATCCCATTCTTCAACAAAATGGAAAAGGCAATCTCCAGTTTCATTTGGAATGGAAAGGATCCCCCAATAAGCAAAACACTCCTTAAGAATAGAAGAAAGGTAGGAGGTATCTCAATCCCTGATTTCAAATTCTACTACACTGCCATAGTGGTAAAGAAAGCATGGTACTGGTACAATGACAGACACACAGATCAAAGGAATAGAATTGAGAATCCAGAGATCAACCCATCTATATCTATGGTCAACTGATTTTTGACAAGGAGATGAAATCAGTCAAGTGGGGAAACGACAGCCTTTATAACAAATGGTGTTGGCAAAATTGGAAAAGTATCTGCAAAATACTCAAGCAACACACACACCTCACTCTATACACAAAAACCAACTCAAGGTGGATCATGGACCTAGGACTAAAACCAAGGACTATAAACT
>NW_006399973.1:1214680-1245115 GCF_000299155.1 Elephantulus edwardii
AGACCCTCTATGAGATGGATTGATTCAGTGACTGGGGTAATCTGAATGGGTGTGTCAGAGGCAATGCGATTGGCACAGGATAGACCAGGGTTTAGGGCTGTTGTACATAGAGTCGCTAGGAGTCGCAAATGACTCAATGGCACATAACAACAACAACAACATCCATTAAAGACTTTTTCCTTTACAATCTCTTCTGGCTTAATTTTTCTAAGAATTCTGGAATTATAACCCATATACATTTATACCACGCTGGTACTGTTGTTGTTGTTGTTGTTGTTGTTATGTGCCATCGAGTCGCTTGTGACTATGTACAAGAGCCCTAAATGCCATTCTATCCTGTGCCAGCCTCGCCGTCTCAAACACACTCATTCCCACCACTCCATTCAGAATTGATCCATCTCATCGAGGGTCTTTCTCTCCTGTGCTCTCCCTCTACTCTCCCAGATATGATGTCCCTCTCCAAGGACCAATCCTTCCTTGCAACAAGCCCAAAGTATGTCAGATGGAGCTTCAGAATCCTTGACTCCAAGGAGCATTCCAACTTCACCCTCTCCAGCACAAACCTGTTTGTTCTCCTAGCAGTCCATGATATATTCAACACTCTTCTCCAGTACCATAGCTCAAAGGCATCAATTCTCTTTCTATCATCCTTATTCACTGTCCGATGCATAGCACGTAATTGTGAAAACTACAGCCTGGATCAGGTGCACCTTAGTCTCCAGCCTGACATCATTGCTCCTCAGTACTCTTGAGAGGTCCAGAACATAATTATGTTATGCTTTGTTAAGGCAAAAAATTAAGGCTAATCATATCAGATCATGAAATGGAGAATGACTACATTATTACTACACTGTCCAAGCACCGAGAATTAGGGTCCAGTCAAGTTAACATATAATCTCAACCATCACTACCAGAGTTACTTTTATCTTACATCTCAGCATACTACATTGTTAGGTGTGTGTTGTTAATATATAAAATAGCCAGCTTTTTAACTATTTTAAGAGCAAAATCCTTCTCCACACCTTTTCAATCTATATGCAGAACAGATCGTTCATTCCTCTATGAGGAGGACTATGGAATCACGATTGGAGGAAAACTCATCAACAACCAACCTGTGCTATGCAGATGGCACAGCTCTGCTAGCCAAAACTGAGGAAGACCTGATGTATTTGCTGCAGAAGGTCAAAGACTATCACCTTCAATATGACTTGGAGTTCAATATTAAGAAAACAAAGTTTCTCACCACTGAGCCAATTGGTGCATTATGATAGACAGTGAAGAGATTGAGATCGTTAACAGCTTCAGCCTGCTTGGCTCCACAATCAACCCTCTTGGTACCAGCAGTTAGGAAATCAAAAGACAAATTGCATTGGGAATATCTGCTCTCAGAGACCTCTCTAGTGTGCTGAAGAGCAACAGTGTAATTATGGAGATTAAGGTGCACCTGATCAAGGCCATGGTCTTCGCAATTACTTGCTATGCATTAGAGACCTGGACAATGATTAAGGATTATAGAAGAATCTATGCCTTTGAGCTGTGGTGCTGGAGAACAGTATTGAATTTACCATGGACTGCTAAGAGAACAAACAGGTCTATCCTAGAGAGGGGTAAATCAAGCTGTTCCTTGGAGCCAAGGATTTTTAAACTTTAGCAGACATGTTTGGGGCATGTTGCCAGGGGGGATCAGTCCTTGGAGAGGGATATAATTTGTGAAATAGTGGAAGGACAGTGCAGGAGAGAAAGTCTCTGGATGAGATGGATTGACTCAGTGCCTGAGATAATGGGCGTTCCTGTGACAGAGACAATGAAATTGGCCCAAGATAAAGCAAAGTTCAGAGCTGTTGTGTGGTCGCTATGAGTCACAGGCAACTTGACAGTCCATAACAACAAGAGCAAAATGTCAGATAACAAAGAAGTTGATAAATGAGGAGTAGGTGTACACGTATATCTCAACAAACCTCAGTAGCATAGATGGTTAAACATTGGCTTGTTAACTAAAATGTCAACATTTCATGCCTGTCTCTACTCTGCCGATGCAGGTTAAGACAGTCTGTGCCTATAAAGATTCATAGATTCAGAAACCCCCGTTCAGAGTGCATCTCTACTCTATCCTTTAAGATCGCTCTATGAGGTAGAATTGACTTGTGGACAGGACATAAGTGAACTAGCTCTCACTGATTTTTTTTTTTTAATACTGGTTTACTTACTGATTTTTAAATCGACCTTTGACATTCCCTCCACTTCTCCCCAGAATAAACAGCCTCTAATTAAATCACTTGTTCATAAGACCTATAGAAGAAGCAGCTTCTTCACAAGACAAGTAAAAATCTTAATTCTGAAGTCAGGGTTACCTAAGTTAATATCCTGTTGTGTGATTTGCTGGTTGAGCACTAGTTTTAAACAAGTTACTGGAGTAACATGTTTGACTCAGTGTCTCCCTAACATCAAAGAAAACCAGAAATGTCTCCCCAAGAAGCACACAACCTGTGAGACCTCATATGTCTACAAAATCAAGATAAATTCTAAAAGTAAAATTTTAAAAATGAAAAGTGTGATAAACTAAATTTCTTTGTATGCAACAACTCCTTGCTTTATAAATTAAATTTCTCCTCAAGAGTTGTTTCTGTGAATTTTCCACTAATACAGTTGACCAAGAATCTTAACACACCAACTATCTAATTCCCAAACCCCACTATCTCATCTCAGACAGCCATTACAGCAGGGAATGACTTCAACTCCCATTAAACTCCACTTCAATATTGTTTTCGCCTTCCACCTTTGCCAACAAAGCCACTTCCTTGCCTTCGAGGCACCTCAGGATCCCACTTCTACTTCCTTCTTTGCTTTCATTTCTCATACCTTGTCTTGAGCCACATCCTCTGTGCTAGAAACAGCTCCCACTTCCTGCTAGCCCAGCACCTTCTGAGCACTTCCTCCATGGTTGCACTATTTCTCAGGAGTTTCTACACTCATATCTCTGCCAGACATTTCTAAACCTTGAGTGTAAGAAAATTTGTAGGTTCCTTATCAAATAAATATACTATGTGCTAAAGTCCTCGAGGTTAGTCCTATGTACCCATGTTGGGACAGTGTTGGCCAGTTGGTTTCCACCTCAGATCAAAAGCAAGATAAGACTCCTCACACAAATTTCCAGAACTTGGTTTCTATCATTATTTTTCCTCTTCTGCTGGGATAGAAGGTATGAGTTCATGTTCAAGCTCCAGCTAATTAGCTTGTGGGTTTGAGCCTTTACCCTCTGTGATCCTCCATTTGGGAGGCAGATAATTCACAATATATACACAAATAAGAAATAAAGAACAATTCATAGTGATCCCATGTCTTTCAGAGTAGACTTTTCTGGCTATCACCTTTCAGAAGCAGATTGCCAGACTTTGCTTCCAAGAGACCCTCATTACTTTGAGCTGCCAAATTTGGTTAACAACTGAACCCTTAGCTATTTGCACCCTTCGGGGACAAAATAACAAATATTTAAAAATACAAAACAAAACATTCTAATTCATTCCTGTTGATTCTAACCCATAAGGACCCCTCTTCAAGGTTTCCAAGGCTCTGTAAATCACTATAAACCACTGGTGAATCCAAACTGCCAAAGACACACAAATCTTTTGGCTAAACAGCACACTAATGCAACATGTTGTTGTCGTTGTTAGGTGTCACCAAGTCAATGACAAGTCATAGTGATCCTATCAACAACAGATCTGAACCTGGTCCTATCCTGTGTTATCATGTGTGATGTGTTTAAGCCTGTATTTAACAGTTTTGCACCAATTCATCTTGTTGAGAATCTTCCTCTCTTTCTCTGACCCTCCACCTTTCAAACATGATGTCTTTTTCCAAGGCCTGGCTCCTCCTGACATCATGTCTAAAGAATGTGAGACTGTGTTTCACCAACTTTCCTTCCAAGGAAAAACCTCCTTTCTCTGCCTACATGATAGACTCGTTTGCTCTTCTGGCAGTCCGTGGGATAGGCAGTATTCTTATTCCACACCACAATCCAAAGGTGTTGATTCTTCTTCTGCCATCCTTATTCATTGTTCAACTTTGAGACACATAGGAAATAACTGAAAAGACCAAGCTACAAGCTCCCCTAAAATAGGAACTAGAAGGTGAATTTTAGATGATCAGACAAGTTAAGAGCTATTGGAAAGAAAGTAAGGTAGGATTCTTTCTGACTGAAATAAGAAAGAACATTGAAGCTGAAAACTTTCAGCTCCTTTGAACTTAGGAAGTCCACATGAAATTTGACTTTAATAACTTGTTTATTGTTCCTATGTAAGAATAATCAATTATGGAGTATCTTCCTGGTGGTAGATACTGAGCATGCATCATTGCATATGCTTCTAATATGGATCTTTGTTGCATTGCAGTCTGAGACTTGAGAGATGAAGAACTCCTTCACAGTATACTCACAGACCAAAACTGCCTGACACTCCAACCACTACCATACTTTGTCTATGATGTAGCCTGCAGCTCTATGGGAAGAAAAGGGAGCTCTGTGATCAGACATATTGTCAATCTGTTGTTAATAGGGTCACTTTGATTTGTGGTCAACTCGAGGACACTTAACAACAACCACAACTTTGTGTGGTATTGGAATGAGATAGAGATCCAGAAGACTTTTGGTTTACCTGTCCTTTCTTCTGTTTGCAATACAATCCTTCTTTAGGGAGCAGCAATATCAAAATCCTTAGATAGCAGCATAAGAAGGCATGTAATCAAAGAAAAGTGTACTGTCTTCATTATCTAGTACTGCTAGAACAGAGATACCACAAGTTGTTGATTTTATTAGGTGCCATCAAGTTGAGTATGACTCATAGCGACAATATGAACAATGGATCTGAACTCTGTCCTACCCTGTGCCATTCTCATCATAACTGACACGCCAGAGCCCATTGCAGTAGTCATTGTGCCAAACCATCTGGTTAAGAGTCTTCCCCTCTTTCACTGACCTTTTCAAGTATAATGCCTCTTTCCATGCCTCTTCTAACAAGCCCAAGGTATGTGACATGAAGCTTTGTCATCTTTGCCACCAAGAAACAGCACTCTGTTGCACTTTCTCAAAAACATACCTGTTTGTTATTTCAGCAGTCTACACAATATTCAGTAATCCTTTCTAAAACCACTGCTCAAAGGAATCAATTCTTCTGTCATCCTTATTCACTGCCCAGCTCTCAGGTGCATAACAAGTGATGGAAAACACTAAAAGACTTGAATCAGACACACATTAGTCCTCAAACTGATAGTATTGCTTCTCAGTAACACAAAGAGGTCCCTGACTACACACTTGCCCATTGAAATGGATCCCCTTATCTCCTGACTGCTGGTACCAAGGTTGTTGGTTGTGGATCTAAGTAAGATGCAATTGCTGATGCTCCAATCTTCATCTATCATGATGTTGCCTATCAATACTACAAATAGACCATTTTAATGAACAGAAATCTTTTTTCACACAGTTTAGGATGTTAGAAGTGTGAAGTCAGGGAATAAGCTCTAGAAGAAGGCTTTTTCTCCTTGTTGGCTCTGGAGAAAGGTCTTTGTCTCACTTTACCTTCAAGTTCTCAGTTCCTCAGAGATTCAGTTTGGTGAATGTGAGTCTTGGAAGAGATCAGAGTGGCCAAACCTCAGCTCCCATCTTAAAGGCCCACAAAGTATTATCAAGTGAGTCTGTCCAGGTTGGTTCTTTTTCAGGATGGAGAGAGGAAAGTGGCATCAAGTTGATGAAACTTTTAGAGAACTGAGAGAAGAAGTGGACAGAGGTCCCACTTAGAGGGCACAGGAGTTGCCTGCAGTTATCCTCAGAATAGCCACACTACCAGTAAGTAATACAGCAGAGGCTGGCACGACATCAGATTCCTCAAGAGGGCGCTGTGGTGGAAATGAATGAGACTCACTCACTCTCCTGCTCAGCTGATGTGAAATCTTTCCTCTGGTAGTTCTCAACTCATTAATCTTGAAGTGATTGTTGAAATTCTCTGACCTATTGCTTTTCCTCCTGTAAAATGAGGTCAACAATACCCAGCTCCTAAGAATTAAGGACAATAACATGGGTAAAGCCTATGGAGCATAATAAGTAGTTTGTCAATAAAGAATTTAATTGTTTTGTACCATGGAGTCAGAACAGCTGACCTTCCAGTGGGTTTTCGGAGGCAGTAAGTTGCTCAAGAGGAGAATGCCCGTTTTTACTCCCAGGAAGTATCTGGTGGATTCAAACCTCCAGTCTTTGGGGTGGCAGTGCAATGTTTTACCAGTGTCACCAGAACTCCCTCAATAAAGAATAGTTACTGTTATTATCATTGACCTCTGGTGACTTAGTGGGAAGTTGCACAACCAATCAAAAAACTCCCACCTGCTCCAACGGGAAAGATGGGCAATCTCTTCCTATATGATTAACTGCCTTTGAGAACCAATGGAGGGTCAACTATGAATCAGCTCTGACTCTATGTGCTTAACAACAACAATATTACCATCACTGTTGAGTAGCAGAAGTCGGAGTGATTTATTACAAGACTTTAAGCAGAAAATCTGAGCATAGGATTCTCCAGGGCAACCAGAAGCATGAAAGCCAAGAACAAGTTGTATCTGATGGTTGACTAGCCAAATATGGTACAAAGTAGTTCTCAGGTGCTGTCGAGTCCAGTACGACTCATAATGACCCTATGAAGAGCTGACCTGAACTCTGCCCTAGCCTGTACCATCTTCATCCTCTCTGACACACTAGAGCCCATTGCTGAAATCACTGTTTCAATCCATTTCATCGAAGGTCTTCCTCTCCTTCACTGACTCTCCATTTTTCCAAACATGATATCCCTTTCCAAGGAATAGCCTCACTTGGCTACATGTCCAAAGTAAGCGAGATGAAGCTTTGCTACCTTTGTCTCCAAGGAGCACTCTGCCTGCCCTTTTCCCAAGACACACCTGTTTGTTCTTTGGCAGTCCACAGGACTACGTATCACATTACCACATTATCAAATGTGATAATGGTTACCCATGGTGGACAGTGTTTGGTAGAACGCCCTGATTAAAACAAGCTTGAAAACAGGAGTGGCATCACGTCCAAATTAGCTTGCCTCTGGAAACTCTATGAACTTGGAGAAATGATGAAAGTTATACAATTGTCCAGGTCTTTCATTCATAGAGTCACTATGAGTCGTCTACAACTCAGTAGCACCTAACAACAACACCAACATAGAGAGAGCTCTGTGGGCCTGGTGGATAGAAAGTTATGCTACCAAGTGAAAGGTGAGGACAGTAACAGCTCTAATTCCAAAACACACCCCAGCATCAGTGTTAGGTCTTTCTCCCCTCTCTCCTCTCATTGCTGTTGAGTCAAAGGAACTCATAGCTGACCCTCCATTGAGTTTCTAAGGCTGTGAGTCACATGGGAGAAGACTCCCTAAATAATTATTAGGTCAGTAATACACTATAACACTGATGCATCAAATGTGATAATGGTGGTGGAGCTCTCCAATTAAAACAAGCTTGGAAGCGGGAGTGGCATCCACTTCCAAAGAGCTTGCCTCTGGAAACTCTATGAACTTGAAGAAATGATGAAAGTTATACAATTGTTTAGGTCTTTAGTCCATAGGGTCACTATGAGTTGTCTACACCACCACCAACATAGAGAGAGCTCTGTGGACCTAGGGGATAGAAAGTTATGCTACCAAGTCAAAGGTGGGTGATTTTAATCTGTGGCCATCAAGCTTGGTTTTCATTGTTTTTGGTTAAACTTTCTTCGAAGTGGTATAACACTGGTCTGTCCATTTGTTGTACAGAGGTAACTCATGGTTGCTGTGATGCTAAACAACTCATTGTCACCAAGTCAATTCTGACTCCTTGCAACCCTTCATTAACCCTTGAAAAAGCTACAGAACCTTGACAGGAGGGAACAGATTGCTTCAACTTTCTTCTGAGAAGTGTCTGATGAATTCATTGCTGTTTCCATTAGCTCCTGGAATCACTGGGAGAATTTTAACTGCCAACCTTTCAGCTAGCACTGAGTGTTTAACCATTGCACCACAGGGCCTCCAAACCCACGGCAGTTAGTAGATTCTCATTCATAGCAACACTACAGGACACAGTAGAACTTCCTCTGGAAAGTTCCCAAGGCTGTAAGTCTGTTTCATCTTCCTGTCCCAGAGCAGAGGAAGGGTTCAAACTGCTAATCCTTTGCTTAATAGCTGAGCTCTTTTAACTACTGTGCCAAGAGGACTTAGGAGCTAACCAATCATTAAAAGGCAAGTGAACTTCTGTGGCTTCTTACTCCACCTTCTCCCAGAATATTACATCAAATTTTTGGTAGTCTCCGTAGCCACCTGATGTCCTCGCCTTCACCCTACGCCCAGCCTGCCTGCTAGGACAGTCCTGTTTGCAGTGCTTCATTTCAGATCCTTGAACAAAGATTATTTTGAAATGGCTTACAAGGCTGAGAGGTGAGTACTTTGTTCCTGAAACCAGGTGCTGAGATGACAAATACTTCCCTTTAACCGTTGGGGCTTTATCAAACAAGGAATCACAGGTCTGATGTGCATTAGAATAATCTGATTGATTGAAACAAGGAAGAACATTAACCAGGCCATCGGCCTGTGAGCGAATCCTGTAGACATGTGAACCACAGAAAAGATTCAGCTCTACAAGTAGCCATTGAGGGTAACATTTAAACAATGATGCCACCTGATAAAGCAGTCACATTTTTTCAGGGCTTAAAAAAAAAAAATTCCCTAAAATCAGTATTGCACAAGTCTGTAAAACAGCTTTCACCTGGTAGCTGTTGGGACTGTGTGAAACACCTTTACCATATGCAAAACAGTATAAATATTTCAAGTACATTTACACAGGGAAACCAGTGAGGGAAATTCACAAACTATATCTGGCTACAGAAGTTGGGAGGGGGTGTTGAGGGAGAATCAAGCTTTCCAAGCCTGCATCCTTCTCTGCCAGACAAATGACAATGACTGGAATTGAAAGTCAAAGAGAAGGAACACAAAGCCCTTTTCATTGAACTTCAAGGGTAAGTTCCTTTGGTTTTCAACAACATTTGCCAACCCCTCACCTAGGAGTCTCTCCAGGGACATAAGGGACATTTCAAGCCTCTCAGAAAAGGCCCCAGAGTGGTTTTAAAAATTGTACTAACCTTTTGCAATGTGAGAAGTGTGGCTCCATTATTTATCTTAGGGGGAAGCAAGACTAGAAACGCTGGCAGGCCTCATGTTATGAACATCCAACTTACAACAACCTGCAGTTACAAACCATAACCTGTAAAGCTTATTATAATGAAAACTCAAAATATACACAGCAGTTTTCTGTATTATTATGTTAAAGATGCTTTCATGTCTCTGGAAGTGTTTCTTTATGCACAGAAAGGTGCACTATAGTCTAAATATTAAGAAAAATATTTGGCTAACTGACATTAGATACAAACTAGATCTGTTCCAACTTATGTACAAATTCAACTTAAAGATAGGTAGAACTGGTTGAACTTGTTTATAATCAAGGACACATTACAAATATCAACAACAAAGTTGTTAAGCTTGAACACCAAGGACTAGATCTGCTCTTCATTCACTCAGTCAGCATTTATTAAAAATCTACCACAACCTTCCAGTCAATGAAAACCAATGGATCAATATAGCTAGATCTGCAATGTTGAGACACGCAGAGATCAGGCAGCATTTTTGTCTATTGTGCATAAGCAGGGACTGGTTGGTGTGAAAGCAACTAACAGCAACCCTCCATGTGCTGTGAGAGTCACTGGGAAAAAGTAAAGATGAATAATTGCGGGCTGTGCCCTGAAGGAGCTCAGATGGAACAGACAGATGATAAATGAACAATTACATTACCTTGGACAAGTACGACAGCAGAGAAAGGAGATGGGAATCATTCCTCTGCTTGGTGGTTCTGGGACAGAGTTTTGTCAGGTGGATGAGGGTGGAGATTGGATTAGAAAGCATGACATTAGAAGTCCAGAAATGTTGAGTTCTAACCACACCTTGGGCACACCTCTGACTTCCTTAATGCCCCATCAGGATGCCTGCCACCTAGCACTGAAGAACAGTGCAGAGGCCAATGAGAACACCTGGGCTACCATCCTGAGAAGTTTCAAGAAGGATATCACACTTAAAAGACACTTCATATTCACTGAACTTTTAGATCTAATCTATATGATTCCATCTGTCACCTTTTTATTACTAATTTAAATGAATTCTTTTTAAAAACCATTTCCTTAAAGACCTTCACGTTTATTTCTGGGTTTTAATCAATTAAGGAGCACTTACTAAACACCTCATGAGCCATATCCTGTTTGACATCTATAAATAAATCTTTCAAAGTGCAACTTCGCAAAAATATATCAAAAGCGTCCATCTTCTGGTTTCCCTTTGCATTTCTAATGGCTTGGAGCTTAGTAAGTAAATAAAAATTTTCCTTCAAGAAAGAATTTAGCCAATCATGCTCCTCTGTCTTTTTAGATTTATGTCTTTTTAATTTACTTTTAAAGTCTTATTTGCAGCAGCACAAACATAAATAAAGCCCATAGTATTTAGCAAAAGGCTTGCCCACTACTGCCATGTCAGTTCTGACTCATGGTGGTTCTCTACCTGGATTTCAAGCTTATAAATTTTTAGGGGAGCTCATCTTTCTCCCTGGAAGTGACCGGTGGTTTGAACTATTAATTTTTTTTGGCTGGAAGCCCAAGAATAACCCACTACACCTTCAGAGAGTAAATGTTAAGTGTAGAAATTGGGAATCTACCATCTCCAGCAAATGAATTTACAAGCACAAGTTGAAATGTTGATGTTTGTGGCCATTCCAATGGTGGCAGGTTGGAAAGAACCAGTTGGCGAATGGTACCAACAGAAAGCAGCATCTCATCACAGGTGGCCCATGCTCAACGATGCAAGCGAATCTGTCCCTTCCTACTGCGCATGCATCTGCCATTCACCCTCTTGATTCCATGGGCAGGGCAACCAGCATTGTGGGGGGTTCTCTGACAATGCAGTGACTCACTTTCTTATCTGAACTTCATCTGGGCACTTTTTTCTCTAAGGAGACAGAGGAGAAAGGATGCCAAGATTACTGGTGCATTAAATGATTGAGAAATGTTTGCCATTTAAAGCTGTTTCACTTCCTGCCTGATACCACAAAGAACCTTTTTAATAAAGTTAGCCTCAGCTTTTCTTTTTCTTTTTTCTTTTTTTCAAAATGCCACTATGATCTGGCACACTTTGCCAATTTTTTGTTTTGTTTTGTTTCCAAAACTGCATATAATAATGAAACACTTTGTTTCAATAGCTAAACAATCTTTTTTTCACCAATTTAGGAAAGACAGACAGTGAGTATCCAGAGGGGGCAGAGGCAGGGTGGAGGATAGGGGGGAAGCGAGAGCAGAGGCAGGCAGGGAGCCCAAAAGTCCCTGAAAAGGGGCCTGGCTGACATGCAGTGACCTTAACTGTTGTGGTAAGCTGAGTCCTCAACCAAACGAATAATCATTGACTCTCTAAGCCACCCTGTTTGGCCGGCTGGGTTGCTTACTAAATGCTCATGTTAACATGTGGGTTCCCCCCCCCCACTAGTGGCCTAGTGGGAAGAGTTGGTTGCCACCTCAAAGGCAGGAAGTTTGAATCCATCAGCTGCTCTGCAGAAGAGCAATAGACAATCACTTCCCGTGCAACTGAGAGCCTCTGAAAACACATGGGAGGGTCAGTTGTGAATAGGTTCTCACTCAATGGCACATAACAATGTAACAATATTCACCAAAATTGAAATACCATGAAATACTCTGAGACTCTAGATAGTTCTCAAAGCAGGGAGTACTCGTGCAGTGAGAGTTTCCATCACTAGGATAAAGTTAACATTCAGACCAGCATTCCCCTGGTGAATGGTACTGTTGTTATTAAAACTCAAGTTCCCCATATGACTCAAAGTGTATCTAGGTTAGAATAACCACAGTTACACTACTTCTTATGTGCTTCCTATGAGTCAAATGCTCTGCATTTTACATGTACCTTCTTATTCAAACTTCTCAATGGCATTCAAGATAGACGTTTTTCTGCCTCTCCTTAAAGATAGGGAAAGAGGGGCAAAGAGAGATTAGTGATTTGATAGTTGTCAACTGTCAAACAGAAAGCCAGTCCAAGGAATGCCAGCACAAGGCAATGCTCTGAAGAGCTGCACAGACGGTGCTACAGCTTGATGGTCAACTCTCCAATGTCTATTCTTGGAAAAGGCTCATCCCTAGTGCTATGTCCATACTTATCCATTCTATATTTATTAATGAAGAGAAAAAGACCCCGATGCACTGAAAATGATGCATTGACACAATGACTGTGGCAATGGGCTCAAGTATATCAGGATGATGAGGATGGCACAAGGTTCAGATGTGATAGTCATATGGTCCTATGAGTCCAGAGTGGGCTCTGTGGTCCCTAATAACAACAGCAACAGTACTTATTAACAGCCTACTATTCTGCACGTGTAGCTTCTGGGAGAGCTGCACTGCTATCCCAAAGGTGACATTTCTCTGGTGGCCGGAATCCACCAGTGACTTGGCTGGGAAAAGATGAGCAATCTCCTCCCATTATTTACGTCCTCAGAAAACCCACTAGAGGATTAATATGAGTCGATACTGATTTCAAGGCAATGAATTTAGGTTTTTTTCCCCTTTACTTTTCTGCAGGTAGATGAGATGAGTGATTATAATGGCTCATGCCTTCCAGGCAGCCACTGGTCATGTGTGGTCCTTTGGAACTGCAGTGCAAAGCCATGCCTTTCTCGGGGTTTAAATCCACCAATGACCCCATGGAAGAAAGATGACCAACCTTCTCCTGTGTGAATTACAACCTCAGAAACCCAGTGGAGGGTCAGCTATGACTTGCTGCTTCCCATTCAATTGCAATGAGAAAGACATCCTATGTTGCTATTGGCTGTTGAAATGTGGCTAGTTCAAACTGAAATGTGTAAAGTGTGGTGTACATACTGAATTTCAGAGACTAAATATGAAAATAAAAGAATGTAAAATATGCCTAATTTTCCATTGATATCATGTTTAAATGATATTTTAGTATGGAGTCAAATAAAATATATTCTCTAATAAATGTCATCTGCTTATTTTTCATTTTTCAAAATGTGGTCATGGCCCATTTATACTTGCATTAAAGGCTTGCAGCATATTTCTACTGGGCAGCATGCTCCAGAAGGCGAGGGTGACAAGTAAACAGAGCTGCCTGTCTGATATAGGTATACAAATAAAATGAAGGTAGCACAGAGAGACAGCATGTGAAAGTGTAAATATTACACTTGGGCCTAAGGAATTTAAATATGAAGGTCAAGAATTTCTTATCAGTGAACTAGCTGATTGGGCAGATAGCCTACCAACTCCATTATAGAAACTTCATAAAATTATAAATTTGGAATTAAAAATAGATAATTTGTCTATCTATATATCTGCTTATGTATTTACCTGGTAGTTTCAGTTGTGACATCAGTATCTTCTCAGAAGTTCTTCTCAGGTTGTCACTTTAATATGGATTTTATTTATATCAGGGAATGCTCAAGACCCATGGGTCAGTAATTTTCCATGAAAAACTGCCTCTTTTGTTCAAAGAGCAGAAGAATTGGATTATATACACATTCCATGGATGAACTATAAAGTCATATTATACACATTGCTCTGCAAGTTGCTGTGTGACTAAACATTTCGCGGCAAGATTTCATAGGACAATCCAAATCAAAAGGGGAAATGCATAACAGAATTACAAATTCTCCTGGAATCTAGACTTCTTAGGGGTATGAAGCTTGGAAGAAACCTCTGAAACTAATTCCCTGAGACAATCTTCAATACTGAAACCAAAAATATTCCCCCAAAGTCTTCTGAAAATCAAACAATAAGTTAGTTTGACTAGTAATGAATATATATGTTTTGAGGTATGCTCTTTCAAAAACTACCTATTGCAGTGTTAGCTTAAAGTTAGGGGGTTTTAGCCATTACCTTAGCCCTCTCAGGTCTCCAGCTACCTTAACTACGGACACATGCTCTTTCAAATCATCAACAGCTGTGAGACTAGGATAAGAGGAAGAGAGTGCTTCCCGCACTGAGAAGCAAGACTTGAGGGAGACTGTAGCAAAACCCTGGTGAGAATGAGACTCTGGAGGCAAGACCCTGGTGATGATGGAAAGGCTGCAGCATTGCTGTGGAGAAACTGTGGCAAAGTGTGACTTAAGGCTTCTTGCAATTGTGCTTGCCACAATTAAAGGTTTTGCTGTTCTTGCTGAAAAATAGAAGGAGAAGCTAACTTATAACTGCTCTGAGGCAAACCTTGCTGGATGATTGAGGAAACTAGAGGCTTCTTGAATTTGTGTTACTGGACTGAAACCAGTACTTTTGCTGGGAATTGTGTTTTGCTGCTAATATGGCTTGGAACTACTGGACTAGCATTGTGAGATATTCTTTGCTTCTCCCGCTCCTCAACCTATTTCCCTAATAAACTCTACTTTTGGTACCACAACTATTAGTGGAGTCTATGAATCAACAAGCAATATCAAACCCAGGGATTGGTGGAAATAGGTGCAGGAACATGGCGGGGGGGAAGTATGTCTAATATAGCAGGTATCTTTTGCTGCTATAGATATTATTGATGGGATAATTTCCCTTTGTGTAATGAGCAGAAGTCAGTCTCAGCCATCTCCATGTTGCATCCGCTGCTTTTATACCTATATAGGATTAAACTGACAACAAATAAAATTTATTACATTTAACAACTGATCAAATTAATGAGATAGGAAACATAGAAGGCAGTTGATTTCTTTTTATAAAAGAAGAGCAACCAATTCAGAAGAGGTAAATGAGAATTGTTAGATAACCCAAAGAGTGTAATCAGTTACTAAATTGTACATGTAGAAAATTATTGAGAAAAGAGTTTATGATCTAAGCTATTATGTAATGATTAATCTTTATTTGTTGATTCTTTTTTTATTCTCTTTTAAGTGTCACACTTCTGAAATAATGAAAGCCTCTTTACATGCATACATTTATATTTAGAAGTATATATATATATACACATACACATTTCTCCTTCCTTTCTGTTTTTTAAATAAATATAAAATCATAATGTATGCTTTGCAATTTGCTCTCTACCCTTTAAAAATATTATGGACATTCCTTTAACTGAATATTTTTTATGTACAATCAAGTTGACTACAATTCATAGTGATCCTTTGAACAACAGATTTTTTTAACAACTGGCCCTAAATTGTGTCACCCTCACAGTCTTTGATAGCTCGAGGCCATTATAACAAACACAGTACCAATGCATCTTGTTGAAGACCTTCCTTTCATTTGTTTAACTTTCCCCCACCTTCCCAAGCTCGATGTCTTTTTTCCCAAGGACCAGCTTCTCCTGCCAATATTCCCAAGAGCTGTAAGACAAAGCTTCGCCATTCTTATTTCCAAGACAGATTTCTTTTTTCTTCTGGCAGTCTATGAGATATTTTGTATTGTTATCCAACACCTCAATTTAAATGCATCAATCATTCTTCTGTCATCCTTGTTCATCGTCCAATTTTCAGATATATAGGAAATAACTGAAAAATACTATGGCTTGGAGTAGATATACCTAACCTTTAAACTGATATCCTTGTTCTTTCGTATTTTGGAGCTGTCTTTGACAGCAGATTTTCTGAATGGAAGATGTCTTTTAATTGCTTAACTGTTGTCACTGTAGGGTAGATAAAATCATTGACAACTTCAAACTTGTCTGCATCTATCAGGCTGTTTGCCTCTTGGTCCAGTAGTGAATCAATAAATAGATAACATTTAAAAAAATCAATGTCGTCTGGTCTTTTCTGATCCATGTTGTTATTGTTGTGTACCATCGGGTCAGAACAGATCCATAACTGACCCTCCAGTGGGTTTTCAAAGGCAGTTAATCACACAGGAGGAGATTGCCCATCCACCTCTTGCAGAGCAACTGGTGACTGAACCACATGCCTTCTGGATTGTAGCACAGCTTCTTACCAGTAGGCCACCAGAGCCATGCTGTGTTATTGTTATGTGCTATCGAGTCATCTATGATTCATAGAACTACTATGTGCAACAGCTCTAAACCCTACCCTGTCTTGAGCCAATTTTATTGTCTCTGACACACCTACCACAATTATCCAATTCACTGAGTCAATCCATCTCATCCAGGGTCTTCCTCTCTTGTGCTGTCTCTCCACCCTTCCAAACTGATGTCCCTCTCCAAGAACTGGTCCCTAATGGCAACATGCTCAAAGTATGTCATATGAAAGTTGAAAATCCTTACCTCCAAGGAGCAGCCTGTTTTTGCCCTCATATCCAAAAAGAATTGGATTTACCTTTAGCAGAGAACTACCAGGAATAGAAGCTGGGTTTAGAAGAGGTTGTGGCACCAAAGACATTATCGCCAGTGTCAAATGGACTTGGCAGAAAACAAAGAGTATCTGAGAATATCCATCTGTGTTTCATTGACCATGCAAAGGCATTTGACAGTGTGTATCAGAGCAAATTGTGGTAACCTTAAGAAGAATGGGAATCCAAGAACACTTGATTGTGCTGATGCAAAACCTATACTTGGACCAGAAACCAGAAATCAGAACAAAGCAAGGAAACACTGCATGGTTCAAAATCAACAAATGGTGCTTGCAAAACTAGACTGCTACCTGCAGGAAGCTGAAACAGAATCCACATCTCACACCAAAAAGAAAAATCAGCTCAAGACTGATGAGAGACCTGGGAGTAAAGCCCCAAACCGTAGCGTTTATCAGAGACAAGCTGGGATGAAGCTTAGATGCCCTTGTCTATGGTATAATGAGATTGCCAAATACAGCCAGAAAAGTTCGATCTGGAGAAGATAAAATTGATGAAAGGGACTTTCTAAAGTCCCTGTGCACATCAAAAACTTTTTCCAACAGAATGAAAAGAAAACCTACTGACTGGGAAAAAAAATTGACAATATCATTTCAGACAAGAATCTCATATCAAAAGTTTACAGAATCCCACAGGGCTTCCACAAGAAAAAGACTGATAACACAATTACAAAATTGGCAAAAGACACGGAAATAATTTTCACAAAGGAAGATATTTGGATGGCCAACAGACACATGAAGAAATATTCCAAATCAGTGGCAATAAGAGAGATGCAAATTAAAATCACTATAAGATACCATCTCACTTCAATAGCCAGGGCAAAGTTTAACAGGACAGCAAGTAATAAATGTTGGAGAGGACGTGTCAAGATAGAAACTCTTCTATATTGTTGGTGGAAATGTAAAATGGTACAGCCACTCTGGAAAGCAGTTTGGCATTTCCTCAAAAAGCTGAACATGAAAATTTTTAGTATATACCCTGAGAAAATAAGAAATGAGCCACAAATGAAGATTTGTACACCAATATTCATAGCAAGATATTCACCATTGCAAGAACGTGGGAACAGCCCAAATGTCCAACCTCAATTGAAATGTAGAGGGATAGCGTAGGAAAGGAAGACCTGGATGAGATGGATTGACACAATAATGGGAGTATAGCAACAGATGTGTTAGCGTTAGGAAGATTGGCTCAGGATAAGCAGGGCTCAGAGCTCCTCTGCATAGGCTCACTATGAGTCATAGGAAACTCGATGGTACATAATAACAACAACTTCCAAGGAGCACCCTGGTGACACTTTCTCCAAGTCACATTCATTTGTTAGCTACATAACATTCCATCATATAACTAACTCCTCTGAAGCCTCCTGAAAACCAACTGGAGAGTCAGCTGAGTTGATTCCAATACAAAGGCAATGAGTGACTGAGTGAATGATAGCTACACCATATTTTATCCCATTATTCCAACTCTTCTGTCCCTATAAACACCGCCACAAAAATTTAAAAAAAAAAAAGTCTAAGTGTATATTGATGGTTTCATTGCTATAGTTATATGGTAGATTCTCAAACTGGAATTGACTTATGGATAAAATCAAATCAGTAAGCTAAAATTTCAAAAAAAAGTTGCTAGAACTACCAATCTCTCTGAAAATCACTTCCCCCACTATCATGATAATTGGTGACTAGGTGTAAAAGTTGACAACAAAAAAGAGAGACCAGTAGTTGGAAAATATGGTCTTGGTGACAGAAGTGAGGACAATGTTCAAATAACAATATTTTGTACAATCTATGTATTATTCTTTCCAAATACCTTTTGTTGTTGTTGTTGTTGTTTCACACTATTCTTCATTCGTACTGTGTTTCATATAATCATTTTCATGCACTATGTTTTATACAATTAATGACGGTTGGACCTAGTCCATCATTACCCTGTCTTTCCCCCTGGATTCTTTCCCTTTCCTTCCCCATCCCCCACTAAATAATTAGCAACTTTATCCATGGACCTCACTTGATGAAATACACAGCAATCAGATTGTGTGCATCAGTGGAAAGAGATAATGAAGAAGCTCAATATCAGCAGTCAAAACAAGGTCAGCAGCCGACTGAGGAACAGACCATCAATTAATCATATGCAAGTTCTAATGAAGGCTGAAGAAAATGAAAACAAGTCCAAGAAAGGGAAATTATGACCTTGCATTTATCCCAACTGAACTGAAAGACTATCTCAAGGATAAATCGGATTCATTGAATATTAATGACTGAAAACCGGAAGAGTTGTGGAATGACATCAAGGACATCATACATAAAGAAAGCAAGTGCTAATTTAAAAGGCAGAAAATAAAGACCAGAACATATGTCAAAAGAGACTCTGAAACTCGTTCTTCAATGTAGAGAAGTCAAAACAAAGGGAATAAATGAAATAAGAGTGCCTAAAACACAAAACAAAGTATTATAACGAAATGTCCAAAAACCTGGAGTTAGAAGCCTAAAATAACACATTCAGCATCTTTCAAGATGAAAGAATTGAAGAACTAACTCAAGCCTTACGTTCCAATGCTGAAAGCTTTTATGGACAAAATATTGAATGATGCAAGAAGCATCAAAAGAAAATGGAAGGAATGCACAGTCACTGTACTGAAAATAATTGGTCAATGCAGAACCATTTCAAGAAATAGCATTTGATTAAGAACCAGTGATAATGAAGGAAGAAGTCCAAGATGTACTAAAACTTGTGGCAATAAAATAAAGCTTCCTAAAATGATAAAATACCAACTGACCTCTTTCAGCAGACAAATGCAGTCATGGGCAGATTCATTAGTCTATACCAAGAATTTGTGAAATGACTACCTGGCC
This sequence comes from Elephantulus edwardii, assembly GCF_000299155.1. Classification (NCBI taxonomy): domain Eukaryota; kingdom Metazoa; phylum Chordata; class Mammalia; order Macroscelidea; family Macroscelididae; genus Elephantulus; species Elephantulus edwardii. The sequence continues at coordinate 1,233,929 of NW_006399973.1, forward strand.
AACCAACTGGAAGGGATCTATATTTGTTCCCATTCAAAAAAGGTGATCCAGAAATATATGGAAATTATAAAAAGAGATAATTAATATCACATACAGTAAAATCTTGATGAAAATTCTGAAAAAAGAAAAAATACCTGAAACAGTGCATCAGAAAGGAACTGCCAGAAAGTCAAGCTCAATTCAGAAGAGTTCATGAAACGAGGACCATCATTATCTATGTCAGATAGATCTTGACTAAAAACAAAGAATAACAAAGATGTTTACTTATGTTTTATTGACATTGTTGTGCCATTGAGTCACTTGCTATTCAAAGCGGCCCTACGTACAAAACCCTGCTCTATACTGTGCCAATCGCACTGCCTCTGACACACCTATCCTGATTACCCCAGTCACTGAATCAGTCCACCTCATAGAGGGTCTTCCCCTTCTGTGCTATCCCTCCACCCTCCCAAGCATGATGTCCTTCTCCAAGGACTGGTCCCTCCTTACAACAAGTCCAAAGTATGTCAGAAGAAGCCCCAGAATCCTTCCCTCCAAGGAGCAGCCCGGTTAAACACTCTCCAGGATGAATCTGTTTGCTTTCTTAGCAGTCCATGGTACACTCAATACTCTTCTCCAGCACCACAGCTCAAAGTCTTCAATTTTCCTTCTATCCTCCCTAGTCAACTCTCTTATTCATAATAAGTGATTGCAAAGACCATAGCATGTATCAGACGCACCTTAGTCTCCAGAGTGACACCATTGCTCTTCAGTACTTTGGAGAGGTTCCTAACAGTAGACTTTCCTATCGAGCGCAATACATCTTTTAATTTCCTGGCTGCTGGTGCCAAGTGTTGACTGTGGAGCCAAGCAGACTAAAGCTGTGAACAAACTCAATCTCTTCACCATACATCCTGATGCTGCCAATTGGTCCAGTAGTGAGAATCTTTATCTTCTTGATATTGAGCCTCAATCTGTATTGAAGGCTGCAGTCCTTGACCCTCTGCAGCAAGTGCTTCAGGTCCTCCTCCATTTTAGCAAGCAGGGTTGTGTCATCTGCATAACTCAGATTGTTGATGAGTCTTCCACCAATCCTGACCCCACACTTCTCATAGAGCCCAGCCTTCCAGATAACCTGTTCTGCATACAGGTCGAAAAGGTGTAAATGGAGAAATGGAAATAGGACACACCCCTGGCGTACGCCTTTCCCAATTTTGACAAAGGCTTAAATTGTATTGGTCATAATCAATTGTGAATAACATTAGGATTATGAGTAATAGACCACTTAACTGTGCTTATGAAAAGCCTGTACATAATAGACCAAGAAGCAGTCATTCTAGCAGAACAAAGGATACTAGTTTAGAATCGGGAAAGGTACCTGCATCACGGTTGTATCCTTTCTCCATACCAACTCAACCTGTATATTATTGTTATGTGCCATCAAGTCACCTGCAACTCATAGAGACCATATGTACAACAGCTCTGCAGCCTGCTCTAACCTGAGCCAATCTCATTGACTTGACACATATACCTCTATTTCCCAACTTACTGTGTCAATCCATCTCATCTGGGGTTTTCCTCTCCTATGCTTTCCCTCCATCTTTCAAAGCATGATGTCCTTCTCCAAGGACCAGTCTCTCCTGGCAATGTGCCTAAAGTATGTGAGAGGGATCTTCAAAATCCTAGCCTCCAAGGAGCAACTTGGTTTCACCCTCTCCAAGAAAGAGCTGTATATACTTTTAGTGATCTATGATATATTCAATACTCTTCTCCAGCACCACAATTCAAAGGTATCGATTCTTCTTCTGTCATCCTTAGTCTTTACCCAGCTGACCGATGCAAAGCAAGTAATTGCGAAGACCACATCTAGATCAGGCACACCCTGGTCTCTAGACTGACATCATTGCTTCTCAGTACTCTGGAGAGATCCCTGACCTCATATATTCCCAGTGAAATTTGACTTTTAGTTTCTTGACTAGTGGTACAAAGAGTGTTGATCATGGAGCCGAGTTAGCTGAAATTGTTAACAGTCTCAATCTCTTCTCTATCTATACTGATGTTGCCAATTGGCCCACTGGGGAGAAACTTTGTCCCCAATTTATACTAAAGACTACAGTTCTTGATTTTCTGCAGCAAGTGCTTCAAGTCCTCCTCAATTTCAGCAAGCAAGGTTGTGTCATCTGCAGGTTGTTGATAAGTCTTCCTTCTACCCTGATGCTACACTCCTATTCATAAATCCCAATTCCCCTGGATGATCTGTTTCACATATAAATTGAAAATATTTGGAGAGAGGACGTATCTCTGACACACTCCTGATTTTGAAACGTGCAATGTTTCCTTGCTCTGTTGTGAGGACTGCTTTGTGATCCAAGTATACATTTTGCATGAGCACAATCAAGTGTTCTGGGAGCTCTGGTGGCCTAGTGGTGCCTGCACTGCAATCATGAAGGCACGTGGTTTGATTCAACCAACTGCTCCACAGAAGGATGGACAATCTCCTCCCATGTGATTAACTAACTGCCTCTGAAAACCCACTGGAGCATCAGCTATGGGTCGGTTCCAACTGGACAATATACAACAACTACTCAACCTGAATATTGATTAAATCATTCAAGAAACTGTACTAGACAAAGGGAAGTGTAGTTTAGAATCAGGAAATGTATACATCAGTGTTGTATCCTTTCTTCATATCTGTTGTCTATTGTTGTTGTTGTTGTGGACCATTGAGTCAAAGCTGATCCATAACTGACCCTCTAGTGAGTTTTCAAATGCACTTAATCACACAATAGGAGACTGCTCATCCTTCTGCAGAGCGGATTGTGAATTCAAACTGCATGCCTTTAGGATTGCAGGACAGCTTCTTGCCACTAGACTGAACAAGCAATTCAAGAAGCTGGACTTACACAAAGAAAAATACGGCATCAAGATTAGAAGATGACTCATCAAAAATCTACATTATGCCAATGATTCCCTTTGCTTGCTGAAAGTAAGGAAGATTTGAAACACTTACTGAAGAAAATGAAAACTACAGCCTACACTATGGATTACACCTCAACATCAAGAAAACAAAAGAAAGTCAATATAAATTTAAAAAATATGTATAACTTCCCTGAAAAAAAGAAAGAAAATTAAAGTCTTTACAATAGGACAAATAGACAAGAACATCATGACATAGAAAAGATTGAAATTGTCAAGGATTTAATTTTATTTGGAACCAGAATCAGCACCCATGGTAGCAGCAATCAAGAAATAAAGACACATTACATGGGGGAAATAAAATGTAAAGAACTTCTTACCTAAGAAAATCAGAACTGAGGCACAAAATATGTCCACCAATGTTCATAGCAGCATTATTCACAATAGCAAGAAAATGGCAACAGCTCAAATGCCCATCAATAAATGAGTGGGTTGAGAAACTGTGGTACATTCACACAATGGAATACTAGGCAGCACCCAGGAATTGGCAGACACAGAAGAATTTAATGAAACAACAAATGAGCAAGAGTCTATGGTGATGAAGGAAGAAGTTCAAGCTGCTTTGAAAGAAATAGCAAAAAAATAAGGCCCCAGGAATTGATGGTATACGAATTGACATATTTCAACTAGCAGATGCTGCCCTAGATGTGCTCACCAAGTTATGCCAAGAAATCTGGAAGACAACCATGTGGCCAACTGACTAGAAGAAATCTATATTTGTTCCTATTACAAAGAAAGGTGATCCGATAGAGTGTGGAAATTATTGAACATTATCATTAATATCGCATGCAAACATGATTCTGTTGAAGATCATCCAAAATGAATGGAACAGCAAAACTATCAGAAGTACAGGCTGGGTTTAGAAAGGGTCATAGTACTAGGGATATTGTAGCCAATGTTACATGGATCTTGGCCAGAAGCAGGGAGTACCAGAAGAATGTCCACCTGTATTTCATTGATTATTCAAAGGCTTTTGACTGTGTGGATCACAACAAGCTGTGGCTGACTCTGAGAAGAATGGGAATCTCAGAACACTTGATCATTCTAATGCGAAACATATACTTGGACCAAGAGGCAGTCGTCAGAACAGAGCAAGGAAACACTGCATGGTTCAAAATTGGGAAGGATGCATGCCAGGGATATGCCCCACCTCCACACCTTTTCAATCTATATGCAGAACAGATTATCTGGGAGGCAGGGCTCTATGAGGAGAAATGTAGCATCAGGATTGGAGGAAGACTCATCAACAAACTGCGTTATGCAGATGATACAACCCTGCTTGCTGAAACTGAGGAGGACCTGAAGCGCTTGCTGCTGAAGGTCAGGGACTGCAGCCTTCAGTTTGCATTGAGGCTCAATATCAAGAAGACAAAGATTCTCACCACTGGGCCAATTGACAGCATCAGGATGTATGTTGAAGAGATTGAGATTGTTCACAGCTTTAATTTGCTTGGCTTCACAATCAACACTCTTGGCACCAGCAGCCAGCAAATTAAAAGATGTATTACAGTGGGATAGTCTGCAGTTAGAGACCACTCTAAAGTACTGAAGAGCAATGATGTCAGTCTGGAGACTAAGGTGTGCCTGATATAGAAGGAGAATTGATGCCTTTGAGCTGTGGTGCTGGAGAATAGTACCATGGACTCTTAAGAGAATAAACAGGTTTGTCCTGGAGAGGGTGAAGCCAGGCTGCTTCTTGGAGGAAAGGATTCTGAAGCTTTGTTTGACATATTTTGAACATGTTCCAAGGAGGGACCAGTTCTTGGAGAGGGACATCATGCTTGAGAGAATGGAGGGACAGCGCAGGAGAGAAAGATTCTTGATGAAATGGATTGATTCAGCGACTGGGATAATGGAGGTAGGTGTGGCAGAGACAATAAGATTGGTACAGGATAGAGCAGGGTTTAGCACTATTGTTCATAGGTTTGCTATGAGTCACACGTGACTCGTTGGCATAGAACAACAACAACAACAAAGAACAAGAATGTCTGACCCAAGCCATGGTCTTTTCAATTGATTCACAATCTTTTAAAAGTTGGAGAAAAAAGTAAGGATGATCAAAGAAGAATTGGTGTCTTTGAATTGCAGTGCCAACAAGGAGTATTAAACATAACATGGACTAATAGAAGAACAAACAAATTTGCCTTAGAGATGTGCAGCCATGGTTCTCCTTGGAGGCAAGAGTGATGAGATTTTGTCCCACATACTTGGGCCTGTTGTCTGAAGGCAACAATACTTGGAAAAAGAGATCATTTTTGGAAAAGTAGAGAATCATCAAAAAAAGAGGAAGATATTCAGTGAGTTAGACTGGCAAGTGACTACAACAGTGAGCTTGAGCGTGGTGGAAATTGTAAGGATGGTGCGAGATAGTACAAAATTTGGATCTGTTCTTCATAATGTCACCATAGATTACAAATTAATTGAGGACGCCTAACAGTAACAAAATGGGATGCGGCTGTTATTTAAATATTTGCCAGTTCTGGTGAATGAAAAATGACATTGTGTTATCTTTATTTTCAACAGTTAACATCTCTACATGTGTTTGTTGTTTATAATTAGTCATGTTTTTAACTAAGTGTATTTTCTTAAAAAAAAAAAAAAAAGATAATTCCAGACTTCAGTCCTCCCTTCTGGCCAGAAGAAGTTAAAAAATCTCATCTACCTTATTTAACAACCTTTCCCCAAAATTTCCTTGTAGACTGTGATATACACTCTTCATTGCCAACTCAACAACCACCCACCCTTTGCTTCTTGCTAGAAGAATCTCATTTGCACAAGAGCAACCTGGTGTCCAGTCCCAGGTAAGGGATTACAACTGGTATAAGCCAATTCTGGCAATTTTGTTCCTCATACCCTGACCTCCCTGGCAGGTCTCAGGTCTATCCATTTAGACTGAAGGAAGAGATTGCTTTTGGAACAATATCTAGAAAACTTTTAAAAAATAAAACTGGGACAAAACAGAGGTGAAACTATCTCATTCTCTAATCTCCTTCTCTTAATTCATTTGCAGATATGATTACTGGAACTTCTTAGCTCAGACACAGACATCTTATAACCATTAGACAAACAAAAACAAAAAACATAACTACAAAGCATTGACACTGATATTATTGACCTGCTGAGCCCATGTCAGCAGGCTTCATGCTATAGGCCATGGGATTTGACCTGCTATGACTCTTTGGTGATTTGAATCCACCATTGGCTTCTTGGGTAAAAAGATGGGCAATCACTTTCTGTTTGATTTATAGTCTCATAACCTCAATGGAGGGTCAGCTATGAGTAAGTTCCAATTCTCAGCAATAAGATGGTAATGCTGTTGTTGTTATGTGCCCTGTCCAGTTGGAACCGACTCATAGTTGATCCACCAATGGAGTTCTCAGAGTCAGTAAAGCACACGGAATTGATCACCCATCTTTTTTCCCTTGGAGAAGCTGGTAGATTGAAACCTTATGCTTTTGGGTTGGCAGCAAAGCTGCTTAATGCTAGGCTACCAGAGCTTGCTGAAGATGATAAAATTCTTTAAAGCTACAGTAATAGCTATTTACAGCCTTTGACATTCCCTGCCCATATAGAAACCAAACATAACAAGTTAAAACAGTTTGTCTAGAAGCCTACCATTGCTCCAGAGGAGCAGCTGACCTAAGCCATGGTATTTTCAATCACCTCACATGCGTGTGAAGGTTAGGCAATGATTAAGGAAGACTGAAGAATTTCTACCTGTGAACTGAAATGTTGACAAGGATTATCTTGGAAGTAGTGCAGCCAAAATGTTATTTTTTTTTGGGGGGGGGCTGGGGGGAGGATGGTGAGACTTTGTCTGACATGCTTTGAACAAGTTACCAGGAAGGTACAGTCCCTAAAGAAAGGCATCATACTTGGCAAAGCAGCTCAGTGAAAAAGCGGAAGACAAGATGGATTGATACTATGGTTACAACAGTGGACTAAAGCATGGTGGAGATTGTGAGGGTGGCGCATGATAGACATTCATTCAGGTGTACACAGGGTTACTAAGTTGGAGTCGACACTATGACACCTAATTACAATGTCAAGAGAAATTCAATTTCAGACTTTGCCTAAAGTCCGTTTTTATTATAATTCCCCCAAATCTCCATGTATTATTTCCCTTTGTCTTTTATTGTGTATTATTACCCCACCCTTCTGAAGGGTAGGAAAAAATCAAAGAGAATTGTTTAAAATCTTCATTAATCCTTTTCTTTCTAAATAAACTTCATATTTATGGTGCAAACAGTTCATTTTACCACTATAATATGTATACTTTTTTATCTCCCAGTGAGTAAGGACTCTGATGCTGGACGTAGTCAATTAAACTTAGCCAGGTGCCTGTACCTGACTGAAAGGTAGACCAGAAAATATAGTCTAACTGTGTGTCCAGAATGAAACAGAAACAAATGTGGTACCAAGTGAAAATGTAGGGCTTCAGGGTCATAATTATTAAAAATTCCTGAGCAGCAACAGCAGATCCTTAACCCAATGATTCTTCTACATGAGATACTGCTCTGTGCAATGATACAGGTAAAACATCGTAAAACTGGCCATGGACAGAGGACTGTTCTTGATCACCATCGAACTATTTTGATTCAGGCAGTCCTCATGTGTAGAATGGAGGTTTTCAAGGCTGGACCATCTGGAAGCACTTCTGGCTTCCCAAGATCCTCTGGGTTGATTTGAACCAGGAAATTTTTTTACTAATAGTCAGAACTATTTTCATCACTTGAGTCTCTCAAGAACTCCTATAGGTACAGTCAATGTTCATTAAATGGTTGTTATGTTATTATGTGCCATCAAGTCAGAACTGACTGACAGCTGAACCTCCAATAGGTTTTGAGATGGTGTAAATTTCACAAGAGGAGTTACTCATTTTTCACTCACTGAGAAGGATGGATTTGAACTGAGTACCTATGGATTGGCACTGCAACTCCTTACCACTAGGCCACCAGAGCTCATTCATTAAATGGTAGGAGCAGGATCTTGTCCTTTCCCGGCCCCTCATGGGCCTGCACTGTAGGTGGTCCATTAGCCCTGTTTCATGTTCTGTCCAGTAGTTCCTTAAGGGCAGGAATCATATCGCATACCTGAATGCCCCTTAGCACTTTGATATGCTCATTCATTCATTGCCATGGAGTCAGGACTGACTCATAGCTGACTCTTTTATAGGTTCATTGCTGTTAGGTGCCGTGGATTTAAGTCCAACTCATAGCGACCCTATGAACAGCCGAACTGAACCCTGTCATATCCTGTGCCATCCTCATCATCTCTGACACACTAGAGCCCATTGCTGAAATCACCATGTCAATCCATCTCATTGGAAGGTTTTGGGGTTTTTTAGAGGCTGTAAGTCACCTCGGGGAAGATTACTCATGTTTCTTCGGAAGAGCATCTGGTGTATTCTAACTGCCCACTTTGCAGCTGGCAGTGCAAGTTCTACTGACTAGGCCAGCTAGTGCTAAAACACGTATAACTTAATCCAACTGATTGGGAATGTTCAGAGTATCAACTTCACGAAGAAAAAAAAATCATACAAATTTGAAGGTCTGATATGGCTTTGGGAAAAGGAAAGAAAAAAAAATAACTAAAATCCGTTTAGCAAATCAGGTTAAATTTGTGGTCTGCTTGCTTTGACAGCATCCCCTAGAAATACAACTTAACCACTCTGTGAACAGTTGCATGTTTATTGGATGATAGTAGTAAAAGTGCACAAAATAACTCTCTGCTGAAATAGAGAATTCTTTGGCACCACCTGAACCAAGCTCATTTGTGTATTTTAAAACAATTTGCTTTTGGCCTCGTGCTATGTTGTTCTTGCCTGCATTACCCTGATGGCGCGAGAGTGGGATTACTCTGCTGTGGAGACTACTTCCATCGCCAGCAGAGTGTACAAACCCAGCACAGCCTCCATCTCTGGCAACACAGCAATGCCCCTTCCATCCTCCTTCCCAGCCAGATCACAGCAGCCACAGTGGCTTTTAGGAGGACATCTGGTCAGGTGCATCTTCTAAAGGTAATGAATCCAAAAGGAAGAAACAGGCAGCAGAAGGAATGGTGAGGGTCAACCAGGCATTTGATGATTTGGTGCCCGGACACTCAGCTTCTGAGTGAAAACTGAATTTCATTTTTATCTATTTTCATTATGTTTCAATGAAATGAAGATGATGATGATGCTAACTTCCTCTCAAGTTCATCAGGCTTTTCATGCCCACATCAAAGGGATTAATGAAGGGTAAAGTGTCAACGCAGGAAAGGAAAACTCTGGATAGGATGGATTGACAGTGACTGTAGCCATTGGGAGAGGTGTGTCAGAGACTCTGAGATTGGCCCAAGACAGGGCAGGGTTCAGAGCCACTGTTCATAGGATCACTATTTGGTGCAGTCAACTCAATGGCACATAACAGAATCACGATAATCAAGGAGAGTATATTTGCAATTCTTGCTGGATTTCTCCCCTTAATAAAGTGAGCTCTGGGAGGAGACTGCTAAAAAAGAAAAGAACGGCTCAGTCATCTGACTGTGATGAGAATGGACACAGAGGGCTGTAAGGACTGAGAAGCATCCGTGCTCTTTGGCTGAAGACAGGAGAGAGAGAAACAGTCCTGTCCCCATGGAGAGATGTCCAGCTCCCCTTGAGTAACACTAATTCTCTTTCCCTGGTGACCTGGTGGTAAGAAGCTCTCCTGTAATCTCAAAGGCATGTGGTTAGCATCCACCGCTGCTCCACAGGAGAAGAATGCGCAATCTCCTCCCACGTAAATTACAAATCTAGGAAACCCACAAAATGGAATGTCAGCTATAGGTCAGTTCATGGATGGTACACTGTCCCTAAGACATATCTGTTTGTTTTCTTGGCCATCCACGGGATGTTCAGTGCTTTTCTCCAACACCACAGCTCTAGGGCATCAATTTTTTTTCCATCATCCTTATTCATCATTCAGCTCTCAGATACATGAGTGAATGACCAACTTGACCACAGATTATAACAACAAACTACTACAGGCAATCTCCTCCTATACCATTTACAGTCGCTGATATTACATCCAAAATATCAGCCACCAAAAATCCAACTCACAGTTGAGCTCTTACATGCATTGTTGTTTTAGTTGTTGTTATGTGCCATCGAGTTGTTTGTGACTCATAGCGACTCTATGTACAAGAGCCCTAAACGCCATTCTATCCTGTGCCAACCTCGCTGTCTCAAACACATTCATTTCCACCACTCCAGTCACAGAATTGATCCATCTCATCGAGGGTCTTTCTCTCCTGCGCCGTCCCTCCACTCTCCCAAACATGATGTCCCTCTCCAAGGACCTCCTTGTAACATGCCCAAAGTATGTCAGATTAAGCTTCAGAATCTTTGACTCCAGGGAACATTCTGGCTTCACCTTCTCCAGGACAAACCTGTTTGTTCTCCTAGCAGTCCATGGTATATTCAACACACTTCTCCAGCACGACAACTCAAAGGCATCAATTCTCTTTCTGTCATCCCTATTCACTATCCAACTCTCTGATGCATAGCACGTAATTGCAAAGACTATAGCCTGGATCGGGCACACCTTAGTCTCCAGCCTGATGTCGTTGCACTTCAGTACTCTTGAGAGGTCCCTCAAAGCTGACTTTTCCAATGCAATTCATCTCCTGATTTCCTGGTTGCTGTTACCAAGAGTGTTGACTGTGGAACCAAGTAAATGAAAACTGTTAACTATCTCAATCTCTTCACCATCCATACTAATGATGCCAATTGGCCCAGTGGTGAGAATCTTTGTTTTCTTGATGTTGAGCTTCAATTCTTATAGGAGGCTGTAGTCCTTGATCTTCTGCAGCAGGTGCTTCAGGTCCTCTTCGGTTTCAGCAAGCAGGGTTGTACCATCTGCATAACGCAGGCTGTTGATGATATTTCCATCAATCCTCATGCCACATTCCTCCTCATACAGCCCAGCATCTCAGATAATCTGTTCTGCATACAGACTGAAAAGGTCTGGACACAAAATACATCCCTGACAGACCCCTTTCTTGATTTTGAACCATCCAGTGTTTCCCTGCTCTGTTCTGACGACTGCCTCTTGGTCCAAGTATAGGTTTCGCATTAGCACAATCAAATGTTCTGGGATTCCCATTTTTCTCAGAGTCAGCCATAGCTTACTGTGATCCACAGTCAAAAGCCTTTGCATAGTCAATGAAGCACAGATAGACATTCTTCTGGTATTTTCTGCTTTCTGCCAA
>NW_006399973.1:1245520-1259153 GCF_000299155.1 Elephantulus edwardii
TCTTGCTCATATGTTATTTCATGAAATTCCTCTGTGTCAGCCAATTCCTTCTGATACAACGACTCTGTGTACTCCTTCCATCTTCTTTTTATACATCCTGGATCATTCAACATTCTACCCAAACTATCCTTAAGTATTGCCACCCGTGGCTTGAATTTGTTTTTCAACTCCTTCAGCTTAAGAAACGCTGAACAAGTCTGGCCCTTTTGATTTTCTGACTCCAGCTCTCTGCACATTTCATTGTAGTATCTTGCTATGTTGTCCCGGGCTGCCTTTTGAAATTTTCTTTTCAGCTCTTTGATTTCTTTATTTGTTCCTTTAGCTTTGGCTTCTCGGCGCTCTAATGCTATACTCAAAGTCTCATCTGACATCCATCTTGGTCTTTTCTTCTTCTTTAGCCTTTATAATGATCTTTTGCAATCTTCATGGATGATTTTCTTGATATCCTCCCGGAGCTCATTTGGTCTATGCTCATTGGTGCTCAAGGCCTCAAACCTGTTCCTGAGATGGTTTTGAAATTCAAGTGGGACAGACTTAAGGTCAAATCTTGGTTCCCATGGACTTGACTTAATTTTCCTCAACTTCAGCTTGAATTTGCATATGAGTAGTTGGTGGTCTGTCCCACAATCAGCACCTGGCCTGGTATTCACTGCTGATAGTCTTTCCAGATGTGTAATTTATTTGATTCCTATGCATTAGGTCACCACAAATCAGAACTGACTTGTCAACAACTGATTTTGCACAAATACCGTGATTTATTTAATCATCCATTTATATGGAGCATCAAGGTTGTTAATGTCCAACTGTATACGTGTATTAGTGAAATAAATTTAAAAGAAAAATCTAAATGTGTGGGTTTTCCTGAACCTGTAGATCTATCCAGCTCCTGCAAATAAATTTATAAGAGTGAAAGTGCCAAATGAATATTTTTAAGACTCTTGATCGATATTGCCAAACTGCTCTCTAGGAAGGCATTAGCAAGTTATGCTATCTTTGCTGGCTGCCTAATGAGGTTGGTTTTTATTTTACATATATATCAGGGAATTTTTACTTGGCTAACCTAAAGTCTAGACAGCTGCATTCTCCCTAAACACATGCACCGATATCTGTGTGTAGCCATGGATATGCTAGGAAGTTTGTATTTTGTACTTCACTGCCATCAAGTCAGTTTTAAGTCGTAATGGCTCTCCATTGGGTTTCCAAGGTTGTTGTGACTCACCATGGGAGGAGACGGCCCATCTCTCTCCAGAAGAGCTGTTGATGGATTAGAACCTCTAGAGATGAGCAGGAACTTACTACACATAATAATACCACCGGATCATTTGCTTAATTTGCAATGAGTAGAAAGGGGTATCCAGGGTCAGGGAGGCCAGGAGGAGAACAGAAGGACTGTAAGATATCCCTACCCTAGGTTCAAACTCTAAAGGGAAGGAATGTTGACAGAACTGTTTAGCAGATACTCACTCAGGACAGAGTAGATCTGTCCTAGATCTAAAGAATTCTTTCAGGTGTTGTTGGGTCCACTCATAGTAATCCCAAGTAGAATTGTCCCAAGGGACTTTCTTGATAAATTGCCATGTGTTTCTCCTATAGGGCCACTGAGAGTGCTAGGTGTGTCTTAGCCTAGCACTTAACCATTGTCCTATCCATCCTTTCTGTCACTACAGAAAAACCATACCCCTTGGATACCCAGAGAAGTCTAAGGAGCCTCTGAAGCCAGATCCAAAGTGGTGGTCGTTATTATACGCCATCGAGTCAGAACTGACTCTTTGCTGACCATCCAGTGGGTTTTCAGAGGCTGTAAATCACACAAGAGGAGTTTCCTTGTCTTTCTTGTGCAGACCAGCTAGAGAATTCAAACTGACTGCCTTTGGGTTGGCAGCACAATTCCTTACTCACTCGGCCACCATTGCTCCCTCGATCCAAATCTAGGTAATCAGATTCTAAAGCCTGTCATTTAGAGAGGTTCTTCCAAACAAAAGGCAGTAATAAGATGTCTACTTGCTCATTCATGGAAAGCAACAAAGGACAGGCAGATAACAGAGCTGGATAGGAAGATGTCAGGAATACTAAACCACCGGGTTGGTGAGCATATACCAGAAATAATCAGGGACACTTTGAGAAAAGGTTCATATTATCACTCAGGTGGCAGCTTTTGAATCAACCAACAACTGAAGTAGATATCCATAACTTTTCTACATCAATTTTAAACATATAATTGGTTTCTCATGGTTAGAATCCAGGCATCCATTCATCCTAATTCTGAAAGGATTGCCCACATTTGGATCACAGATTCCTACCTCCATTAACCCTTAGCTAAGTATGAAGGATAGAAAGAATTAAGGGCCTCCACTAAAAGATCTTTAACTCTGAATTCTAGCTCACAGACCCAGGTTCCAAACAAAATTTCTATCTAACATCTCTCTAACAGCTAAGACTGCAGGCTGGTTAAGTGCTTCATGATTTAGCAGCTATGAGAACAGTGTGATCGTCAGAGTAAATTACACAGTGAGAGGGAGTACAAGTTTAGCAAAATTAAGAATAGTGCTTTAATTTACACTTCCCTAAAAATATAATTTAAGTTTATTTAAGAAAGCTTTTTTGCTTTCTTAACAGAAATTAGCAAATGAAAATGTATTTCCACTTCCTAAATGTATCGAAAGTTCATAAATCTACCATCACATAATAAAGACAAACTCTAATCAATATTTTGATTTCTGAAAATAAGAAATCAAGGCATAAGGGTTCAAAGTTTAAAGAGATATGTTTTGGAAGAAAAGTCCAAATTAATATATTATGTATATTTTTCTGGTATAGACATTAGCTAGCAACTATACTATGCTCTTCCCCTGCTTATCCAATAACCCAGCTACAGCTGCTGAAAGAGCAAGATTATCAGTTTAAAGACTAAGGTGCTCCTAATCCAAGCTATAATTTTTTCAATTACTTTCTTTGCATCTGAAATTTAGAAAATGGATCATAGCAGAGTTAATGCCTTTGAACTATGGTGTTGTCAAAGAGTATTAATTAATACCACGGACTGCCTAAGGAACAAACACATCTGTCTTGGAGGAAATGCAAGCAGGGTGCTTGTTCCTTGGGGCAAGGATGGGGAAACTTTGCTTCTCATACCTTGGGAATGTTATCAGGAGGGACCAGTCCTTAGAAAAAGACAAAAGAAGGGTCACCAAAAGAGAGGATGGTGCTTAGCAAGAGAGATTAAAATAGTGGTTGTAAAAATGGGCTTGAACGTTTCTGTATGTCAAAGATTGTGAGAAGGGCACAGGACAGGGCAAGGTTTTGATCAAGATTGCTCACAGGGTCACTATGAGTCACAGTCAACTGGATGGCACCTAACAACAGCTGCCAGCCAAAAGGTCAGTGGTTCACATCCTCTGGTGTGACTGAAAGATTTGCTCCCATAAAGACCAGAGCTTAGGAAACCCCATTCTGTCCTATAATGACAGATATCTCCCCTATAAAATAGGTAATTGGGGAAACAGTTAAATAGGGATGCCAGATACAGGCCCAGGTGATGAGATGTCAGAGTCCTATGCCTGCCATTTCAAGATTCTTCTCCTTGACTGTACAACAAAGACATCTAGGAAACTTCTTAAAAATTCTAATTCTCAGAACTTAGCCCTAACGCTTCAGATTTGGTTGATTCAGGGCAGAACCCAGGCTTCTGTATTATTTTTAAGAAACTGTTCAGAAGATTCTAATATTTTAATGTGCAGTCACAATCATTTCCATATTTTATAAACATTTCGTTAATGAGCACCAGGCACTATTCTACTGAATTTACAATCATAAATAGTAAAATACAGTTTTTGCCCTCGAGGAGTTGACAGGCCAATAGGAGCTCTGTGACAAGTGAATGGAAAACTGCCATACAATGTGAGAGGTCTCCCAGTAGATGTCACAGGGAGACAAGATAGCTTAAAGAAGGCATGTCTGGTTCCACTTGGTTTAAGAAGGTGATGAAGATTGTCAGGGAAGGGTTCTATACATTTGCGTCAAATGGCCATGAAAGACTGATCCTTGGAGGACATCGTGCTTGGAAGGGTGGAGGGACAGCCCAGGAAAGGAAGACCTTTGACGAGATGGATTAATACCTTAACTAGGGCAATGGAGGTTGGTGTGTTGGAATTAGTGAGACTGGCTCAGGACAGGGCAGGGTTCAGAGGGGTCGCAGGTGACTCAATGGCACGTAACAACAACAACAACAAGAGTTAATCAGTTGCATCCCAGTAATCCCAAATTTTGGTGCCCCCACATGTGTCAGAGTTGAACTATGTTCTACAGGGTTTCAATGTCTGATTTTTAGAAGTATGGCACAAGGCCTTTCTTCAAAGACACCTCTGAGAAGATATAAACTTCTGGCCTTTCTATTAGCAGCTAAGTGTTGATTATATTCACCTCCCAAAAGCTGTAGCCAAGAGAAAAAGAATGGAGGAAAAATAAGCCTGTCCATGACAACATTCTTACTTATCTTTTGTACCAAATGTGCTGTAAAAAAAAAAAAAATAATAATCCACCAGAGACAATGTCAGATTTGCATCTGCCTGCCTGATTTCTGTTTAGGGTGGGGATATAGGAACATTTGCCCATCAGCCTAGAGGAGCTGCAGCAACAAGCCCAATTGCTTTATAGATGAACTCAATTAGGCAGGAGTTCAATTTGCACTTCAGCTGTATGAGTTCAATTTTCACTTCAGCTCTAAAAAAGCAATATGAGGACCTGGGTGGAAACAGAATTGTTAGAGATTTTTCACTCTAATTTGGAAACTCGCTCACAGAGGCTAAAAGAGCCCGGGTAATCAATCTCTTTCTCGCTGTGTGACAGGGCAGCCTTCACATTCCCATTCTATGTGGATAAATCAGAACTTCCGGGCAGCCCAGTAGGGGTCACAGGAAGTTCCCCTTTCCACAGATCAGTTCCTATTGTTGGAAGGAACAGAATGACATCGGATCAGCTTTTCAAGGTCCAAATCAATCACCTACATTTCAATTCCCTTTTCTCATCAAACACCAGCCGTGAAATTGCCTGGCCTCATCAGAATTCTGCAGCAGTGGATATTGAGACGACAGGAATTGAGAAATAGGTTACCACACGAGGTGGGAAGGTTGCTGTGTGGTTTCACTTAACTAGGTTGCTGGAAAGCACCCATGCCCACAATTATCTCCATATCACTGTGAAAGGGGTAGATGCTCCGCACCAGAAACTCATTCTTGTGGAAAGAATAGTGTAAGGAAGGAGCACAAGATCTGTTGCTGAAATCAGATCCCCTGACTCTGTTATGATTTCTGAGCATCTTCTAGATGCTGCACATGTGTGGTAGGCACCAGGAACACCAAGTTAAATAGTGCTTGTTCCCAACCTCCAGAGACTCACATTCTAGTGTCTGTGATAGAAATCATTCCCGGTGGGATTAGAGAGAGAATCAGAGGAGGTCCAGGAGCCCAGCCACGAGGCTGGGAGGGGCAGAAGGCAACTTGCAAGGGCCATGATGCCACAGCTGAATGTTGAAGGATGAGTAGGAATTTCTCAGGACAAAAAAAGGAAGAGGAGGAGCAGGAAGAGGCTAAAAGAAAAGAAAGGTGGGCTGTGGCAAAAAGAGGCCACGGCAATAAGAACAAGTCAGAGATGGAAAAGTGCATTTAAAAGCAGGGAGCCAGAGAGTCTGTGAAACTACCTGGGGAGATGGAGGGAAGGGGAAATGAGAGGAGAGGCCATCAGGGTCAGACAATGGTGGGACTCCTTAGAGCCCTTGTGGTCCAGTCAGGAGCTGGAATTTTGTCCTTCTGACACTAAAGCCTTTTTGGATGGGTTTTTTTTAGGGGGTTTTGTTTGTCTGTTTGTTTTTTGAGAAAGGATAACCCTAGTCAGAGTTGTTCTTAGAAGGCCCACTGTTGGCAGCATGGAGTTCAATACGGACTGAAGTGAGGACATGGCAGGATCACTTCTGGATAGTAATAAGGGTCTTGGAGAAGATGGAACCATGAGGCTGAGTGAGTGGGCATGAGAAATGAGGGAAAAGAAAGATAGTGGATGATGTTGACTATCATAGAACACCCACTCAGTGCCAGGCAAAGTACTAAACTTGCATTATTTTATTTAACCCTCACAACCATTTCTGTAGTAGGAACCTTGTTATTGTTTCATTTTTACCCATGAGGAAACTGATATACAAAGCAGTAATTTGCCCAGCTCACACAGCCAGGAAATGCAAGCTCAGGCCATTCGCACTCAACCCCAACACGAAAATTTAAACTCACTGTCACCAAGTCAGTTTCAACTCTGAGGGATTCTCCATCAGATTTCCAAGGCTATGAACTGAATTACTGCCCATTCTTCTTCCTCAGAGCCACTGGTGAACTTGAACTGTGAGTTAACAGCACGACTCACTAAGAGCTACACCATCTTCTGCCCCCAGAGCCGCTCTATTAATTGTCACCTGACAGGAACATCCTAAAGTGACTCCGGGTGTCTGACTTGAAAAATGGTGCCAATCACCGCAAAGGAATTCACGGGAGAAAATTTGAACTTGAGATGCTAATGAAACAGTTGTCATCGTTGTTGTTTCGGGGCGCCATCGAGTCAGAACTGACTCATAGCTGACCCACCACAGGCTTTCAGAGGCTGCAAATTACATTATTGGTAGCGCTCGCTATCCAGTGTAATGTTTCCGTAATAGTGGAAATGTTTCATAATTCTTAGCTGCCCAATTTAGTGGTCATTGGAATAGGTAATCTCCTCCCATGCGATTAACTGCCTCTGAAAATCCGCCGGAGGGTCAGTTATGGGACTCAACAGTACACAACAAAAACAGCCACGTATAACCACTGGGTCATTGAAATATAGCAAGTGTAGCCGAGAAACTATTTTTTTTTTTATTTTAATGAACTTAAATGTAATAGTCTTATGTGGTTACTGCATTGGCTAGCATAGATGTAGGTTTACATCCAAAAGGTCTTTTACATTGCAGTGTGTAAAGCTCTGGGGAGTACCTGAGCTAGAGATTTACTAACAGTAGTTTCCACTTACCAATGTCAGATACTGTCTATCTTAGGTACCTCATCCCAATGTAGAATAAAAGTCAAAATTTGTAAAGTTTAGTAAAAGCCTAAATGTGTCCAATCACCAAGCAGAAGTCAGGGTACCTACCGCATAGCACCATCCATCTAAAATCCAGCTCCTGTGCTCCCTCTGCCGCTCCCACTCCTCACCTCCAATTACCTTTTCAGACATTTGAATGAGAACAAAGGTCTTTGGGCCTGAAGTCATAGGTTATAGGCAAAACCAGAAGAGTGTGTGAAATCGCTCAATGAGTGAATAGAATAAAAGGAAAAAGTACTAAAGATGGAGTCACAAGGACCTTGATATTTAGGAGATACAGAGAAGAGAGGGCTGCCTCAAAAGGAAATAACAGGAAACAATCAGAAACTAGGTGGAAAATTATACATTCCATCCTTTTTACCAAGCATCAAATATGTGTCATCACGGTATAGATAGCAGAGAGCCTGGTCCTTGGTGAGTGCATAGTTGCAAAAGGCTAATAATACAACAGGTTGCCCCTGAGTCAATTCCAACTCATAGTAACTTCACACAACAGAGTAGAATTGCACCAGAGGATGCCTTGGCCTGTAATGTTTCTGAAAACAGATTGCTAGGCCTTTCTCCAGAAGAGTTGCTGAGTGAGTTCAAAATGCCCATCTTTCAGTCTTCTGTGCCACCAGAGTGCCCCCACACAATGAGGGAAAACGGGGAGAGGCATTGATCCAGAGCTACAGCAGAGACAGAAAAAGGAGAGGATGCTTCTAGCTGGTCTGACCAGGCTTCCCGGAGGAGGCGGCTTCTAAGGAGGAAAACATACCGTGTAAGCTCATGTCCAGTGCATGAGAGTACTCCTTTGGAACTGAGTGCAGTTACTCCCTTGGAATAATTCAACTGAATTCTCAGTAGTGCAAAAAGTCAATCTTATACATGTCATCTGTTTGAAGTGGACTCAGAAATTTGAAGCCCTTGCAGAGAAAAGATATTGAAAATGTGCCAGTAAGTGGTTTTCATGAAGTCTTTATTTTTATTGAATTCTAAAGCTCTCTGCAGTTCTGTTTTTATTTTTTCAAAAAAGAAAAAACCCTAGAGACACAGAATCACATCAAGTGAAGTTTATTTGTTAGTTGCATTAAAATATTACCTGCCAGAGGAAAAGTGTGTGCTATAATTATCTTCCATGCTGAATGCATGCTAAGTACCATCTCCATGAGACCAATGGTTTCTTTTCCTTTCAACTTCTCTGCCGCTCTTTTAACCATTTCAGAGAAATAAGCTTTAGCAAGTCAAATTAGAGATGAAAGAAATGAGACTGGGTCTCAAAGATAAGTAGTATCATTGCTACCTATTTCATTGTTTCAAATACAAGACTTTATTTTGAGAAGAAAGTTTAATTAACCAGAGGTGGATCACTAAATTCTCTGACTTTAAAAAAAAAATTGTACTTTCTGCAAGATTTCACCTGTGAAATCCACAGCCTTTAATTACTGCCTCACATTTTAAAAGGAAGAGCCTCTCTTCTGAATGGCTAATAATGTTATTATAAGAGGTAATTATAGATCAGATGTCTGCGGTCAATGACACCAAAAAAAGCATGGACCTAATCATTCTGTGTTTTGAACTTTGAAAGCAATAGGTTTAGTGAAACACTTTCTCCCCCAAGGCAGTGTTGATGTTTTGGATTTGTTGGGTTTTTTCTGTTCTTCTTTCTTTCTTTTATTTAAAAAAAAAAAAAAACAGGGGAAAAAAGAAACATTTAGAAATCAGTCCTTTACTGGATAAATTTCTTCACTTCCCAGAAAGCAAGAAAACAATTGTTTCCTGTAATTGGACAGTTTGATTGGAGGCAGGTGGTGCTGAGCTGAGGAAACTGGAGCCACAAAGCCAATTTTGGCTTCAAGCACGTTTCCTTTAGTCCTCAGCTCCAGCAGTACAACATGTAAATTGGCTCCACAAAAGACGACTATAAATTTAGTTCCCATTTCTCTAACAAGTACCTTATCAGCGATGAAGAGTTTTAGCAAATGGGGACTGTGCACAGATTTGACATGATTATAAAGCTGCCCTGAGATACCCCAGCATTAATTTCTTGAGCATGTTCTTGCCGCAGCAAAACAGAAATTGATGAGCAATCCCGGAAGCAAGCATGTGCCATCATTTTAAAATATGGCGATATTTTCTTTTTCCAGGTTAATTGGCCTTCCCTTTCCTTGTGTTGCATTATCTCCAGTTAATATTTACTTTCAATATTTTTAACTAACAGGCCAAATCAACATGGCGCTGTGGATTACAAACACTCGCTCTTTGAAGGGGCCAAAAATCAGAGGCACAAGAAGAAAAGGAAGGATTTCTCATTCCCCTGATACTTTTCATCCACAGGTCTCTTAGCTGCTTCTTTATTCTCCTTCCCAAGCACTGGCTTGTTTCTCTCCTCTCACTGACCTCAATGAGAACCGACAAGCCTTTTAAAATAGAAAAGCTGAGGTTCCGAGAGGTTAGTTTCTTTGGCCGAGGCCACACAGAAAACCAGGAACAGAGAAGAAGCAAGAGACCCAGAAGTCAGCTTCCCAGCCCACTGTTTCAACTATATAACTATATATTCTTTATTCATTTCCTCTTTACAATAAATACACAATTTAAAAGTCATTGTTAAGAAACTTAAGGGTGAGGAGAGGCAAGAGGAAATGTATCTGGTAGTTCTGTCAAATTATTATCCTTTGTACTTTCCACATATTCACTCAGGTACTGCAAAAATCCACCATAGTTGTTAGTAATTTCTTACCTTAGGTAAAGGTTTACACTGTTAATCTAATGTCTGGGTGCATTTTGAATTTTTTTGTTTATCTGTCAAACTCAAAAGTAACTCCTAATCCCAAATAGATTGCTGTCTAAAACAATAACCTCATTCTCAGAGTTCGCCTGTAGTTCTGCACATGTGAGTAAAATTACTTCTTAAAGGCAGATCCTTGAGGTCCTTTCCAGCCTCAGAATCCCAACACTCACTTTTCCAAGGTGATTGCGTCAAGGGAAATGCCACCAAGTTTTTCTTTCCAAGTCAAGAGATGACTGTGGTTCAGATTCTTGACTCCATGCACGGGAGTCCTAGAATAAGAACATTAAACCTTAGACTGAGAAAGCCAGCTCTCCCAGAGCCAATAGGAGACTTTGGCCTTTACAGATATTCTCAAAAGATATGTCAGCATCAAACAGACAATTTCTCTCCCAGCCTGTTCACATCAGACTTTTCCATCCCTTTTCAAGATCGGAAGTACCTTATTTCTGCTCCAAGATTCACAGCCTCACAGTCTCTACCCCTATGGTTGCTGGTGGCAGCCGGGAGAGAGAAGACAGGCCCACATAGTGCGAACATTTTCTAGAAAGGATTGAACGCTGACTAAACCTGTCAGAATGCAGATTGAGTTTGCACAAGGAGTGCTTGGTTGACAGATAACACAGAAATCTTGGCAAGGCTACAGGACCAATATTTTTACAGAGGTGGCACCGTCTTTAAACAATGTCCTCAGTGTGCAGGACATGCCAGCCCTTCTATCAATATCCACCAAGTGTAACTTTTCCTTCCACCTTTCCTGAGGAAAAAAAGCCAAAAAAACAAAACCAAAAACCTGGCAAAGGAGCTAAGAATGGGGGTTGGGAATGGGAAAGGTTAGAGAGAGCATATTGGAAAATGCAGCTCTTTCTTTGAATAGACAGGAACTCTGGTGGTATAGCCACGTTGAACTGCTGACCTAAAGGTTGTGGTGCAAACTCACCAGCCATTCAGCAGGAAAAAGATAAGTCTGCTCCTGCAAAGATATTTGCAATCCCAGTAACACTTTGGGGCAGTTCTGTGCTGTCCTATAGCGTTGGAATCAACTCAAGAGGAATGAATTTTGGTAAATTGGGTAGTTCCCTCTTTCATCTCAACATAAATCTGGCAAACTACATAAAACCTGTTTACAGTGACCAACAGAAGCAACCCCTAAACTCTTTTTGCTTTTCCTAACTGTGTAGAATCAGCTACACAGACCTCAGTGACCTACATAAAGCCAAAAGCGCAATGTGTTTCTCCACCGGACACAAGACAACAAGTGGTATCATTTCATGTGAGTCCGCCTCAATTGACGTAACATGAGCACAACGTCTCAGCTCACCATTGCCTCCTCTTCCCTCCCATCTGGGCCAAAATCCTGGGGACTCTCACCTATTCTCCTATGGGGCCTTCAGCAGTTTGAGCCTGAAATCTAACGTCTGTTGGATAATCTTGTTTCTTCTGTATAATAGTGTATAATCTTTTCCAAGGTGTTTTAAAATAAAAATACATTAAGCTTCTAACAACCAAGTTCACAATGTCATCTGAACTAGGTGGCCCAGCTGGGCTAAGGTAGCAAATGGTTAACAGCCACCCAAGAGTGGAGACCTTAAAGATGGCCAGTAAAATGGAAAAGTGGCCCAGCCCCGCAGCTTTGACCCATGAGCCGAGGCTGAGAGGCTAGTGTCATTGAACAGAGACACCAACAGACACCTGCAACGCCTGTTAGTGCCTTTTCTTTGTTCAGAGAATGAAGTCCACATTCCACGGTTTTGCTTTAAAGCCTTCTATGAATTGAACCTTTCCAGATTCATCTCCAGATACCCTCCTTAATCATCAATCCAAGGTCAGTTCTGGCCCATCTAAGCCACCCCCTCTAATAGCATATGCTATTCCTTCCTCCAGGAATAACACTTCACTATTCACTACATGTTCAAAACCCACATATTCTTAGAGTCCAGCATAATAAACTTCATGGAGTTATTTCATATGATTTAAGCTAGAATGAACTCCCATATCCTTTATTTCAATTTCTCCAAAGGTACTTATAACTTTCTGTTATAATAAATAATTTTCTTTCTCTCAGCCCTTTGTGAGAGCTCTTTTAGAGTTTTAACTTTCTGTCGTGGACTCATCTAGCAGTACGTGCTCAGTAAAATGTCTCCTCGTGGCCATTGACTGTGATGTGAAGGCAAAGGCCAGGATCCTAATCAAGCCACACCACCATGGAAAATATCTCGCTTCAACCACTGCACTCACCTGCCCTCTGTTTTGTTTGGATGGCTTGCCAGCCAAGACTTCAACACAATCAACTTCTTATCAAATAGGAGGCATATGGTTCACAGAACTACTTCTTCCAAGTTTGGAAGCCTTCCAGAACCCTGGAAGGCTTTATCCCATCAAAGGGTCATCTGACCTTTTTTCTTCATTTTCTTCAATCATAGGATGTTCTGTGTCAGCTTATCATTCCTTCCTTAAACAGTGCTAATTATCAGGGAGGAAATAGCATTTATGTAGCTCTTACTATCTGCTAGCTATTCTAGGCATCTCTAGAATGTATTCTCTGTTTATTCCATACAACTGCTTTGAGAATTATATGTCCTATCATCATTTTCATTAGGGATTAGGAAACAGATTCTGAATAAGTAATTGGGCTGTAAGCCCAATAATTACAGCCCATTTATGACACAATCAAGATTAGAGTTGGTTCCATGTCCTTGACTCTTTTCTTTATACTTCATTTGTTAATTGACTTTATTACTAATATGATCTCTCATTTTCAGTGTGCTTTTGCCACAATATAGTTTTTATCCTTTGACCTCTACATCCTAGCCCACAAAAACAATTTCTATTGTCTTGTTCTGATCATCCCTAGACATTCAGAAGTTATCAGCCTGGAGTTCTGACCCACGGGTTTCTAGGACTGGGTCCAGGGCTGAGTAAAATGTCATGTGCAAGAATAGCTGATGAGAAATTGGCATCTTTCCCATCTCTGAGCCCCACATCTTGAGTTCCTCAACACATAACTGTGTGAGAACCATGGTTATCATTAGCTTTTCCAGAAGACAAAAGGTCTATATCTGTATTCATGGCTGCAGGACTAGAGTCAGGAGGGAAAGACTGCTGGCCCAGTGTCATTTCAAGCCATCGCTACCCCATGCTCCTCTCTCCTGCCTGCCCAGCGACAGCCCTATGCCCTTGGTCCTAGGGTCACTCCTACCTAGCGATCCCCTATGAGAGAAGATCAAAGTGGAAAGTTCAAAGCAGAATCCCTGGGAGGGAAAAAATAGACACAGAGCTTCCCCAGAATGTGAGTGCCAATTAACTGCAGTATTGTTTTTTGGGTTTCGTGGGGTTTTTTGTGAAGAGTGGTTGCTAGGGAGAGGAAGCCCATAAGGGCCTGGAGAGTGGCCAGCCCAGCAGTAGAGAAGGCTGTCTAGGGAAGAAACACCATCGCGGAGTCTCATCGCTAGAACTTGTCCACAGTCCCAGGGGAACTTGTCCACAGTCCCAGGGGAGTTTCGAGCTTGCCCTTTGGAATCTTTTCTCCTAAAGTTTATTTTTCATATCACTCCAGCACAGATCCTGAAAGTTGAATTTCAGTGAAATTTCTGATTCCAAATCAATTCTATTCTCTCCCATACTATCAGTCATTTATTAAGGCAGGCAGGTAGGTAGGTAGGTAGGTAGATACCTAGATAGATAGCAAGTGAGATAGATAGATAGATAGATAGATAGATAGATAGATAGATAGATAGATAGATAGAT
>NW_006399973.1:1259253-1263328 GCF_000299155.1 Elephantulus edwardii
GATAGATAGATAGATAGATAGATAGATAGATAGATAGATGATAGATAGATATTTCACCTACTTTTTTGTGTGACAAAGGCCACTCTTACTGATGACTTTATCTTGCACTCAGGTAGTGAATGCATCTAGACTAGCTCAGCATGCCTTATCACTGTAGAATGATTTAGTGCAGGCTCTGCAGTCAGACCTGCTTCCCGTCCAGGCTCCTTGACTTGTTGCCTCACTTTGGGCATCCTTTCTGTAGCCTCAAAACAAAGACACTAAAGTGTACTAGGATAATTAAACAGCAAAATTCACTGATAGTGTCTGAGGGAAGGTGAACTGAGGAAGACAAAAAGCCCCTAAAGTATTGAAGGTGTTCAAAGGAGCTTCTTTCCCTCCAACCTCATACTCCTTCGCTGTGGTTGTGCCTTGCCACCAAGTCCATTTCTATGTATAGTGATCTAGTATACACAGGGAACTACTTCATAGTAGGTAAAGAGTCATCCTGTCAAGCCAAGATGGTACAAATTCACCAGTGTCTCTCAGGAGAAAGAAGGGCAATCTCCTCCCATGCAACTTAGAGCCTCTGCAAACCCACAAGACGACAAGCTATATAAGTAGGTTCCAACTTGATGTCAATGAGCTGAGTGTTGAGTTGGTTGGGAAGCAAAACATCAGAGTTGTTTCCCATGGTGACATTGAGTGGGTCTGGATCACCAACCAGTGCTTCAAACATCTACCCCACCCAGGACTCTGTCAGACACAGGGAACGAAAGGCCATTTAGAACAATCTCCTTGCTGGCATGGAGTTCTTATGCAACATTCCTTCAATTCTTCACCCTGTATCAGACTCTAGGAAAAAAATACATTGCATCCTTGTTAAAGTTAACTAGACATTGTATTTATCATTTTAAGTATTTCATTTCTTGTGTATCATTTTTACCTTATATCAACTAAGTTCTTGTCTACCTTCCATCTCCTCATTTTTCATAAACCCCACAATAATTATTGTAATCCAGCCTCCACTGATACGCTCACTGTCCCACCTGAAAATATACTGAGATCTTTCTATCACTTCCGCTGCCACAGAGTCAACTCTGACTCATAAGGACCACCTACCTACCAAGTTTTCAGAGTTGTACATCATTGCAGGAAGGCACTGCCCATCACTCATCCAGAGAGCAACTGATTGATTTGAACTGCTGACCTATCAGTTAACAGAAGAATTCTTTCTGCACTACACCACCAGGATCAGGCAGAATTTTTTGTGCTGTACATAAAGTCACTGTGAGTTAGAGTCAACTCAATGGAACCTAACAATAACAAAGGCAATCACCATACAGTTGCTTTGCTCTTGTTTTAATGAGGTAAAAGGCCCACACTTTGACAAATGTGTATGCTGTCAGGCCTTCCTTTCCACTGAGAGGTGTTTGGAGAAGTGCTTACAGAGGTGTGTCCTAGACTTAGAAGTTGTGGACCTCGCTGCTTCTTGCACTGACTCCGAGAGCTGGGATAAGTCATTCAACATCATTAAGCTACAGTTTTTCATCTGTCAGTTGGGAATTACAATCATTAACTCATGGAGTTCTTCTAAAAACAAATGTGCAAAAATAATGCACATCAAAGGAACTCAATATGCTAGAATTACGGAGTCTTTTAATCTTTAAACAATTCACATTTTATAAAAGAAAATTTTTAATTTTAGCTATGATTTTAACAAAAGTTTACAGAAAAGTTGGATTTTCATTCATTTACTGTTGTATATTTTCCTTCCTTCTCCTTTTTCCCCTCCCCCAGTTCACTTTCTTCATTTTCTTTTTTTTTAAATATTCATTCATTATTACACCATTTCCTCCTTTCCTTGCCTCACCTCCTCCCCCAGTCCACTTTGCAATGCATCTCTTATTCTGGACTGTTGTCATACATATACATTCACATTTTTATAGGGTGTCAAGTGTAGGTCAAAGAGTACAAGCAAAAGAAAAGCTAGCAGGTCCTTCACCTTTGATATCACCCCCTCTGTTGCTTTTTTTTCCCCCCGCCCTAATCACGGGTTCCGCTCATGCACTCGTCTGGGCTAGTGTTGTATCTATCACATGAGTCAGCTGAGATAGCACAGAGAATTTATTTGAGTAGTCATGCCAACATCCTTCTGGAAGTTGAAAAGTGCTGTCCAGGCTCAGCAGAGTAAAAAGAAAAATAATCTCTGTGACCACATGTGGGTATGCTGGTAGTGAAAGATATTTTCCTCGTAGAAGGGGGCTTCCAACTAGCCTCAGATGTCCAGGTTCCAGCTTGGTGCTGCATGCTAGCATTTGGACCAGCCCTTGTCTCACTTCCCCCATTTTACTGACCCTGGGACTCCTGACCCTCCTCTAGCTTTCCCCGGAGTCCATCTACCCTGCCATATGGCCAGCCTCACGGAGCCAGCCCTTGAGTTCTGGTGCGATCCATAGTGGAAAAGCCCTTTAACCTGAATGGGCTCCCATGCTGTTGCCTTTTGCACAGCATTTAGTCAAATGTGTCTCCCAGGTGGTCCTTAGGATGAGTTGGAGAAAGGAGGGTGCCATCTCTGTGCACTCAAACTCCTTTTACATGCTGCTGAAATTCTAATCCAACTGCATTATCCACTCACTGAGAACTCCTTTAGACCAAGAAGCTTCTGAATGCAGACTGCGCCTTCTCATCCACATATTATCAGTAACAAGTAAATGCTGCATAAATTGCACAAAGCAATGATCAGAGGAAGAAATGAAGGAACAAAAGGAGAGAGAATGGCTCGGATTTCCTAGAAGGTATCCCCCCCTCCTTCTTGTGACTCTCTGCTGGTTTGAGTCCTTCCTATTATTTCTTTCTCACCAACCATGTCCTTCAATTTAATGGTTTCTTTCCTTCCTTCTGCAACTTCGGGAATAGATTTGTCTAAGGTAGTTCTGACCTTCATATAGCAAACGGGGTGGGGGTGGGGATATCACAGTATTTACTTCCAAGTGCTTCTTGACATAATCCTTTGACAAAGTGCATTTGAAGCCACAAGTAACACAACAGTGAAGCTGTGTACAAAAGGCCAGGCAAACAAACCTTGAATTGAGTTACTAAGTAAGTTCACATTTCGTTTAAGTCGATGGGGTGGGTAGATTGGTGGGATGAGATTCCCAGGGCTAAGCGGCTAGTGCTGCACATCTGAGCCCTGGGTGCTGGACTCCGGCTCATTGTGAGCCCGTGTATGACTGATACACTTTCATCTTCACCTGTCAGTTCCACAACTTGGCTCTCAGGAGAGATTCCAGCGTGTTGGGCAGTCAGTGTCTCAAGTCAGAGGCCACATCTGCTTTCTCTTGAGGGCCCTATTATACAGCCCAGTGACTAACATGTCATAGACATTCCATAAATGTCCCTAAGGGAGCCACAGTGGTCCCAGGAAAAGGGTTCAGCTTTGTGGGAAGGCAGACTAGAATTTCAGCCCCAGCTAAGCCCTTTCCTAGTACGTGACCTGGACACTTCAGACCCCAAGACCTTCTGCCCTGCCATTTCTCATGCTGAGGAATGAACACAGAGCCTGCCTTGTAGAGGACTATGGGAACAACAGATTTAAACTTTGGGGTAAGGTCTCACTAGTGAAAATAATTATGTGTTGGATTTACTACAACGTTGTTATATACCCTGAAGTAAGAATTGACTCATAGCTGACCTTCTAGTGAGTTTTCAGAGACAGTAAATTCCACAGGAGAAGACTGCCCATCTTTCTTTCATAAAGCAGCTGGTGATTTGAACCT
Organism: Elephantulus edwardii; assembly: GCF_000299155.1. NCBI lineage: Eukaryota > Metazoa > Chordata > Mammalia > Macroscelidea > Macroscelididae > Elephantulus > Elephantulus edwardii. The sequence continues at coordinate 1,263,012 of NW_006399973.1, forward strand.
CCTCCCTTTTGGGCTGATAGTGTAACTCCTTACCCACGGAGCCAGCCACAAGAGAACTCTGTATATTCCACAAACAACATGCCCACATAAACAACGCACACATGTCTAGGGCTTATAGGAAACAAAAGCATGTCTGGGTTGTTCAGTTTACAAAAATCATATAATATACAAGATATTTTCATAAAAATGCAGTAAATGAACACAGTTTATTTGGGGTAACTACCCTAGTGAAAAAGACAGGATGCATCCCTGGCGTACTCCCTTCCCAATTTTGAACCATGCAGTGTTACCCTGCTCTGTTCTGACTACTGCCTCTT
>NW_006399973.1:1264958-1314190 GCF_000299155.1 Elephantulus edwardii
GATAGAGCAGGGTTTAGAACTGTTGTGCATAGGGTCGCTATGAGTCGGAAACAACTCGATGGCACATAACAACAACAAACAACCCTAGTGAAACAAAATGGGGTTCCACCTCCCATTTGATCAATGTTCCTAAGATTGTTTATGAAGTCATCTTCTGTGACTGATTCTAGGGCACTTGAACTGGTGATGAGAACATTACTCAAGTATCTGTTAAGGGGTATCTACATGGACAGTGAGAAGCCGTGGTTCCCTACAGAGCAGGATGACAAGGACAAGCTCTCACCATGGTTGTCTCGATGGGACAGCCCTGCAGTAGCAAAGACACAGGCTGAGGCCCATCCTGTGTTTAGCAGCACAGAGCCATGGAGACTGCCTCTCCTTTTCTTTCTCCTCCAGCACCTTCCACAGAATATTATGATGCATACACTCAACACTTTCTCTTCTGTTTCTCTTCCTCACCTTGGTGGCACCTACAGAAAGTACAGCTGTAATTGGCACTGCAGTTCTCTGTAGAACATAAACAATGCTGGTGATGAGGGTAATTTTCAGATGAGTTGAGATAAGCGTGTTGCGATTTTCCCTGACCTTCACAGTCATGTTCACACAATGGAAGTGTGATAACGTTTAACTGTTTCTAATAACTCCTCTAGACAGACAAGAATGAACAAAGGCAGAATGAGCCCAAACAGAAGCAATTTCAATCGGAGAAGACTTTGGGGGCCTGAATTTGTTGTTATCTCTGCATTAAACATGTCTGAAACTAAAGGGAGCCTATCCCTGCCCACTCAAATGAATATGATACTGCAAAAGGCACCACTGGAATAATGTCCAAACAATGGGGAGTCTAGACTAAATTCTGTCCCTGGCAAGTTATTTTCCCACTTCAGGTCTCCATTTGCCATCTGTAAAGCGAAGAAGCTGGACTTGCTGATGTGTCTGGGGTGGTACAAATGGTTAAATCCTGCACGAATACCAAAAGATTGGTTCAAACCCACCCAGGAACACACCTTGAAAAACAGGTCTGATGACCAGCTTCCAAAAGGTCTTGGTTATGAAAGTCCTGTGGAGGTCTGCTCTGCACGCCGAGGGTCACTGGGGTAGGAATCAACAGAAGAAAAGGGACAATGAGATTCCTTCTTGCTCAGTGACTGGAGCCAAGTAATAATACTCCTTCCTCCCATCCTATCAGCTTCTGCCCATAAGTGTTTCCTCTCAACACTCCTTAATAATCAGTTGCCCTCTCTTTCTTTGGGAGCTCTGGTCCATAGCCTTTAGGGAGTTGCACTGCTAGTCCAAAGGCTACACCTCTCTGTGGTTCAAATCCAATAGTGGTTCAATGAATGAAAGATGGGTAATCTCCTCAGATGAGATTTACAACCTGGGAAACCCAATAAATGGCTCAGCTATGAGTCAATTCCACCCCAACAGCAATGAGTTGAGATTTCAGTCTTTCATTCTTTTCATATTTACTGGTGTATTCAAATATTCTAACCGAGAATTTGAGTTGGAAAGATGAACCCAACCACATGTGCTCAGCTCCCCATGAAAGGTGTCTCATTGTGGTGCCTGGTGGTGAACAATGATGATAACAGGGTGAATAGATGACAAATCTTGGGCTTCAGGCTCAAGAAGTTTTGAAGACCTTGACTTACTTATTCAATGATGACCCGTCAACCACTTCTCTGTACAGTTGTGTCTTCCATCTGTGGTGTAGCATTACTCCATCCAGACAGCTATTTTATGGATAATGAAGCCAAGAGTTAGGAGAAGCTGGTGACTTTTCTTTGGTTATTAGAGTAAATTGGCATAAAAAGTCAGAGCTGAGTGCTTATGCCACAAGTACATAGCCTCTTTCCTTCCCGCTGTCCTTTATATTCTGGTATCACCTCCAGCAGCCATGTTAACATATTCCACACAGAGTTAAGTTTCTACTTACTCATTTGTAGAAGAGTTTAATGTCTACAGAATGTTGGCCCAAATTCAGATACCTCACTGTGGCCTCTGACCTGCATTTCTTCATCCATAAAATGGGGAGATCAATGCTAAATTTAGGTAAGTGGGGGACATAGTTAAGTGCTTGACTACTAAGTTGAAAGTTCAGCAATTTGAAGCCACACAGAAGCCCCAGAAGCTCAGCCTGCCATCCACTTCTGAAAAGTCAGACTCAAAAACTGTGGGAAGCAGTTCTGTTCTTTACACATAGAATCCTCCTGAGTTAGAGTTTTCGTAGCAGCAACTCACTGTATGAGGTGACTTATTAGTATGTTAAGTTTGGTTAGTACAGAGTTTGGTCACTGAAGATCAAAGACTACAGCCTTCAGTATAGATTACATCGCAACAATAAGAAAATAAAAATCCTCACCCCTGGACCTACAGGCAACATCACAATAAATGGAAAAGATTGAATTTGTCAACTATTTCATTTTACACGGATCCACAATCAATACCCATGTCAGCAGCTGTTAAGAAATCAAAAGCCACGTTGTGTTGGGAAAATCTGCTGTTAAGAATTTCTCCAACATGTTCAAGGGAAACAACGTCAGTTTAAATTCTATACTACCCCTGATCAAAGCCCCTGCATTTTTATTTGCTTTCTATGCATCTGAAAGTTCAACTATGAATAAGGATGACCGAAGGGGGACTCTAAGCATCGCCTTTGAATTGTGGTGTTAGAGAGGAATACGGAATATTCTGTGAACTGACAAAAGAACAAACAAATCCATCTTGGAGGAAATGCAACCAGGTTACTTCTTAGAAGCAAAGATGGTGAAAGTTTGCCCCACATGCTTTGACCGTGCTGTCAGGAGGGGTGAGTCCTTGAAAATAGACCTCCCAAAAAAGTGGAGACTTAGAGAAAGAGACAAATATTCTCAACAAGATAGATTCACACAGTGAGTCAAACAAGGGGCTTGTGTATATCAGCAATGGTGAGGATATTGCAGATAAGGCAAGGCTCAGATCTGTCCTTCCTTCATAGGGTCACTGTGAGACCTGGCTGACTCTTGCCACATAGCAACACTATGAAGTAGCTCTACTCTGTACACGTGGGATCACCACGAGTCAGAATCCGTTCCCCAGCACTCAAAATTAACAAGGATACCAAAAATCACAGACTGCAAAAACCAGCACGGTATTTGTAAGCCCCATGGGGGCCAGGGAAGGGGTGAAAAGATGGAAGGACTAAGGAAGACAAAGCAGACCCAGCAGAAACTGTAAACAAGAGTCCCAGTTATTATTATTACTGTTGTGGACCATCAATTCGGAGCTGACTCATAGCTAACCTTCCAGAGAGCTTTCAAAGGCAGTAAACAACGCAGCAGGAGACAGCCCATTTTTCTCCCATAGAACAGCTGGTGAATTCACAATGTGTTCCTTTGGATTGTCAGGATAATGTCAGAGAGAGAGATGATAGATAGATAGATAGATAGATAGATAGATAGATAGATAGATAGATAGACAGAGTGCTGAGATGTTGTTGTTGTTGAGCACGACTCATAGCGACCCTATGAACAAAAGACCTGAAACCTTTCTATAACTATCGTCATTTATCAAAGTTTTTATCATAGAGTTTCCAGAGGCATGTTGTTTATATATTAGAAAAATATGCTGAGATATATATATATATATATTGAAAAATATAAAATATATATGTAGTATGCTGGGATATATATATAATATCTTATTGTAATATACAGCTACTGTGAGGTTTTAGTAAATATTTAGGTAGAGCCCTGGGAACACAGCCTGGCATGGTAAGTAATGTATATTTTAAAATATATGTATATATTAGTTTCCTCCATCTGCTCTGTCTAAAAGGGCAGATGTGCAAAGCCTCTTTCTTTCTAACTTCTTAACAGATATTCTAATGCTACCTTAAATGTACAATACGCTTTGCGGTAAAGAAAATAGTTTCTTGGTTCCCAAGATCAATAGACGTTCCTTGGATAACTGTCCCATTTAAAAGTCAGATCTAAGTGAAGTGACTGACCTAAGCTGCCTCTCACCTGGGTCTTCCAATTCCAGGTCCAACTCTCTTTGGTAAATAATTAAAACTGTTCTTCTTTTCCGACTTAAGGTCCAGTTATTTGTCTTACACTGAATCCACGATGAATTTGTCTGGCCAAGACATTGAACTTGTTATTCATCTTTCCTTTCAAATTGTTGGGGTAGCTAATCCTTCCAAATTTAGCCTTATAGTTTTTGTTTTCTTTGCTTTCTAGAACACACTTAGCTTGGTTCTCACTTCCTTCTTTTAAGTTAAGTGCTCCCATTGAGAATGAAGAAAGGAAGGAAGGAGAGAGAAGAGGAAAGTTTTCTTTTTAAAAACCACCATTTTCACCTTGATGCTCTCTTACCCTGTTTGTTTTATGAGATGAGGATAGAATGTCCTCACTTCGAGATTCAAGTACTTTTTTCAGTCTTAAAGTCTCTCTGTTAGAGAAACCCAGCAGACCCCTACCCTCTCATCTTGCCTCTCCAGCTCTCCTTCTGTGTCAGGAAGCAGGGCAAGTGGGGACTGAGATCCAGACAGGAGCTGGGTGCTTAGCCGAACACTTTCCTAGTCCACACTAGAATCTGTAAAGCAAGCTGAGCCTGCCTCCTTTCTCTGCTGTCACTGGAATTTGCACACTCTGCGATATTTATGGTTACTGTGCTTCCTTTTGATGAAGTTTCTGATTGGGTGAACTCCATGCCTGGCAGGTACTATCCTTCATACTCCCTTACCCACTGAGGTGGGTGCTTCATCTCCAGGACTCCCCCCCCTGTATGTCAGCCCAATCTTAACTAGCCCCCAATCTACGAGTACAACTCCTTCTGGACCAGTAATTCAGCAACTGGACATGGCTGGTATTTGTTCAAAGGTGCAATATTTTAGATTCAATGGCTAAATTCAGTAATAACACCACAATTTCACCAAAAAGCATTATAGTGATTACTGAGTTCTATTAGGAGCTTATTTAAGATAACATCTTATTTGCACAATGTAGTTCAAATAGATGGTTAGTGCAGTCAGTGCAATTGTTAAACTCCTATGTACATTAGCATAATCACTCTGGAAGTGCGTGCAGCTTTTAAACATATGAACAGCTAAAACCGAAAGCATAAATATATGTCTTTTAAGGTAGTGGCACAGTTAGAATAAGAGGGTTTAGGTTTATATGTAAACAGGAATTTAGTTGTCTCTTCAGCACAGTACAGTAGGTTGTGAAAAATCTCTTTAAGACGGCTCTTTTAAGGAAGCTAAATCTGTTATCCTAAACTGCTCCATTTTATTAAAAATAATGGTTGCTGTTTATCAAGTGCCTTCTGTAGATCAAGCATAGTATTGGGCACAATGAATAAATATGTCATTCAGAGTACTCGTCCTTGCACTTTTATGAAATAAACACTATTGTTATTTTTGCTATATTCCATTAAGTCAGAACCAACTTGACAATATATTTACGTATTTATTTATATATTTATTTTATTAAAGCTATATATTTATGTATTAAGATTTATATATTAATCAACACCATCAGTATCAACAATCAAACCAGGAGACACTTTGCATTGAGCAAGTTAGCTGTCAGAGACTTCTCCAAATTACTGAAGAGCAATGATGTCACTTTGAAGACTAAGGTGCACCTGATTCAGGTACATCTTTTCAATCATTTGCTACATGTCTGAAAGCTAGCTATTTTGAATAAGGATGACAGAAGAAGAATTGATGCCTTTGACTTGTAGTGTTGCAGAAGAGTACTGAATATCCCAATATCCCATGGACTGTCACAAGAACAAACAGATATATCTTGGAGAAACTGCAGCCAGAATGCTCCTTGGAGGCAAGGATGACAAAGCTTCATCTCACATACTTTGGGCATGTTGCTAGGAGAGGTTATTCTTTGGAAAGGGACATCAACCTTGGAAAGACGGAGGGTCAGAGAAAGAGAGGAAGATCTTTGATCAGATAGATTGACCAATGACTTCAGCAATAGGCTCAATTGTGTCAGAGATGATGAGGATGGCACAGGGTAGGACAGGGTTCAGATATGTTGTTCATAGTGTCACTAGGAGTTATTCTTCATTTGGTGGTACCTAACAACAAGTATTCCTTCAATACTAAATCACTAGAGCTCCCTAGTAACTCCATTGAGCAGAAGATGAAATCAAGACTCTACAAAGATAAATGACTTGCCTAAGGCCACACAGTTAGAACTCAAATTTAGATGCAACTCAAACATCTGGACACTCTCTCATGTTTCAGTGCCTTCCTCCTTCCCCTACCTCCCAAACTGAATTGGATTCCAAAGCTACCAGCCAAACATCAGAACTGGCCCAAGGGTCTACATCAGTTCTCTATACTGCTAGTCCAGTGAAACTGTCCTGGACCCGAACTTCATCACACGACAAACTGGAACAAAGCTAGAACTCGGATAAACCTGATCAGATGAGAGATTTCTTCTCTCCTTGGCTTTTCTTCTTTCCCTGTACCTCAGTCTCCCTCGGCTCAGACTGCTAACAAAAAAATTACAACTTCTCAGGGCAGTACTAGTGTGGAAACATGGGGATACTCAGATGATGAGCCCTGACATGCATGAAAAAAAGCAGAATTCCTCAACACCACCCTACTATGATATCTCCCACTTCTAAAGCACCCTAGACACTTTTTTTTATCTGGCTAAGAGCCATCATTGATTGCTTAATGGCCCTTATCATCCTCATCAATGACCCAGAAGATAGCTTTCTTGTCTGGATCTTTTTTTCTTTTTTGGTTGATAACAGATTTATGTAGTTATTTACAGTTTCCTGATCTAGTCTAGTCCAACTGTGTTTAAAAAATAAATAAATAAATTTTCATTTTATATTTGTTTGCTTAAAAGTTCATATACATTATGTTTCACACAGTATCTTTAATTTACTTTGTGTTTTATACAATAATTCTCATTCATTATATTTTATAAAATTAATCAAAATTGAACTATACCAACAAAACCCTGTCTTTCCAGATCCCCACTGGGTCTTTCCCATTCCTTTTATCTACCCCTCCCTCTACTCATCAAATTGTGTGTCTCTATGATTTCCCCTAATGGTCCAGTGATAAGAATCCTTGTTTTCTTCATATTAAGGTGCAATCCATACCAAAGTCTGCATTCCTTGATCTTCACAACAAGTATCGCCAGTTCTCCTCACTATCTACAAGCAAGGTAGTGTCATCTGCACAACACAGGTTATTGATGAGTCTCCCTCTGATCCTCATGCCACATTCCAATTTTTAGAGTCCTGCCTCTAAGAATTATCTGTTCAGCAACAGATTGAATAGATATGGAGAAAAAATAAAACCCTGACACGTTCCCTTCTTAATTTTAAATTATGCAGTGTTCCTTTGCTTTGTTCGCACAACGGCCTCCTGGTCCAGATATAGGCTTCACATGAGCACAATTAAGTGCTCTGGGACGAATGGGTCTTTTTTCTTAACAAAGAAACGTCATTCTCTTCTTTTCACAAGAAAGTCCATGACAAAGGACATGACTATTTCCACACCAGGATGGCACACAACACCTCCGCAGGCCCTCGTCACAAACATAATCTCCTCACAAGGCCTAGGATCTGAGCCTCAGTTGGGTCTCGGATTATTATTCCACATATGGAATCAATAATTCATATAGTGCAAATGCTAATTTCTACAATGTCAAAACTATCCTATAATTCTTTCCAACAAGAACTTCCACCTTCTCCCTCTGCATGTGGTAAGGAATGCTAAGTATATTGACTAATTTGAGTTCAACCTTGACCGACTCTCTGACAAGGTATTTCTAGAGCTGGAAATTAACCAAGAAACCAATTAGATAATATAGAATACAGTTGATTATGTATCATATTTTACATGTAATATAATATAATGAAGGGAGCTCTGATATTGAAGAGTAGTAATAAATCTGCTGAAGTTGTATTCTCTAAATGCTTTTCATTAAGTGCTTAGACCATTTCATAATGAGTTAATTAATCTTGCTGTTGCAAGCATGACTGAGGTGAGCCTCTGTTGGCCCTATGGCAGGGGCTATTGCTACCCATCCATGTCCCCTTGACAGTCACATCTTTACACTACCCGAGCACCTGGGGCACTCCGCTGATGTGTCTCTGGCTGTTGGCACACAGGGTAGCATAAATGCCAGGAAGCTTTCCCTGTGATAAGCAGAGACACTCAGTCACTCATTGCCATCAAGTCATTTTCCAACTCACAGCTACTCCCCAGTGCTCCTGAGAGGGAGTTGTTGTTAGGTGCTCTTGAGTTGACACCGACTTGTAATGACCAACAGACCAAAACTTCACCTGAGCCTGAGCCATCTTTGCAATCTCTGCTGTACTTAAGCCCATTGTTCTTCTTAATGTGCCTATCTATCTCTTAAAGAGTTTTCCTCTCCTTGTTGACCCTCTATTTTTCCAAGCATGCTGCCCTTTCCCTGCGACTGTCCCTTCCTAACAACATACCCAAAGCATATGAAACAAAGTCTCACAATCCTTGTTTCTAAGGAGCACTCTGGCTGCACCTTCCAGCCAAGCTTTGTCTATTCTTTTAGCAATCTGTGACATTCTTCAGCAATACCACAATTCAATGCTCTCAATTCTCCTTTGGTCTTTCTTGTTCATTGTCCAGCTTTCATGTGCATATGATGGAATGGAAAATACAATGGCTTGGGTCTGGTAAATCTTAGTCTTTAAACTGACATCCTTGCTCTTTAGGACTTTAAACCAGTCCTTGGCAATAGATTGATCCAAAGTAATAAATCTTAATTTTTTTTTGTTGTTGTTACTTCTCTTCTACAGGTATTGGTTACGGATCCGAGTAAAATGCAATCATTGACAACTTCAATCTTTTCTCCATTCATCATAATGATGATTATTGGTTCATTTGTGAGGATGTGAGTTTTCCTGATGTTAAAATGTAATCCATACTATAGTCTGTGATCTTCTTAGGTAGATGTTTCAAAGCATAGTGCCTTATATGTGGTGTAGCTAATCAGAAGGTCAACAGTTCAGCTCCTTGGGAGAAAGTTGAACATTCTTAGAAACTAATGAATATTTACTTTAAGTCAGAATCAGCTCAAAGGCAGTGAAATTATTTAATCACACTAGCCCTTTTTTCTCTCCAATTTTTCCCAAATGTCTATCTGTTCTATCACTGTACTGTGTAAACAAATAATTTGTATTCTTGATTTCTTTCACAGTTTCACAGATAAAGATAAATTTTACTCTGGGATGGAATATATGTAGTCTCACTCATATTTGATTTAAATTACTTAGAAAATGAGATTCTTGTCAACTTATTGTTTAGAAAACGTGATGAAGCAAACCTATTTTGTATAGGGACAAGAATGTGTGTTTTGGAGAGCAAACAGTGGAATGTTACAGATTCAGTTGTGGTCTCCAAATATGCAGTTACAATCCCATTTAAAAATGGGCTATATTCATCATGTTAATGAGGTAGGATTCGTATACGTTTTAGAGCTGGACAATGACTAAGGATGACAAAGAAGAATTGATGCCTTTGAGCTGTGGTGCTGGAGAGAGAGTATTGAACATACCATGAACAGCCAAGAGAACAAACAAGACTGTCCTGTAAAGGATAAAACCAAGTTGCTCTCTGAAGCAAGGATTTTAAAAGTCCATCTCACAAACTTTTGGCATGTTTCCAGGAGGAACCAGTCCTTGGAGAAGGACATCATGCTTGGAAGGGTGGAGGGACAACACAAGAGAGGAAGACTCTGGAGCAGATGGATTAACACCGTGACTGGAGTAATAGGGACAAGTGTGTTAAAGACAGTAAGATTGACTCAGAAAAAGTCTGGGTTCAGAGCTATTTTGCATATGGTCATCATGAGTTGCAGGCAACTCAACAGCACATAACACTACCACCAAAAAGAGATATTAAAAATCAACCAAGAGAAGAAAGAAAATGGAGATGGAAGAAGATAAATGTCAATCCACACAAAGAATACCAAGGAGCAAAAACTCAAAGACATAGGGATCTTCTTCCAGAGCTGATAGAGAAAAAGCCTTCTAGAGCCAACCCTTTAATTTAGACTACAAGTCTCCCACAAGCTAGATGGTCACAGTGACTGTAACAGTTGACTGGAACATATAAGAGATGGGAGGATGGTATGGGACATGGTAAGGCTCCCACCCATCTCTCTTAGAGTCACTATAAGCTACAATCCATTTGGCTGCACTTAGCAAGTCTCCTAAGTGTGAGAAAATCAGTTTCTGCTTCTAATTGTCACCCACTAATGATATTTCTGTTTCAGCAGCAGTAAATAACTAATGTTCACACAAAACCCTGTAAATGAAAGTTTGTGAAAAGACTACAATTGTCATGGGAAAACAAATAAACAAGGTTGGATGTCCACACACTGAGATAGTATGCAGCAATACAGCACATAAAATACTGACCAAATAACAAGGACGCTTCTGAAGTGTATGAAGCCGAGAAAGAAGTCAAATTCAAAAGGTCACAAACTATATGCCCATGTATATGACATTCTGAAAAAAGGAAAGATTATATGATAAAAATGAAATAGACCTGAGAGTCCAGAAATTAGACCTTACTTTTTTTGTTGTTGTTTTTATTTTCAAAGATTGTACTGAACATTATCCAAAAATGATTGGACATCATCAACAGAGAACTGTCAGAAGTCCAGGCTGGGCTTAGAAGGGGTCCTGGTACTAGGAATATTATAGCTAATGTTATATGTATCTTGGCTGAAAGCAAGGAGCACCAGAAGAATATCTATCTATGTTTCATTGACTATGCAAAGGTGTTTGACGGTGTGGATCATAACAGACTGCGGCTGACTCTCAGAAGAGTGGGAATCCCAGAACACTTGATCATGCTAATGAGAAACCTATACTTGGACCAAAAGGCAGTCAGTCATCAGAACAGAGCAAGGAAACACTGCATGGTTCAAAAGTGGAAAGGGTGTACGTCACGGATGTGTCCTATCGCCATACCTTTTCAACCTGTATGCAGAGCAGATTATCTGAGAGGTGGGCCTCTATGAGAAGTGTGGCAGCAAGAATGGTGGAAGACTTATCAACAATCTATGTTATGCAGATGACACAACCCTGCTTGCTGAAACTGAGGAGGACCTGAAGCGCTTGCTGCAGAGGGTCAAGGACTGCAGCCTCCAATATGGATTGATGCTCAAGGTCAAGAAGACAAAGATTCTCACCACTGGGGTAATTGGAAGCATCAGGATGTATGGTGAAGAGACTGAGATTGTTCACAGCTTTAGTTTTCTTGGTCCCACAGTCAATACTCTTGGCACCACAGTCAATACTCTTGGCACCAGGAGACAGGAAATTAAAAGACATATTGCAATGGGAAAGTCTGCTGTTTGGGACCTCTCCAGAGCACTGAAGAGCAATAGTGTCACACTGGAGACTAAGGTGCGTTTGATACAGGTCATGGTCTTTGTAATCACTTGCTATGTATCAGAGAGCTGGGCAATGAGTAGGGAGGATAGAAGGAGAATTGATGCCTTTGGGCTGTGATTCTGGAAAAGAGAACTGAATGAACCATGGACTGCTAAGAAAATAAACAGGTTCATCATGGGAACAGTTAAACCAGGCTGTTCCTTGGAGTCAAGGATTCTGAAGCTTCCTATGACATACTTTGGACGTGTTGCAAGGAGGGACCTGTCCTCAGAGAAGGACATCATGCTTGGGAGAGTGGAAAGACAGTGCGGGAGAAGAAGACCCTCTAATGAGATGGATTGATTCAGTGACTGGAGTAATGGGGGTGGGTGTGTCGGAGACAGTGAGACTGGCACAGGGCAGAGCAGGGTTTAAGGCTGTTGTACATAGGACCACTTTGAGTCATAAGCAACTCGATGGCACATAACAACAACAATTTATTTACAAAATTAGAATATACTGTTTTCTAGACCAGACCCTTGCAATTTCTCTCCCCACCCCCATCAAATTGTACAAACCTATGATTAAGCCTCCCCTCCCCACAGACATCCTCATTTCTCTGCTTCCACCCTCCCCCTCCTTGGATCCTCATACTCATTCTATAATAATGGTTCTATACAATATTTGTCCTTGTGGAACTCAATTAGTTCGCTCAGCATTTTGATCAGTTGAATTTCAACAAAGATGTCAAGGTATTCAATGGGGAGATGATAATCTTTTCAACAATTAAATATTCACATGAAAATGTTAATTTTTACTTATATTCCATATCACAAACAAAAAAAATAACTCAAAGGGATCATAAATATCAGAACTCAAACTATGACACTTCTAGGGAAAACTATGATTTTGGGTTGCCTGAGAATGAGCTGTGGGTTAGTTCCAACTCAATATCACACAATACAACAGAAGAGTTCTTTAATAACAAAAGTACAATCCATACAAATAAAAATTGACAATTGGAATTCAACAAAATTATGTTTTACACTTCACATAAAATATAATTAAGAAATTAGGTCACATTCTAAAGCTAAATATCATTAAATCATATATCTGATAAAGGACTTGGACCAGAATATCTAAAGAACTGTTAAAATTTAGTAATAAAGTTGTTGTTGTTGATTGCCATCAAGTCAAGCATGACTCATAGCAACACTATGAAATAAAAATAACAACCCAGTTTGTAAATAAGCAAATGATCCTAACAACTGTTTTATTAAAAGGGCTCAATTTCATTGCCACAGAATCAGAACAGAAGTGACCCTTCAGAGTTTTCAGGAGCTGTAAGTGACAGGGAAGGAGGCTGCGCATCTTCCTCCCACCCAGTTGCTGGTGGATTCAAAGCAGCAGAGAGGCACGGCCTCTGGGTCAGCAGCACAGCTCTCTAAGGACTAAGCTACCAGAGCTCTCTTCATAAAAGAAGATATATATCAATAGCTAATAAGCATATAAAAAGATGCTCAATATCATTAGTGACTAGGGAAATGCAAATTAAAACCACAATAGAATACCACATCACAAATACTAAAATGACTAAAAAAGATTGACCAAATGTATTTTACTAGTTCCTTTTCTCTGAAAGACCCTGAGCAGTGACATCTCTAAGGTTGGTGTCACCGCTCCCCTCTCTCCCACCCCACCCCCGCCCATGGACTTCTTCCCATATCAAATCATACAGAAACCCTAGTAATGTTTATTATCACTTTCAACCACAGACTATTACATAGTAAGCCCAGTTGTCAATTATGTAAATGTATTAGTTCTTCAATTATGTGAATACTAACAATGAAGTTATTTTTAACATTTTTCTATATTAAATTACAGCAGTAGAAATTGATTAGAAGGTGGTTTATGGGTATTTTTTTTTCTCCTCCTTTCTTTGTACTACTCCACTCTCAAAAATTTCTTTATCTGCATTCACAAATGCTAATTACCACAATATTATAGCTAAAATACTAAAAAATGGTCAAAAACAGACAATAAAAAAACACTAGTAGCAATGAAAACAGTAGCACATGCTTTCAGCACTTGCAAACAAAGCCAAATTATTTTGAGTGTGATAGTAATTCCAGCACTACGTATAGCCCATAAATGTAAAAATTGATAATTGAAATTCATCAATATTGAAGTTTGCTCTTCAAAAGGCATAAAGAAAATTAGGGAACATATAAAATTCAATTTGTAAAGCAGGGAAACTACCCTATAGGGTTTCCACCAAGACATGTTGTTGTTGTTGTTGTTGTTGTTGTTGTTGTGTGCCTTCAGGTCAGAACCAACCCATAGCTGGCCCTTCCTCAAGTTTTCAGAGGCAGTCAATACCATGAGAGATTGTCCATCCTTCTCCTGCAGAGCAGACAGTGAATTCAAACCATGTGCCCTTGGGATTGCAGCACAGTTTCCTATTACTAGGCCATCAGAGCTCCCTAGAGTGTCTTAAACCCAACTCAACCCACTGTCATCAAGTCCATTGAGACTCACAGGAACCCTCCATCAGGTTTCTGAGGCTATAATCTTTATAGGAAGAGACTGACCATCTTTCTTCTGAAGAGTGACTCATGGATTCAAAAAGCTGACTTTCAATTAGCAACCTGACACTTTACTCACTATGTCACCAAGGCTCTCTTAGAATGCATTGTTATTCAGTACCATTCAGTTGGAACTGACTCATAGCTGACCGTGGAGTAGGTTTCAGAGGCAGTAAAATCCACAGAAGGAGACAATCTTTCTGTCATGGAGCAACTAGTGAATTCAAAGCAGGAGTCTTTGGGTTGACAACATAACCCCTTACCACTGGGGAGCCCTGGTGGCCTAGTGATGTGGATTGCGATCCCAAAGGCACATGGTTTACGTCTCCCAGCTGTTGAGTAGGAGAAGGACAATCTCCTCCCTTGTGATTTACTGCCTCTGAAAACCCAGTCCTAACTCAATGACACATAACAACAATGTCTAAGCCATGTGAGCTCCCTAGAATGCATTGATATTATGTACCATCAATTCAGAACCAATCCATAGCTGATCCATAGCAGGTTTTCAGAGGTAGTTAGTCACTCAGAAGACTGCCCATCCTTCTCCCGTGGAGCAGCTGGTGGATTCAAACTGTTGCCTTCAGGATTGCAGTGCAGTTTTTGCCACTAGGCCACCAGTTCTCCCTAAGTGCTCACTCCTAAAGCACATTAGAAGTTTTAAAAAGTAACTAGCAAAGTCAGTGTATTGAGATATATAGATATAGATAGAGATAGAGAGAGAGAGAGAGAGAGAGAGAGAGAGAGAGAGAGAGATAGAGATATAAATAAACTGGGCCTGCAAAAAAATGTTTTTGTTGTTAAAACTAATTATAGAGATCATTTTCATAAAGAAAATAGGACATTTCAGGTGAAACATCGCACAAAAACTGTATGTTGCTGTTGATAGGTGTTCTTACATCAATTAGAACTCATAGTGGCCCTATGAACAGTGGCTCTGAACCTTACCCTATTCTGTGCCATCCTCATCATCTCTGACATACTTGAGCCCATTGTTATAGTCACTGCTCAGTTTATCTCTATGTGAGTCTTCCTCTCTTTCTCTGACCCTCCACCTTTCCAAGTATGATGTTCTGTTCCAGGAACCTCCCCCTCCTAACAAAATTCCCAAAGTATGTGAGATGAACCTTCTTCAACCCTGCCTCCAAGGAATACCTTGGCTGAACTTTCTCCAAGACATATTTGTTTGTTCTTTTGGAAGTCCATGGGATATTCAGTACTCTTCTCCAAAACTGCAACTCAAAGACGTGTATTCCTCTTCTGTCATCCTCAATCATTGTCCAACTTTCAGACACATAACAAGTGAAAAGACTTTGACTTCAGTCAGACATACCTTAGTCTTTAAACTGACAGCATTGCTCCTTTACACCTCAGAGAATTCCTTGACAGTGCTTTTTACCCAATGCAATACATTTTTTTTTATTCCTTGCCTGCTGGTATGAAAGGTATTGGTTTGGATCCAAGCAAGATTAAATTATTGACAACTTCAATCTTCAATTCATCACGATGTTGTCTGTTAGTACAATGGCATGAATTTTTAGATCCTCTCTGTCAATGTCACCTAAGGTAGTCATACTCCCCACATGCCCCTACTGACACCACTGACCATTGAAATATGAAAACATAAGACCCAGAAGAACCAACAGAAGACTGAAGAATACATTCGGAGGGGTGGCAATACCTGGTTTCAAGACTTACTAGAGAGTTATGGCCATAAAGGCAATACAGCATTGGTAAAAGAATAGACAAATAAAGCAATAGAAGACAATAAAGAGCACATAAATAGATCCACACACACATAATTAATTTAATTCTGACAAAAGAATAAAGATAACTCAATGAAGAAGGGATCGTCTTCTGAACAAATTATGATTTGTCAGATTATGACAAATTATAATTTGTTTAGAAGACGATCCTTTCTTCATTGAGTTATCTTTATTCATAAACCATACATATAAATCATATATATACAGACCATATATATATATAAACCATATATATACATATATAAACCATACATATACATACATAAACCATATATATACATAAATAAACTGTATATATAAACCATTTATATATCCCATTCTTCATTTATAGATATGCTTAAGTTCCAAAAAGACCAAGTTAGTAAGTGAAAATCTGCTTTATTAAAAAAATGACAATATCAAAATGAAGATTGACTATATTATCACGTAACTCCATGATTACATCATTACACAAGTGCCAAACAGTGAGAATCATGGCCCAGACAACCTAACGCATAACCTTAACCATCACAATCAGTATGACTCTTTCTTCACATCTCAGCATTCCTTCCTGCAATTTGTGCTTTGTTAATGTGCAAAATAGTTGGATAAATGGCCTTCTACTATTGTCATAAATTCAGTGTAGTGGATAATGAAATACACAGTAAGTCAGCAATAAGTGTGTGTACAGATGAAGAAAGACAGAAAGACAGAGACTATATTTTCCACAAAAATAAAAAGAACTCACAATAGGTCACAGACCTAATTTTCTAACCTTGGTTAAACATAAGACTATTAAAGTTCACAGGAGAAAACCTGGGTAATCTTTGGTTTGGAGGTAGCCATTTTGATACAACATCAAAAGCATAATCCATGAAAGAAAAAATATTGTAAGCAGGACTTCATGAAAATTAAAAACATATGCTCTGCAATAAAAAAAGAAATTGTTAAGAAAATGAAAATAATAACCACAGACTGGGAGAAAATATTTACAAACACATGGTAAAGGGCTTGAGAAAATACACAAAGAGCTCTTAAAACCCAACAATAAGAATATAAATAAGTCAATTACAAATGGTACATCCATACTATGAAATATTAGTTAGCATTAAAAAAGAAATTAACTACTGTTATATACAATAACCTGGATCAATCACCAGAGAATGATGCTGAGTGAACATATTCTACATGGTTTCATGTATTTTATATTCTTAAAATGCTAAAATTGGAGATTTGAGACAGTAGATTGGAGAGATTTGAAATTTGGAGAGTAGATTGGCTGCCAGGGACTGGATGTGAGTAAAAGGGAAGTGGGTCAATTATAAAGGGATAATATGAAAGGTCCTTGTGGCAAGGTAAATGTTCTACAAGTCGATTCTATCAATGCTGCTATCCTTATTGTGATATTGTCCTGTTTTGCAAGGTGTTGACATTGGCAGAAAATGGGTAGAGTAAAAGGTTTCATTCTATCTATCTATCTATCTATCTATCATCTATCTCAAGCCATGTTTAGCTATATATGTGTGTTTGTATATTTTTTTACAATTGCAATGTAAATCTAAAATTATTTCAGAATACCAAAAGTTAAAAAAATTTATCTTTTTGTATTGCGATTTGACTGGAAGTTTACAGAGCTACTTAATCTTTCACTCAATGATTTACAGCATCATCACGCTTTTCTTTTATAACATTGATCACACTACACACAATGTAATCACATTTTTTCCTACTCCTTTCCTGTAATTCTTAATTCTACTAATCCTTCTATCCTACCCTTTCCTGCCTTCAGGGCTTTATCCTTGGTTAAATGCTGCTCTATTGACCTCATATGGTTGGCTATTCTATGGCTTGATTGTTTTCCTGGCATTATTTGTCACCCTACAGCTCTATTTGTTCCAGGTTCAAAGGGTAACTGAAGACCATAATCTCAGGCCTCACCAATAAGTTTAACCTTTGCAGTGTTTTAAATTTGTCCCACATCTTACCCAACTCTGTCTTGGATCCTCCATTGTAATCTCTTTTAGAATGATCGGTCATAGCCAGGGGTCATCTGGTTCTTCTAGAGATCATGGAAGTTGAGGTTTGCATTTTGGGACTTTAGGACCATATTCTTGGGAGACATCAAGGACGGTTGGCATAATCTGCAAATACGATGTTCTGTAACCTACTTTGGTGAGTAACAACTCGGCTAATAAAAGCTTATATGTAGCCATAAACTATATGAAGAAACAGAGGGAGATTGGGGAAGCAGCAGAATGCTCCCAGACGGGCATTTTTATGTGGTAAGAGCCAATGAGAATGCTTGATTATGTAGGAATGTGGAATGATGGAGCTCATGGAGTTTGAACCTTGCCTTGGTTCTTAAATTTGATTGGGTCAGAAGGCCTGTGACCCTCAAGCCTGGTTTTAATTGTTTTTGGTCAAACATTCTTCTAAGTGATATAGCACCAGTCTGTCTATTTGCTGTACAGAGGTAACTTGTGGTTGCTTTGATGCTGAACACTGTGCCACTGATGTGTCAAATGGGAAAATGGTTACCCATGGTGGACAGTGTTTGGTGGAGCTTCCCAATTAAAGCAAGCTTGGAAGCAGGAGTGGCATCCACTTCCAAAATAGCTTACCTCCAGAAACCCTAGAAACTTGGAGAAACGATGGAAGTTATGCAAGTATTCAGGTCTCTCATTCACAGGGTAGCTATGAGTCATCTACAACTTGACAGCACTTAACAATAACAACATGTAGTCCTGAAAGGAACAGTTATTGCTCTCTCTTCTTCTTAAACCATAAAACGAAATAAAAGCCAATTCAAATTGTAAAATGGGGCAAAAAGTCTGGGCAGACATTTTATTAAAGAAAGTAAATAATAGCAAATAAATATATGAAACTTAACTGAGTTTATTGCCATCAAGCCAGAACCAACTCATAGCTGACCCTCCAGTAGGTTTTCAGAAGTTAAAAATTCGATAGAAGGAAATTGCCCATCTTAATAATACAATTCCTTATGAGCTATGCCATTAGAGCTCCCAAAAATGTGTTTACAATCATTCCATGAGGGAATTTAAAATGAAAAGATCAATGAGACAATACTACACACCTATTAGAATAGGTAAGTTCCAAAACACTAATGATATCAAATGCTGGTGAGGACACAGGCAACAGGATTTGTCATTCATTGTTGATAGAAATAAAAAATGGCACATTTCATACAGAATTGGAAGACTGTTTGACAGTTTGTCACAAACCTAAATAGCCACACCACATAATCACATTCCTTAGATTCTACCCAAATGAACTAGCAAAAACCTGAAATTGTTTATAATAGGTTTTCTCATAATTGCCCAAAACTAGAAGCAACCAAAATGTCTTTCAATGGGTGAATGGATAAAGACAATTGTATACCCAAACAGTATAACATTACTACTGGCTTTAAAAAAGAAATAGAAAATACATCAAGCCATAAAATGAGCTATCAGGACACAAAAAGATGTAGTTGTTGTTGTTGTTGCTGTTGTCGTTGTTCTGTGCTGTTGTATCTGAACTGGTTCATCCCTTTCAGAGGCTATAAATAGCACAGATGATTATCCTTCTTTCTCCCTCAAAGTAGCTAGTGGATTTGAATCATGAGCCTTTGGATTACCTTACCCACTGGTCCACCAGAGTCCTCTACAAAAAGATAGGCAAAGCTTAAATGCTGTATATTGTTAAATGAAAGAATCTATGATGACAGAATTGCATACTGCATCATTCTAACTATATTACATCTCGAAATAGTAAAACTGTAAAGATAGTAAGAAAATAGGTCATTGGCAAGGGTTCAGTGTTGAGAAAGTTTGAGGTGAAAGGAGAAATGAAAAGATGAAGAACAAAAAAAGATTTCCAAGGCTGTGAAATCTTCTATATGAGATTCTCATGCTATTACCATGATATTAATACATTTGTCAAAACCCAGAGGTCTGAACAAGACGGAGTGAACCCTAATAAATGCTGCCACTTCAGTTACTAACAATGTGAAAATAGCCATTGATTAATTGTACCACACAAATGCCAGATGTTAAGAACGTGAGAAACTAGAGAAAGTTTAAAAAGGTATGGGAAAATCTATTGCATTTTCTGCTCAATATTTCAAGAAAGTTAAAAATGCTCTAAAATTGAGTTTATTATTAGAAGACAGAGAGTACAATTCTTGAGATATACAGATGCAGATAAATTAACACATCGCCACAAATGATGGCAAATGTGTTTCTAAGCACGGTTGTCAATTTAAAAGTGTGTGGCAATGTGTTAAGTAGAGAGAAAACAATATATAATTAAAGCTAGTGTAGGGAATTGTTATGTGTCATTGAGTTGCCTGAAACGAATAGTGACTCTATGTATATTAGCTCTGAACCCTGCCTTGTCCTGAGCCTATCTCACAGTCTCCAGCAGAACCCATTTTCCAGTTACTGAATCAGTGCAACTCATCCTGGATCTTCCTCCCCTGTACTGTTCCTCCACTGTTCCAAGCATGATGTTCTTCTCCAAGGACTGGACCCTCTGGCCATGTGCCCAAAGTATGTGAAAAGGAGCTTCAAATTCCTTGCCTTCAGGGAGCAGCTTGGTTTCACCTTCTCAAGAACAGATCTCTTTGTTCTCCTGGCTGTCCACGGTATGTTCAATACTCTTCTCCAGCACCACAACTCAAAGGCATTGATTCTTCTTCTATCATCCTTAGTTATTGTCCAGATTTCTGATGCATAGAAAGTAATTGTGAAGACTATGGCCTATATCAAGGGCACCTTAGTCTCCAGACTGACATCATTGTTCTTTAGTACTCTAGAGAGGGGCCTGACAGCAGACTTTTCTAATGCAATTCATCTTTTAATTTCTTGACTGCTGGTGCCAAGAGTGTTGATTGAGGAGCCAAGCAAGCTGATGTTGTTACCAATCTCAATCTCTTCTCCACCTATTAAGCGCAACCATTTTTGATGGGAAGCTAGTAGTTAGGTATAAGAGATAGGATCTACCAGATTTCTCTTTATTGCAGATAAAGTGAAAACCACACACAAGAAAAAGATTCAAAGGTACAACCAGGCTTTTCAAAGTGAAACAAGTCATCTGTGACACCCAGAACTCAGCACAGAGCTCAGGCTTAACTTCACAAGTCTGGTGGGAGAACTCGCTGGTTACAGAGCATGGCAGATGTTATGTTTTCTTCTCCTTTTCAGTCTCTGGGCATTACAAATGTTTAATGCACTTGTCTGCTAACCAAGAAAGTGAGTATTAGGGTCCATCCATAGGTACCTCAGAACCAAAGGCTGTTGATCTACTTCGAAAAGATGCGCCATTGCCAACATTATGGAGCAGACTCTCTGGCATGCATGGGGTCACCGTAAACTGTAATTGACTTCACAGCAACTAATTCTCTCCATCGAAAATGTCCTAGCAGAATTACCTTCTTACTGCCTGGTCAAGGTGATTGAGTCCTCTAGCCTCTACCCAACTTTATCTTGCTTCACATCAAAGATGAAGGGATTTCATTTGCTAGAAAAAAAAGAATAGCCCACAGAAAGAATCACATTTGAATTCCGTATCTGCCACCACTTCTAACCACTGTCCTCCTTTTCTGTTAAGAGTAGTCAAGACCAGAGGGCCTCTAGGTCTCTACTAGCCCTTTTGGTCCAGGAATATAACCCTAACAATACATTTGGATAAAGGACTTCTGTAGAACTCAGTGTCTATCTTCAGTAAAATGGACACACATCTCTTACAGAAAAGTTATTTATGAGAAATCAGCTAGATGAAGTCCACATTACCCCCAGCCTCAGAGATGAGCACAAACAGATCCTCAAAAACCAATATTAGTTTGTCTCATCTCTTTTTCTTTTTCTCCTTTTCTCTCACGCCGCCAAGCCTGAAGGCTGCATTCACAAGCTTGTCTGTGAATTTCTAGCACATCTGCCATCCTGCTTGAGATGTCAGTACTTAACCTGCTTCCTTTGTTCAAAAGAACAGGACCACAGATAGTTCCTGCTGTCCATAGCCCTCAGCCTGAACTGTTGACTGGCCATACGAGGGGCTGAAGACTCCCTGTGCTCTGTATTTTCCACATCATGAGCAGCAGCTACAGAATCCACAGATTCCTGTAGAAATGCTGGGGAGGGTTAGCAGCAGTGATATGGAATCACTCCCTGCTCTCCAGGTGTATCCTAGAAGAATTCAAGTCATGAGAAAACTATTATCCGTAAATAGGACAAAATTCCTGTCCACTCAGCAGCTTTCACCTGCAGAGGAATTCTCTTTAGGGAGTCTCATTACAGACAATCTGGACCAATTAGAATTGAGCAGGTTTCTCAACCTCAGTAAGTTGGGGTCAGAAAGGACTTACACCAAAGTGCAGGCTTTAAAAAAAAAAAAAGTGCAGGCTTTAGTACCTCAAAGTGGCACATGGCTTGTAGAGAGTTGCACCCCACCTCTGAGTTCACAGCTCTCCAGAAGGGAAAAATTATAACAACATCAAACTTGCTTATCCACGGATGTGGTTTATGTCATTGTTGGCTTTACAAAGCAAGAGACAAAGAAAGACCACAAACCAGGGCTTTCATGGTTTGAGCTGGGTTTTTTTAAAGTGCTCAGTGGCCTCCTTCTCTGCTCTTGCCCTGCTACCCTTACAAATACAGCTGCCATTCAAAAAGCAACAAGCTCCAAGTCAGGATTGCAAACGTGACTCCCAGGTCATCCTCTCAGCTGATAACAGCATCTCCATGAAGCAGGCATCACTGTCCCCATTTCCTAGAAGTGAAAACTGAAGCACAAAAGGATACATGGTAATGCTCAGTTAGTAAGCGGCAGAATCAAGATTTGATTTGACTCTGTCTCTTTTATTCCTTCCAAAAGACACATTTCAGTATGAGGCGTTTGACAGATACACAGAAATGACGAAAAAAAAGAAAAAGAATTGGTCCTTAAGGAGCTCACAGATTAGTAAGAGGAACTCAAAGCAACCTGAGAAGTGAAGATGTTCATATTTGATTAGGAACTTGAGGAGGAAAGCTTATGAGAGTGCATTTTGGAATAAGAGGTGCCAGGGTTGAATCTTCAAACAGGAGTCAGCCAAGCAGAGAAGAGGCAGCAACAAGTGTTACAAGAGGCGACAACTGCATGAAGTGAAAACCAGTCCGGGTTGAGCAGGGACGCTCCAGCTGTTCCATGTTGCTAGAGCACAAGAAAGAAGGCAGGAAGTCCTGCAAATAAAGGCTGGGGAGACTGTCAGAATCTCAAGGTGGGTGGATGTCTCTGTTATCATGGTAAGAAGTGTGTGCTTAATCCTGAGAATAGGAGGGCCTTTGGAGATTTCTAAACCGCGGGAGAGAGGACACGAACAGGAGCTTTATTAGAAAAATTGATGACAACCATAAAGGGATGGACTTGAAAGGAACATCCTAGTGAAGACCAGCTGAGAGGCTACTCAGCCACACAGGAGATAAAGAGGAAGACGCAGGCACTGGGTATGGGAAGGTGTGATTAGAACCAAGAGCTTTTCAGTGGGGAGGATGGCGAGACTGGGAAATTGCTTGGATTGAGGGAAACCAAAGACTCAGGGACAACTCCCAAACTGCAGCAGGGCGGCGGGAGTGGAGGCCTAGTAATTCCACTCACTGAGCATGGAAACCAAGAAGAGGTACCAGTGAAGTCAAGTTCTGGGCACATAGATCTTCCTCCAAGCTCAAATTTGGCTCCGCCTTAACTTTACAGCTTGAGGCAAGATCCTTACTCCCATCCACCAAGACAAGATGATGCTAATACCAGCCTCACAGATTGTGGTGAAGATTAAATGACAAAGTGCTTGTGAGACACTGAACACATTGTCTAGAATTCAATACGCAGTAAACTGACATCTGTGAGCTATTCGCTGCTGTCAAGTCATCTGGGGCTTAGAGTGACTTCAGGCACAAGAGGTTCAGGTTCTTGTGATCCATACAGTTTTCAGGGATGAGTTTTGGAAGTAGATTGCCAGACCTTTCTTTTTAGTCCAAAGCTAAAGATCTGCTGAAATCTGTTAATAAAAGCCTTGGCTGATGGATGATGGCTGCACTTGAACTTGACTTGCTGAGAATCAAGCATGAGTTTCCCACCTAGAAGGCACAAATTCTATCCCTGAACCATGACTAACATCAAATTAGCATTAACTGTTTTGTCATTAGATGCATAAGTGTGTTTCTCCCTTGGAATGCAACCAGTTCCACACAGCTTACCATAAGAGTATGTCCAGACTGGATATCTCTATAAACACTACCTCATGGATGGCCCCAGTTTCTCTGTTAGCACTAGGTTATGCTTTATATTTCAGCAATGGCCAAAGACACAGACTCAGATGTCTTCAGTCCCATCTAGAGCTCCTCATCATTCTTTTAACCATCTTCATCTCATAACAAAGAAGTCCCTCAGGCCAGGGTGAGGCAAGTGATTGCCACAAAGGACTAGCATACAGGAGCTTGGCAGATGTTTATTTACTGCCAGTTTTTCCTCTTGCTGATGATTTAAGTACAAGCTTCCCATTCCTTCTTCCAATAGCTGACCAAAAGTGGATTTAAAACTGATAAACACAGCTGTGGTCAGCACACTGGTGAATTCCCCCAACCGCCTAGTGCCTGGTCTTCAACAGTCTTCGTATAAAAAGAATGAGAGGAAAGTTGAGAGTTTTGAATGCCTGTATACTCACGCAGTCTCTCATTTAGTTCTCAGGCTTATGAGGTAAGGAGTGTTAACCCCATTTTACAGATGAGCAAACTGACACTCAGCAAGTCTAAAATGTTAAAGGTCATACAGCTGCTGTTTATCTATATTTGAGAGTCAGAAAGTGATCGATGTCTGTTCTAGGAATTAGGAAGATTGATGTTAAGAACATTTAAAAATAGTCCTGCACATTTTCCCAATCTTGAAACAGGTTTACTAATTAGGGACATGGCTGAAAGAAGAAAAAATACAGCAAACTGACTCAGTTCCCAGAAAAATGTCACTTCTCCTCATCACTTTGGGACAACCCCAGCAAAGCCTGGACAGCAGAGAAACAGAAAGGGGTGGGGGGAGAAAAGAGGAAGAAGACAAAGCAGCATGAAGGCCAAGTTGAGGGCCCTGCAACTGTGGTTCGACTCCGGGGGTGCTCACAAGTTCTAAAATACCTGCTCTAAAATCAAAGGCAGGCTAGAGGGCTCATTTCCTGTTTCTAAATAGACTCTTGCTCTGATGGTATCTGATTCCCCTGCGTCATGGGAAATGGCCGCCCTTTAAATGACAAATATCTCAGGAACCCCTCAACCCAAAAGAAGGTACTCTGTGGAAGGCTAAGTGAGCTTTCTCAGAGCTTCCAGAAACAGCAGACTCAGGTCCTGCTGGATGACTGGCCTCCTCCCCTCTCCTTACTCCTGCTCCTCCTTGTCCCCTCCTTGTCCTGTCCTCCTCCTTGCTCCCTGCTCCTTCTCATCTACCTCCTTCCACTCCTCCTCCCTCTCCAGTCTTCTGCCCTTTCCCACCCTCCTCCTCCCTATCCCCTGCTCCTCCCATCCTCCTCTTTGCTGCCTGCTGCTCCCCCTCTTCCTCCCTCTTCTGTCTTCTGCCCCTACCCACCTCCTCCTTCCTGTCTCCTACTTCTCCCCACCTCCTCCTCCCATCTTCTGCTCCTCCTTCCCATCTTCTTCCTTCTGCCTCCTGGGGCTTCTCATTTTCCTCCTCCTGTCTTTTCCTTTCCATTCTCCTCTTTCACCTTGTTCCCTGTTTCTCCTCATCCTCCTCCTGTCACTTGTTGTCACCTTCTCAACTTCCCTCTCCTCACTGTCTCCCGTTTCTCCCCAGCGCCCAGTCCCTCATGGCCCCCCCTGGTTTTCCTATCACTATGCCTGCCCCTGCTCCCTTCCACTTTCTACCCTCCCTGCTCCTCCCTACCTCAGTGCTTCTCCCAGTCCTCCTGCTAAGCACAGGGACACCTTGAAGCCCTCCAGGGATTGATAAAAGTCCCACAGTGCTGTTCCTTGTGAATATTATCAGAGGAAACACTTGAGAGCTAAGCAGCAAACAGAAACCCTTCTACACCTGCTGCCTCTCTGTCACTTGTTACCTCCGGGCCCCCCCCCAAGCTCCATCCAGGTGTCTCTGTGAGAAGAAAGAGTCCATTCAGGACTGTGGCTGGTAGTTCTTCAGTTGATTTCTCCATCATACAGAGATGAAGGAAAGACACAATAGGAGGCAACAAAGCCCAATGTTTCATCCCATGGTCATGAGTGGAGCTTGGTTCTTGGCCTTGGAATGAGATTGAGACCCTCACTCTTCATTTGACAGTATATTCAGTGGCTAAGAACTGTGGCTAACTCAGAGTATTCTGACTTATGTGAGACAAAATATCTAAACTATTTAACCTGGTGTATGGCACTAAGATTTGAGAGCTCATTTCCCCATACTGTGCCTTCTCAGGCATATGCAAACACACACCCACCACTCCTACCTCAGGCACATGCAAACACGCACACGCATACACACACAACATTCCAGAGGAGCTTGTTTCGTATCTCTGTTGTGCATTTTCCCTCTGGCATACAGTGAGAGTGGGGCGGAAGCTACTCAAAACCACCTCCCTCTAAGCCTCTAAAAAGCAGCTCACGCATGGAACTGTGAGACAATTGTGTGCCATCAAGTAAGAGGCAACTCATAGCTGGCTCTCCAGCAGGTGTGCAGAAGCTGTGAATCACACGAGACTAGATAGCCCATCTTTCTCCTGTGAATGACCTGGTGCATTCGAACCACCCATCTTTGCATTGACAGTACAACTCCTTCGCCACCAGGCTCTCCAGGTGTGGAAAATAGGCAGCAGCAGTTAGCTCTGAGACTTTGGACAACTCACTGAGGTACTGAGAAGGAATTAATTTGAGTCATCCCATCTCATCCAGAGCTGTATATACCGTAAACCACTCCTCTAAAGAACTGTCAGCACTATGGCTTTCCTCACCTCAGCCTGAGGTCACTCACTGCATCCTTGGAGCAGTACCTTCTTGTCTCTGCAGCCTGTTCCCCTTAATCCCTGAGATCTTTAAACCAGTCAGTCATTCTTCACCATTTCTCTCATGACGGGAATCAGCATGTGCTGGAGTCAGTCCCAGGTTCACCTTTTCTAAGGTCTCACTGTTAGCTTGAAATCAGCCATGTTGAAAGTATTTACACCATGGCAATTGGGCAATTTTTAAATCAGGGCTTTTGATTTCTTTCAAAGAGCTGGTTTTGATAATTTTCAAGCATAGCACTAGACCCTATGGGGATGAAAACAGATCTATAGGACCCCACCCTACACTTTTTAACCACCCAAACCCATTCTCTTTTTCTTAGCCCAGCCATCAACTAGGAGACTTTAGAGTAGGAGACAGTGTCTTTACTATACCTGGTTGATTGCATGCAGCGTTAGGACACAATGTCTGCATCTCTGCTCAACTATTAGTATGGGTCCTTTCAAGCTGCATCCCTGAAGTCACAGAATTGGATGAAACTTAAGTTTCTTCATCCACAAAAGGAAGCTGCTAGGAATAGCCAGTGAGAGGGTGCCTGGAACATTATAAAGCCCGGCATACTTCAGTTTTCTGCTTGTGCTTTACCAATCTTTCCACATTTTTTTTTCTTCCTTCAAATTAGCTTTGATCACGAGCTCTCAGAAAACCACCCAGTGAAGTGCACTTAAAGCTTGGCAAACTCAGGAACAAAAAAAGAAAAAAAGCTACTTTTCACAGAAGTGTTTATAAGACTTGCCCATCTCAAGATCCTATTGTGAGCTAAGAAATACAGCGAGAAATTATCCCAAAGCTGTAAGGCGCCTTGTGGCTGATCACACACTCTCATTTTACAACTGAGACAACAGAGGCTTATTCCAAGCTCCCTATCCAAAGACAACAGAGCTTCAGAGCAGAAGCACGTAGCAACACGTGTTAAAATGGGAGAAATGGTTGATTTCCATAACTTCTCCACCTCATTTATGTTTTATGGTGGTCAAACTTTTCTTGAGCAATCAATATTGTGTAAATCTGCTCTGGTCACCCCATACCACTTGATATTGACCAGTATTCTGGGCACTCTAGAATGGTTTGACCTCCCAGATTTTCCTGGCTGTTAGTGTTCTGAATGCTAATATGATCTTCCATCAAATGGATGTGTTTAAAAGGCAAAAGTTAGGTGGATACCTTCTTTCTACACTGCTTGACTGTTGCTGCTAGCAGATTAGCTCATACTGACGTCGGCACTGCAACGTCCTTCTTCCAGCTCCTGTGTATCTTGACCTAGCTTCCTAATCCCTGATTTGCATCTTCAGGTGTCCAGTCTCCAGTACAAGCAGACATGGCAGCAACTTCCAGCGCAACTGTCGGTATTCTCAGAGATAGCCACTCATTCACCTGGTGATCAATTGCATATTCTTCTATAGAGCTCTGGCAGGGCAGTCAGTAGGGACCATGCTGCTAACGTAAAGGCTCTGGTGGTTCAAATCCACCAGTGGTTATTCAGAATAAAAATATGGGTCATTCCTCCCATGCAGTTTACAGCCTTTGAAACCCAATGGAAGGTAAACTAGGAGTTAGTTCTCATTAGACAACAATGAGTTGAGTCAAACTGATTTTCTTCTAGGAGTCCTTCCAGGGCCCAGCCTAAAACCTGATCTTCAAGCCCTTTCATTGATTGTGTAGATTACTTGCCCTGTATGAAACATTCCTCTGTTTAGCATATTGAAATTTTTGTCTATATCTTGTTTTAAACTCGGGCTGATATATCTGCCCACAGCTTCCCAGATTTGGAAAATCTGTGTATTTTGTGATGTTCCAGTAACAATTATCTGAAAAACCTGTGTGTCTAATAATTTTTTTCCTGGACTCTGAAATCAGTTGTAGGAGGGACACTGGAGTTCCACTTTCCGTTGGCATTCCTATTAATGGATATGGGAATTTACATGACTCTGGCCTTCCTCTACCTCCATAAAGATTTATAGCTACAGAATCTCTAAAGATAATTCTATTTTGTCTTATTGGGTCTCTAAATTCAGAGTCAATTCACTGACAGTGGAATGGGTAGCCTTCCCCTTGTGCTCCTGAGACAAACACACTAACTACAGATTGTTCCTCTGCTAAGAAGAATTTGAAGGGTTCAAACTAAAGTAGATCCCATCTAAGATTTGGGGAGGTGGAGTACCATTCTCACTCTGAAAAAAAATTCTCCAATTCTATTTTAAAACAAGGGCAGGCAAGACCAATGTCTTCCAGTCTTTTGATCAGTAGAGTAAGTCCTGGCCTCTAACCTTTACCATTGCTTCTGACAGTGTCATTGTACCTCACTGAATGGGAAAATATTTGGGTGGAGACCTCACCAGAATGATTGATTGACCTTTATTTTTCTTTGACCTCCATTCAAAGCACAATGACATAAATGACCCTCCTGCCCACCATCAATGAGATCACCCCATTTACAAGCAAAATCACATGTTCCTTACTCTTTTTCTATTTCCATCCTAGTCATCTGAATTCAAGAACTAATTTCAGATCATCTTCCCATTTTCACTTCATGCTGTGTCGTCAAAGACACGTGTCTGGTTAGTTAGCAGAATTACACAGATGCGTCGGTCTCAAGACCAGAGCAAGGGAGGATCTTCTTGAGGAGTTTGTTTCAACACTGCATTCTAGAAGATGGTGGAGCAAGAAAATGGCAAACACTCCCATTATGGATTGGATTGGATTGTGCCCCATAAAAACCTGTGCTGATTTCTGAAGCCCCTTATTTGTAAAGATGACTGTTGGGAATAGGAGTGCTGTTGAATGGTGTCATACCAGAACAGGATAGGTCTTAAACTCAATCCCTCTGAATAATTCAATGAGCAGAAAAGACACAGAGACACATATTGAGAGAAGATTGAACTCTACATGCCAGGGAACGCCATGGAAACAAAGAACACCCAGGAGAGATTAAGAAGATATACATAGTTGAGATATTAATTTGGATCTTTAGCTTCCTGAACTATAAAAAAAAATAAATAAATGTTTGTTCTTTAAAGCCATGGCTTTAAAGTGGTATTTGAGATGTGACAACACATCTCATGACAACATGCCTTAGGAAACTAAGACAAAGCTTAAATAAATGTCTAAAAGATGAGAGTATCAGGGTTCCCCAGCTCCTGCCCTTGGCTTCTACCCCTCCCCATTGCTCACACGGGTCCTCTGAGATTGCCACCTATAGTCTCAACCCTCACACAGGCTCTGGGACAAACCCAGATGTCACCCTCGGTGATTTTCCCTCACACTCATCATCAGCCCAGATTATGCAAACTCACTGCCCACTCAGGCATGGATGTGGCCATAAAAGCCCCATGGGTGACTTTTTTCAAACAGGTGCCTCAGGGGATCTCCTCAGATTGTCTCTTTAGTCAGCTCTATCAGCCTGGTACATGGAATGCCCTTCAGTTCACTTACTCACTCACTCACTCACTCACTCACTAACCCACCACCATCGAGGCAGAACTGATTCATCGCTGACCCTCCATTGGGCCTCCAAGGCCATAAACTGCATGTGAGGAGATGGCTCGTCTTTCTTCCACTCTGTTTATGAGGCTTCACTTTTTTACACTATAGCACAGATGGCTCAGCGGTCTACCACTCTGTTCTTCCATACGGGAGACCCTGGCTTGACTTTCATACAGTCAGTGCACCTTGAACACAACCACTACCTGTCTGTCAGCAGATGTTCATGTGTTGCTGTGATGGTGAACAGGTCTCAGCCGAGTTTCCAGATTAAGATGAACTGGGACAAAAGGGCTATTGATCTACTCCTAAAAATCTGCCATGGAAAACTTTGTGGGTCCCAAAGGTCCAATCCTACTGTATGAGGGGTTATCATGAATCAAGGACCAATTTAAGGCATCTAAAAACAACAGCAACTAAATTTTAACTTTAATATCACAGAGATATGTAATATTTTTAAGAAATCAGGACACAAAATAGTATATAAAGATACAGCAAGCTGCTTTCACCTGAGCTCCCTCATCCTGTTCAATGGAAGCAATAGCCTTCATTCAATAGCCTTCAATCAGTAGCCTTCTACATGCAATTCCCAAC
This sequence comes from Elephantulus edwardii, assembly GCF_000299155.1. Lineage (NCBI taxonomy): Eukaryota > Metazoa > Chordata > Mammalia > Macroscelidea > Macroscelididae > Elephantulus > Elephantulus edwardii. The sequence continues at coordinate 1,295,781 of NW_006399973.1, forward strand.
ATTTCCCTTACATACATGAGGCAAACAGTAGGAAGTGGCTAACTTAACTGTTTTTTCCAAATCATATTTCCTCAACTGAAGTGGCTAGAAACTCTGACTGTGGCTTTCTCAACCTTCTCTGTAGCTAGAGGTGGGCATGTGATCCTGACTTGGGCAATGAGATATAAGTGTAAAGTCTCCCAGGATGGGTGGGAAGGGAGCAGGAGACTTCTGGGTAGTTTTTACTTTCCAGAGTGGGGGAAAAAAAGGCGATTGTAAATTGTATCAATCAATAGATACCCTTCCTCTTGCCTTGTACTTGAAAGTGATGCTTATACCTGTGGCAGCCATCTTTAAGTCACAAGATAATAAAAACAAGGATAAAAAAACAAGTGTATTTGGTGAGAATGTGGTATAAAATAATAAAGAACCACATTATTAAACAGCTGAGCCAGTACCATCAACTGCTGACTTCCAGACTCAGTGTTACCTGGGGAAAGCAAATTGCTTTGCTTTTAACCCGTGTTAGTTACGTTTTCTGTGTTTTGCAGGAAAACCCCTCCAATTAAAAAAAAAATTGTATATGCATCATCTGTAGCTTTTACTTTAATTCAAATAGATGTGTGCTTTACCCAGTACTCTGGGCCTCACTCTTTCAGTCAGCAGTGTGTCATAGCCATGGCCTCACATAAGTTCATGTAGACAATCTCAATTTGTCCAACAGCACCAGAGTACTGCAGGCTGTTGGTAGTGTATTGAATGTATACTACCAAAAAGCAATGGGGGAAAGCCCTAATCCCAGTGCTGAACACTGTTGCAAGTAACAACTTCATCTATGCCTCTCTACACACACGTATAAGTACAGCTATACAATAAACGCATAGAGGAGAGAGGCTGGTAGACTTTTCTCTTGGGCTCCTGCCCTTGCTCCCAATTCACTCACTTGAACTTGATGTATGGAGCCATTCCTTTCTGTCTTGAACTCCCCTTGGATTAGTTTATTCTTCAGCACTTAACCCTAAATCCTACGAGACCCGAGACCCTCCACTTTGCACAACAGTGGGGTCTTGCTCAGTTTGGATAAGTGGCCTTCAGCCTTCTTTCTCCACAATGGAAAGCCAGATCAGCTCTATTCAGGCCCTCGTCTGATTTCCTTTCCAGCCTAACCCTAATCTGTGCCAGACCAGATACACACGGGCATGCAGCACCTGGATGTGCTCCCTCAGCCCTACTCCACCACACTGTTTCCAGAGCCTGCCCTCCCCCCATGTCTACCCCTTCCTGCTTTGGTTAATGGGTCCACATCAAGCCGACTGGGGCTGAACTCCCACAGGAAATAGAACGCGCGGCCACACCCCACTCACATCCAGCCTTTGGCCCCTGGTTTCAGCACCTGTAACCCAACCTCGGAAATTCATACCAAAAACCCAACCCTCACCCTTCAACCAAAATTCCACTTGTCGGCAGAAGGTGACAACTGCCACAGCTGGGTAGAGCAGGATGCACAGAGCTAGGAAACCAGATATGTAAGAACATATGAAACACATGTGCTTATTTGTGTACCAATGAAAGCAAGCATATTTAACATTCTATCAGATCCTACTGGCTTGTGATCACCAGTCTGTGCCCAGCCAGCCAGGGAACAAAAGCTAAGAGCTGAAACACATGCAGTGACTCAGCACAGATGTGCAGGTCACATTTTCAGTGTCAATGCCTTGCTTTTAGTGCAAAAGTTCATCTTCTCTGATTAGTCAGTCTCTGAGCTTCTTGTGCCCTAGTCTGCTAGCCTATCTCCAGTTCTATCTCCTAACACCCCCCACTCTCTGTCCCCAACGGCTACACCTGGGCTCTCATAGACCAACAGAAGAGCAGGGGTCTTCTGAGACCATCTGATCCAGTTCCCAGATTTTAAAGACAAGGAAACGGAAGTTCAAAGCGGAGTAGTGACCCAGCAAAGACACAATAATTTGTGGCAGGACCAGGAACAGTAATATGAAAGCCATCTCTGTGCCAGGCGCTGCCTTCCTTTCTTCCTAGTGCTCACAATTCTCCTTTGTGGCTTGGAGGGAGAAGGAGGTTAGGGAACTTATTAGCCTAGATGACATGTTCAAAACACATATTGCCATTGAGTTGGAACCGACTCATAACCGACCTTCCAGTAAGTTTTCTGAGTCTGAAAATGGCACAGAAAGAGATTACCTATCTTTCTCCTGCAGAGTCGCTGGTGGATTTGAACTGCCAGAGAAGGGTGCTTTGGGTGAGCAGGGCTAATAACCCAAGTCACATTAGTGACTCGCATGCACACAGGATTGCCTGATTCTCTATCCAGTGCTTCTTCTGCCACCATGCGACAAAACTCCTGACATAAGAGTGAAAATTGTGGGCAGGGAGAAAGAGAAAGAATGTGTTAATGGAAGTAATAGTTAATAAATAATGGAATGCCAAATAAAGAGCCACAGGAATCCAGCAGGTGTGCAGTAATGGATAAGGCCTTCCTTCCCTAAGTAAGGAAGAACCTAGAACAAAAGGATGTTAGATGGGACAGAGGGACCCCAGAGCTTCCCTGAATGAACTCCCAGTGACCAGAGTTGGAACAACTTGAGAACAACACAGTACTGAGTTTAACTCAAAGGATAATAAAAGCAGCCATGTGTCTGTATCATTATAAATAAATGGATAAATTAAAAAAGTAAGAAACAAAACAGAGAGAAGCAATTACTCTTACAGAAAAATTTCAAACAATAGTTTATGCAGGTATTTCCCCCTCAAAGAAGTAGAGCTGAGCTGGGCTATTTCTTCCACCTTGAGTGTTGGCTGTGTTTTGTGACTTACTTTATAAAAAGTACATTTTAGAAATAGGGAGTGGGAGGAGGTTACTCTTTTTTTTCCTGCAATTGTATTTATTTACAACTTCTGTTCCAATGCATTTTTTTTTATTTTTTTTGTTCCAATGCATTTTTAATAAAATGTCTATGTTATACTGGTTTACTTACAAAGCATACATTACTTTTCACCAGATCTTTCCCATTTCCTTTATTCAACTCTCCATCCATCCATCAGACGGTGTGACCCTGTGATTATCCCACTCCTGTTTATCCTCACCCCTCTGCTCCCACCCTCCTCCACTTTGATCCTCATACACATTTTACTAGTTATCTATTTCTACAATCATGGTCTTTTATACTATTTCTCCTTATGGGACTGAGTTAGTTCATTCAGCATAATGCTCTCCAGTCCCTACCAAATTAAGCAGTGATTTACAAAAGTATAGCTCCTGTATGCTACATAGTATTCCACTGTGTGAATGTATCATAATTTCTCAATCTGTTAGATTGTGGTTGGACATTTGGACTGTTTCCATGCTCTTACGATGGTGTACATGTAAGGCTATCAGTCTTAATGAGAGGATATTGCTCATCTCTCTCCCATGGACATATTGGTGGATTTGAACCATCAAGACATTCAGGCTTTTGCTAGCAGTGCAACACCCTGCAGACTAGACCATCAGAGATTCTTTTTTTAAAAAAAATTATCTTAAGGAAAGTTTACAGAGACTTTGGATTTCCCTTCATTCATTGTTGCACACTTTCTTCCCTGCCTACTCCTCCCCCCAAGTTCACTTTTCTCTTTGAAAAGTAAAAAAATTCTTTCATTGTTATATAGTCCCCTCACCCTCAGTTCACTCCACTATGCAGCTGTCATTCTGGACTCATATCATGACAATACCTAACCATATATTCCTCTTATTCCCTCATCCATTTCAATGCAGTATACACTATTTATCCCCTCTTAGTTTCCCCCCAACTCCCATGTCAAACCTGCTTTACAACAGTGACACTATGCAGCATTTATTCTTTTGTGACTGAGATATTTCACTCAGCATAATATCCTCCAGGGTCACCCACTTTGTATAATATTTCATGAGTTTTCACATTTTTCTATGCAACAAAGTATTCCATTGTGTGAATATACCACAGCTTCTCTAATCATTTGTTAATGAGCACTTGTGTTGTTTTCAACTCTTTGCTATCGTGAACAAAGCTGCAATGAACATGGATGACCATGTATCTGCTTGGGTGGCAGTTATGGTTTCTTTAGGGTACATTCCCAGTATCAGAATTACTGGGTCAGATGGTATTTCTATTTACAACTTTTTGAGAAAGCATCATACTGCCTTCCATAGTGGTTGCACCATTTTCTACTCCCACCAACAGTGAATAAGGGTTTCAGTTTCTCCACAACCTCTTCAGCATTTGTTGTTTGCTGCTCTGTTGAATTTTGCTATTCTTACTGGGGTGAGATGATATCTCATAGTTGTTTTGATTTGCATCTCTCTTAGAGCTAGGGATTTTGAACATTTCTTCATGTGCTTGTTAGCCATCTGAATGTCTTTGATGAAGTGTCTGCTCATATCCTGTGCCCATTTTGTTTACCTTTATCTTGTTGTGGTTCTCAAGTATTCTATAAATTCCAGATATAAGTCCCTTATCATACATGCCATTACCAAATACTTTTTCCCAGTCTGTGGCTTCAAGATGGTGACCTTTCAGAGAAGCTGATTGCTGTCCCTATTTCCCAAGGGCCCCTGAGTAGTTTCAAACTGCCAATCTTTTAGCTAGGAGTTGTGTGCGTACGCACTTATGCCACCAAAGACTCCTAAGGAAGAGCTAGATAAACTACAAACTTCAGTTAACAGTAACGTGTCAGTGCTGATCCCTTAATTATGACAAATGTGTCAGTAAAATGTCAACAACAGGGAAACTGGGGAAGGGGAAAAGGAGAACTCTCTGTCCTATCATTTATTACTTCTTTGTAAATGTAAAGCTGTTCTAAACCAAAAGATTCTTGTTATTTTTGTTGAGTGCCGTCAAGTCGGAACTGACTCATATCTGACCCTTCAATGCATTTTCAGAAGCAGTAAATCTAGAGAGAGATTTCTTAGGGAGGAAGAGGCACAGAGCTACCTCTAGATTATTCCAGGGCAGTCATTCTCAAGCCTGGCCACACATTAGACCAAGTCAGGGAGTTGGGTTTGGAGTGGTTGTGTTTTGGTTTTTTTTTTTTACTTTGTGTATGTTCTTTATTTAAAGTACTTACAAGGTAAGTACTTGGCTCAAGATAGGGCAGCATTCAGGGCTGTTGTTCATAGGATGCTATGAATCGAGTTGTAGTCAACTTGACAGCACATACTTCAACAACAACTTATAAAATATCTTCAAGTAATTTGTCAGGACAACAGCAAGGATTATCCCGTGCAGAAACTGAGAAATTATGTACACAACTTTACAGAACAATGGAAAACACTTTAACAGAATCCTGACAGCTGACCCAAGAATACAGTTCTGAGTAGACCCAGTGAAGAGAAGGGAAGTGCCCATCTGAATCCAACTTCAGTCACAAACTTCAAGGGCCAGTCTTATGTTTTTCACAGAAAGAGAGGCTGTTTGGGAAAGGTTCACATACAGTATAGGGGTCCATGTATTTCCTGGCTACACCCGTGATTAGGGTACCACTACACTAGGTCAATGTCACTCAAGTTCCTGGCCAGCCAAACTCTTGCAGCAAAAGTTTCAAGTTAAGAACCAAATTTCTCTGGAAATCATTTGTCTTGGTGATGACATCCTGAAGCCGATTTCCTATGTTATCTGAGATTTGGGGAGTTTCTTTTGCCAATTTCTCCGCACCAAGCCCTCGTATGAAGTGATTCAGAGTCTTCAGGGCTAGATTCTGCCCGTGGGAATATTTTTAAAGATTCCCAGATCATTTCCACATGCAGGCAGGGTTCAGAAAGCCAAGCCAGGGAAAGACATGAGTTAAATCTAAAGGGCTTCCATGGAGTCAGATGGAATTCTGAAAGAATTTTAGAGTTCTTAAAAGACTTTAAAAAAAAAATTGTATTGAACTAAATTCCCTCCCCTCCTGCTCCCCACAATATCTCCAGAGCTCTCATTGTTGGATCTTTGGCATCTCCCACTTTCCAGGGGATAGGGCTGCTCTTGTAATCAGGTGGTTGAGAGGTTCATGTTTCCTTTTGGTGTGAAAATGCAAAGTGACCTGGGCCAGTTAGGAAAAGAGCAGGTGTCCTCTTTCATCCAGCTGGGGTCACTGTCCCCTAAGGGGCCCCAAGTCGGCCCTTCCTGCCACAGGAGGTCTCAGACCTCAAGCTCATCAGAAGCTGGTCAGCCAGGAAGCACTAAAGCCACAGACAGATCACAGAAAGAGCTGATCCCCCTAAAACCCCTGTTGCTGGACAGTGAGAGGGAGACATTTCTGACTGGTAACCTGGCCCCTGGCCAGTAGGTCCCTTGATGCCATGCAACACACACCTGAGCAAGGTAAGAGAATAGGTGTGTGTAAACAATATTTGAAAAAGAAAATAGCTGTACAAATACAGCACTTGTTAACACAGGTGTTTATAGGTGGAATTATTTTTCCAGGGCTGCTATCTTCCAATCCTCTTTGTAAGTCTGCACTCACACCTGCAGGGACTTTCCTATTAAGCGAAGGTACAAAGGGGAAATGGATAGTCCATGTCGACCTTACCAAGCAGGAGGGCAGTGAGCAGCTTCAGGCCTGGGTATTTTTTCACAAAGTTTCCCTTTCTGGAGTGACTTTATTAATTTTTTTTTAAGCTGCTCTGACAGGATCTGGCCTGTTCTCCACTTCCTGCTTGGCTAGGAAAACTATGTAAGACCACCCTAAGGCAATCACAGCAAGAAGCACTCTTTCCTGGGACCCGGGAATGCTGGCTGCTTTACCAGCAGTGCTGCTGCTTCTATTCTGACTACCTGGGGAACCCTGGTGGTGTAGTCTGGGGGGAGCTGTGCTGTTAATATAAAGGCCATACCTCTTTGGTGCTTTGAATCCATCAGCAACTGCTTGGGAGAAAGATAGGCAATCTCCTCCCCTGGAATCTTACAGCCTCAGAAGCTCAATGACAGTTCAGTTATGAGTCAGATCCATCCCTACAGCGAGTGATTCCTACCCCCAAAGGAGGCATCTGAAACCAAAGTAACTTGGCTGGCACTTGTGAGTAAAAGCAGTACAGAGAGTAAACTAGGTGCTGAACCCAGAGCTCTTGGAAAGAGCCCCGTGTTGATACTGCAGAGAAGCAGGGCTCCTTGTGGACAGTGCTCCCCAGGAAGTACCAAGAAGTACAAACACACTTGACTTCAAAAGTAAAGTGTATGATTGTGTGCCACTCCACCGGAGAACATACTGCTTCAGTCAAGTGGCCACAGACAGCAAAGGACTAGAAACTACGGAAGAGAAAAGTTAAAGCTGGAAATCACCTCTTCTGTAACGGGGACCCAAAGAAACACTGGGTGCAGCCTTGTCACTAGTGGAAGTGGTGGTGGCCACCAGCTAGACGTAGACAACCCTCTCAGAGTGACCAGCTGTCTCGTAAGACTTTCTGGCTATAAATCTAAATAGAATCAGAACATCAAGACTTTCATTCCTCAGAAGAAACCATGGTGGTGCCATAGTGAAAATGCTCAGCAGGCAACTCAAAGAGTTACTCTGTGGAGAAAAATGAAGCATCCTGCTTCCATAAAGATTACCCCTTGGAAACCCTACCAGGCTATTTTACTCTGTCCTGTCAGATTGCCATTAATCAGAATGGACTAGAAAACATCAAGCTTGGGTTTTGGAATGTTGTTATGTTTTGGGGTTGTTTTTTGGTTTTTTGTTTTTAAGAAAAACTTCTTAATGAAGAGCAATCTCCTCCCGTGTGAATTATTGCCTCTAAAAACTTACTGGAGAGTCACCTGAGACAGTTCCAACTCCAGGGTGGGTAACAACAACAATAACTCCTAATGAACAGAAGGTCTCCATGACCAAAGAAGGAAACCTGGCTCTCCTCCAAATCTCCACCCTCAGACCAGATCTACCTTTGCTTCTCTGAGAGGTAGCCAGACCTGCCAAACAAAGTCAGGCCAGCAACCTGCCTGGAGGAAGAGAGAAATTTGCTCTGTCACTTGCACAAAAAAAAAAAAAAAAAAAAGGAAGAAAAGTGAAAGGGAAACAAAGCATTAGCTTGAACATTATTAGGTTCACCATGGAGAAGCTGAAAGGTTTTCCATTTGAACTGATGACAAATCTCTAAAAGATGGGCTGGTGTCTAATTAAACATTATTTTATGTCATTCTAATTAAGATGACCTCATATTATAATTACAGATCTGCTAAATTACTTGGAAATAATTGGAATGATTGGATAGACTCACTGCCTGCCAGTTTGGAAGCTCCAGTGTTCACACTGATTCCATCCACCTCAATCGTTTGAATCAAATGTTGTCTTTTGAAGGGACAGCAAATACTAGCAGGGAGACAGGAACTAAGGGAAGGCTGTACAGAGTCTGTCCACACAGGTCTGTGAGCACCTTAGCACCTAGGACTCAGGTTAAACTAAGAAATGGACGTGTCATCAAAGTACACATTCTTCTCACTCTTTTTAAGCTTAGGTATCACCTCCAAGATGCAAAACATCCCCCCCATGCATCCAAAACAACATTTTCATCACGCGATTTCAACTCACTGTGGTGCTGTATGGGTCAGAAAATTAGTTTTGAGGAGATGATTTTTCACAAATTGATTGCCAAACCTTTCTTCTGAGATGCTTCATAGGAGACTGGAACTATCAACCTTTCCCTCAGCAGCCTAGCATCTTGAACAAGACACCACACAGGGAATACACACGCACACAACACTCACTAATACTCACACCCTCGGCTGGTAGAAAAGAAGACTTGAAGTACTTGCTGAAGAAGATCAAGGACTATAGCTTTGCCTAGCATCACTAGGTAACTAGTGTGATAGATGAGGAAAAGATTGAAGTTGTCAAGGATTTCATTTTACTTGGATCCAAAATCAACACCCATGGTAACAACAGTCAAGAAATCAAAGGATGTGTTACACTGGGGAAATCAGCTGTCTCCTATGAACCTCTCCAAAAAGCTAATGGGCAGGGAAGTCTATTTAAAGACTAATGTACACCTGAGCCAAGTCATGATACTTTTAAATTGTTTGCAATGCATGTAAAAGTTGGACAATGAATAAGAATGCCAGAAGAATTGATGCTGGCTAAGAGTATTGACTATACTATGGACTACAAAAAGAACAAACAAATTTGTCTTGGAGGAAGTGTAACCTGGTTGCTCATTAGAGGCAAAAATGATGAAAATTCTTTTCACCCACTTTGGACATGTTGTCAGGACAGTGAAAAAGAAAGGGAGGTCCTTAAGATGAAGTGACACAACGACAGTAATGTCAGTAACAATGGGCTCGACTATTATCAGATGATAAGGATGACACAGGGTAGGTCAAGGTTCAGCTCTGTTGCTCATAGTTGTAGTCAACTCCATGGTGTATAACAGCATCTGGTATGTATCTAATGGAACTCTGAGCAGCCTGTATTCAACTTAGATCACTTTAGCTCCTACCTTCCTACCCATTCATCTCTTTTTACCATCAACATTTTGCTTGGTGCACCTTAGGATTGGAGTAGATGTTTATTCACATTTTAAAACCTCAAACAAGCAGATGAGTTATCAGCTGAAGCACAGATGAGTTATCTCCAGCTCTGGTTCTATGGAGTGCCTTTCACTTGAGCACCCTGACTGGGCAAACAGTTTCTCTTCCCTCTGGGTGCAGCGTTTCCTGGGACCAGAGCCCTTGCATTGGGTATAGTCTCAGAGGAACACCAGATAATCAGGTTTCCCAGGAAGCAGCAATCTCTCCACATTATCCAGGGGCTTGTTCTGTAGTTCACTCCCTACTTACCAGTCTTTGTATCTCACAGCACTGACTTCCCACTCTGTGTTGTGGTGACACTAGCACCCGTGAATAATCATGACATAAAGGGAGATAATTAATATTTAACTTTGCCAGAGGGAAGCACTTCAGGAAAACCATCTTTTAGTCAGAGGGGCTGATATTTGTCAGCTTGAGGGCAGGACTAATTAGATGCATCAGGCAGCAATGACAAGGAGTTGAAAACAGCTTGTCAGCTCCAACATGCCTTCCAAAGAACGATGAATGTCGAGTAATAGGCAAGCACACTTCTCACACAGGTGGGTCTGCTCTTCTCTACTCAAACCCAGGCTCAGAACCTCTCGGGTCAAATTAATGGCCCGGTGGCTGCCGAGGTCTTCCTTTCCTGGTTTGCTCACCTTCATCCAAATCCAGAGTCAGCCTCAACAGAAGCACAATGATTGCATGCTGGAAGGAATCATGTGAGATAACACTACCTGTCCTCCCAGGACTGGAAGCCCTCTCAACACTCCCCACTCAAAGACCAAGTGACTGGTCTTAAATACCTCCTGGAAAGAGCTGCTTACTCTCATTCCTTTAGCTCCCAGGCCAGTAGAATGGAGAGAATCAGGATTTTGGTGATTCAAATTCCTGTGTGCAATGCTCCTTTGTCTCCACGCCCACTTCTTCCCCAACTCTGGCTCTCATTTTAGGGAGTCTCAGTGCACACACAAACATCCTAGTCAGAAGCTCAGCCTTGACACCAACAATTCCATTTCCATTATCAATCCTGCTGCCTGGTCCAGGAGATTCTGCCTCCTCCTCTCTGATCCCCACATCCTCACTATAGCCACTGGCTCATGCAGGCCAGTCTCAGCTTACTCTTCATTGTAATGACCATAGGACCCACATATACTCATGAAATAATCCTTAGAGGCAAGAATGGTGAAACTATCTCATATACTTTGGGCATGTTCTCAGGAGGGGTCAGTCCTTGGAAAAAGACATCATCCTTGAAAATGCAAAGAGTTGTCAATCCATCCTCAATGGATAGATTGACACAGCGAATTCAGCAATGGACTTGAGCATGGCAGAGATTATGAGGATGGTGCAGAACAGGGCAAAATTTCAGTCTGTTATTAAAAGGATCAATATGAATTGTAGTCAACCTGACGGCACCTAACAACAGTAATGACAATCAATATTTATCTTTGGGACTTTTTTTCTATAGCTCCTATGTTATTTTTTTTAATAACATAAAAAAAATTCACTTTGTAGAGGAGATTCTAATCCATTGTGCTCATTCATCTGATTTCTAAGACATTTTAACAGAAGCAGGTGACCTCATCTGTCTCCCATACAGCAGATAAACCATTGACCGTTCAGTTAGCAGCCCAACACAAAGTTCTTTGCACTATGAACTAGAGCTATAAGAAATTTTCCCAATCAATGTCTCTTCTTATTCCTCACTCCAAAATCTATCCTCCAAAAAGCTGTCAGAGCAAGCTTTGCAAAACACAATCCAGAAATGGTCTCAAGCATGTCACTGATGATGCAGATGAACAGGTCTCTGATCTGTAAGAGTCACTAACAGTCACATTTGGAAGCAGGAGTGGCTTTCCCTTCTTAAACAGCATGCCTCTAGAAACTCTGTAAACTTTGAGAAATGATGATAATTGTAGAAAGTCTTCAAATGTTTTGCTCATAGGGTCACTATGAGTTGTGCTCAACTCGATGACAATCAATAACAACAAAAGTCATACTATTCCTGTTCTTCTTTTATTATAGAATTTTCAGAGGTCTGTTATTTAAGAGGTAGATGGCCAATCCTTCTTCCTAGTCTGTCTTAATCTGGGAACTACACTAAAACCTGTCCACCATGGGTTATCCTCTGGCATTTGAAACACCAGTGGAACACAGATTTCAACATCACAGCAACCCACAAGTACAGCACACTGACAGACAAGTGTTGCACTACTTAGAACACTGATAAATAAGCAAGAATACAGATATCAAAGCTACAAAATAATTATCAATATGTAGATCAATTCCTCCATATAACAAATTGACAGATCTAACAAATTGTCGAGAAGGAGGACTGCACTTCCAGCACTGTTCCCACAATTATTTGGGGGAAAAACGGTTGTCTAGATTGACCACACGGGGCCCCTTAACTCAAGCAACAGGGAGGTCCTGGGCTCCTCAACAGAGACAAAAAGCCACTTCCAGAAGGGAACAATAGGCTTCCTCCTTTGTGACTCAAGTACTTTGGGGATGGGGGCCGGGGCAGAATTGTCAGGCCTGAGGCCTGCAAAGCTGAGGAAGCACGAATATATAGGTGCTTCACAACATTGTTGTACCCTGGATAATTTTGTACTTGTAACAGCCTAATACATACTAAGAAAAGACTCTCATAATGTAAAGAAAGCAGCAATCAACATCAACCATTATGAAAAAAAAACAAAATAACCCTTCTTCTAAAAAAGCAGACCCTATGAATACCCCAGATAGACAGAATCAGAAGAAATACGTTGTTGTTGAGTTATTTGATCAGCTATAGAAAAAGATGCAAGTGTGGAAAGAAAGAATGGAAGTCAATAAGAGAGCAAGTACATCAGAGACAACAGTTCAGAAGAAATATATGAATGAGGAGAAAGTTGAACAGATATGGATAAAAATACAAAAGATGGAAGAAAAAAATTGATAGAATAGACAAAGAGGTAAAAGAAATTAAAAAATCATCACAAGACAGAGAAGGTACAGACAAATGGCAGAAGTGTCCAACATGCTGGTAGGACAAAAAAGTAGGACCAAAGAGATGGAACAGAGATTCAGTGAGCTGGAACACAAGAGCCTCACTAGAAACATACTTGAAGAAAAATCAGAGATGAGATATAAAGAAAATGAAGAAAATATTAGAATTATTTGGGGTGACATCAAACAGAATAACATGCATATCACTGGAATTCCAGAACATGGGAGTGACAGGGAAATCACTGAGAAGATTGTGGAAGAAGTACTAGAAGAAAACTTCCTAGGTATTTTGAATAATGGGGAAATCTATATTCAAGAAGAACAGAGAACACCAAATAGACTAGACCCCAAAAGAAAAACACCAAGACATAGCACAGTCAAATTCTCCAAATTAAAAGACAAGGATACAATTCTAAAAGCAGCATGAGAAAAAGAGTTACCTGGAAAGGGGAAACAATTAGATTAAGTTCTGATTTCTCAGGAAAACCATGTGAGCTAGAAGGCAATGGGATGCCATATACCAAAAGTTGAAAGATAACAATTCCCAACCAAGGATCCTATGTCCAGCAAAACTCTCTATCAAATTCAAAGGGGAAATTAGGCTCTTTGCAGAAAAGGAGGCTCTTAAGGAATTTGTGAAAACAAGATGAAAAACACAAGAAATTTTAAGTGAAGTCCTACACACAGAGAAGCCAAAGGAAAGTTAATGGACCATAATAACCAGAAACAATAGAAAAAGCAACACAGAAAATGGCAAAAGTAAAACTTGACCTGACAATTATCATAATTAATGTAAATGAACTAAAGGCACCAATTAAGAAGAAAAAGAGTAGCAGAACAGATTTAAAAAAAAAGCCCGTCAATATATTTTCTACAAGAGACACATCTAAAAAAGAGAAAGACAGACTCAAAATCAAAGGCTAGAAAAAATATACCAAGCAAATGGCAACCTCAAAAAAGCAGGAGTGACAATGCTAATCTCTGATAAAACAGATTTCAGAATGAAACCCACCATCAAAGATAAGGAAGGGCATTACATACTGATTAAAGGCACAATAGATCAAGAAGACCTAACCTTGGTCAACATTTATGTACCAAATGATAAACCTGCAAAATACATAAAATAATGGTAAACTGAATTGAAGAGAGAAATAGATAGCACCACAGTAGTGGTAGGAGATTTCAACCCACCACTATCACCAAAGGATAGATCAACTCCAAAGAAACTCAGCAAAGATGCAGAAGATCTAAACTATACAATCAGCCAACTCAAATTTGTGGATGTATTCAGAGTATTGCACTCAATTAAAACTCAATTCACTTTCTTCTCGAGTGCACATGGTACATTCTCCAGAATGGATCATATATTAGGACACAAAGCAAGCCTCAACAAATTCAAAACATTGAAATACTACAAAGTATTTTCTCAGACCACAGTGACATAAAACTAGAAATTAACCACAGAAGAGTAAAGCTTACAAAACACCTATGTGGAAATTAAATAACTCTCTGCTAGAACATGATTGGGTTATAAAAGAAATAAAGAATAAAATAAAAAAGTTCCTTGAAACAAATGATAATGAAAATACAACTTACCAAAACCTCTGGGACACAGCTAAGGCAGTCTTCAGGGGACAGTTCATAGCCATCAGCACATATATATAAAAAGAAGAAAAAAGTAGAATTAATGATCTAACTCAACACTTTCAGCGAATAGAAAAAGATCAAAAATCTAATCCTACAGCCTCTAGAAGAAAAGAAATTATCAGGACAAGAGCTGAAATCAATGAGATAGAAAACAGAAAATCAGTTGAAACCATCAAAAAGACCAGGAGCTAGTTTTTTGAAAGGGTCAATAAAATTGACAAACCACTGACAAATTTAACAAAGGAAGAAAAAAAAAAAAAGAAACAGAAAAGACACAGATAACTCAGTTAAGAAATTGCAGAGGTGACATCACAACAGAACTAGAGGAAATTAAATCAATAATATCAGAATACTACGAAAAGCTATACTCATAAATTCGAAAACCTAGAGGAAATGGACAAATTCCTTTTAATGCATCCCTGCTCAGGTTGACAAGGATATATATATAGAACACTTGAACTCACAAGAGAAGAAACTGAAAATGTCATAAAAAAGACTACCCCATAAGAAAAGTCCTGGACCAGATGGTTTCATAGCTGAATTCTACCAAACATTCAGAGAGGATTTAGCACCCATTCTACTTAAATTATTTCAAAAAATTGAAAAGAAGGAACATTTCCAGAGTCATTCTATGAAGCAAATGTAACCCTAATACCAAAACCAGGAAAAGATATTACCAAGAAAGAAAACTACAGACCAAGTATCTCTTATGAATATAGATGCAAAAATTCTAGCCAATATAATCCAAAAGTATAAAAAAATATCATTTACCATGACCAAATGAGATTCATAACAGGTATGCAAGGACAGTTCAATGTAAGAAAAACAATCAATATAATTCACTATATTCACAAAGTAAATTATAAGAACCATATGATCTTAGCAATTTATGCAGAAAAGACATTTAACAAAATCTAACACTGATAAAGACACTTGGCAAAATTGGAATAGAAGGAAATTTCCTCAACATAGTGAAAAGCATATATGCAAAACCAAGAGCCAACTTAATCCTCAATGGAGAAAGACTAAAAACATTTTCCCTGCAAATAGGGACCAAACAAGGATGTCCACTGTCATCACTTCTTTTCAATATTGTAGTGGAAGTGCTTGCTAGGCAATATGACAAGAGAAGGAAATAAAAAGCATCCAGATTAGCAAAGAGATGGTTAAACTGTCGCTATCTGCAGATGATATGATAGTGTACACAGAAAACACCAAAGAATCAAAAAAACTGTTAGAGTTAATAGGCCAATTTAGTAGAGTGGCAGGATGTAAAAAAGATCAATATCCAAAAATCAGTAGGGTTCCTCTACAGCAACAAAGAGAACTCAGAGAAGCAAATCAAGAATACAATAACACTTACAATAGCCAATCACAAATTGAGATACTTGGGAGTGAACATAACTAGAGATACAAGAGACCTATACAAAGAAAACGACAGAGCATTTCTGCAAGACACAATAAAAGACCTAAAGAAATGGAAAAATGTGCCCTGTTCATAGATAGGAAGATTCAATACTGTGAAAATTACAAACTACCAAAGGCAATCTACATGTTCAATGCAATACCAATCCAGATAGCAAATTCATTTTTCAAGGAGATTGAAAAGGAAATTATCAAAATTATTTGGAGAGCCAAGAGATCCCAAATAAGCAAAACACTTCTGAGAAACAAAAATGAGGTTGGAGATGTAGCACTCCGTGACCTTAAAACCTACTACACAGCAGTAGTAACCAAAACACCATGGTACTGGTACAATGACAGGCACATAGACCAATGGAACAGAATTGAGAACCCAGAAATAGACACAGCTCTCTATGGTCTATGATATTCAACAAGAAAATCAAAGCTATCCAATCAGGAAAGGATAACCTCTTCAACAAATGCTACTGGCAAAATTAGACTTCCACCTGCAGAAAGCTGAAACAGGATCCACATCTCACACCATACACAAAAATCAATTCAAGGTGGATTAGAGACCTGGGAGTAAAGCCCAAAATCATATTATTCATAAGAGACAAACTGGAATCAAGCTTAGAAGTGCTAGTCCAAGGTATAAAGAGACCGCCAAATATAACCAGAAATACAAAATCTGAAGAGGATAAAATTGATGCATGGGACCTTCTAACAATTAAATCCACGTGTGCATCAAATTTTTTTTTCCATCAGGATGAAAAGGAAACCTACAGACTGGGAACAAACATTTGGTAATACCATCTCAGACAAGAGTCTTATAACAAAAGTTTACAGAATACTCCTGGGCCACCACAAGAAAACAACGGATAAACCAAATACAAAATGGGCAAGAGAAATGGAAAGAATTTTCACAGAGGAAGTTATTAAAACGGCAAACAGATTCAAGAAGAAATGCTCCAAATAACTGGTAATAAGAGAGATGCAAATCAAAACCACAATGAAGTACCCTCTCACTTCAGTAACAATGGCAAAGTTTAACAGGGAAGCAAGTAATAAATGTTGGAGAGGATGGTGTGACAAAGGAACTCTTATACATTGATGATGGGATTTTAAAATGGTATGACCATTCTGGAAGATAATTTGGCACTTCCTCAAAAAGCTGAACATAGAAATTCCATACTTGGAATATACCCTGAGAAAATGACAACTGAGGCACAAACAGAAAAATGTATGCCAATGTTCATAGCAGCATTATTCACCATCACAGGAACATGGAAACAGCCCAAATGTCCAACCACAAATGAATGGATTGAGAAATGATGGTACATTCACACAATGGAATACTATGCAGCATGCAGGAGCAAAGATTTTGTAAATTATTACCTAACTTGGGAGAGACTGGAGAGCGTTTTGTTGAATGAACTCAGTTCCACAAGGATGAATATTATATAAAACCATTCGGAGACAGTGCGATTGGCACAGGACAGAGCAGAGTTTAGGGTTGTTGTACAAAGGGTCGCTATGAGTCGCAAGCGACTCGATGGCACATAACAACAATAACATAAGGATCTAAGAGGGATGGTAGAGTTTGGAAGCAGAAGGATCAGGATGTCCAAGAGGAGGGGGAACTAATCATGGGATTGTACAATTTGATGGATGGGGAGTGAGGGTAATTAAAAGAATTTTTCCTTGAAAAAAATGTATTCAAATTTTGTAAATAAACTAGTAGAAATTAAAAAAAAAATGACAGATCATTGCCTTGGAGGCAAAGATGATGAGGCTTTGTCTCACATAATTTGGACATATTGCTAGAAGAGGTTATTCTTGGAGAAGGACATCATGCTTAGGAAGATGGAGGGACAGCGAAGGAGAGGAAGACCCTCAATCGGATGGGTTGCCATGACTGAGGCAAGGGACTGGAGTGTGTCAGAGATTGTGAGGATGGCAGAAAGATAGGATAGGCTTCAGATCTGTTGCTCTTAGGGTCACAATGAGTTGCATTTGGCTTGACAGCATCTAACAATAAGAGTCACACTTGAATCAACAGTAGCTAACAACAACAATCATCACCACATAATGTCCTACTTCAAATGCTGTGACTCTCCCCAGTCTGATCCCATCCCTATGCACATACATGCCTCCCCTCCATTTGCCCTGTCCAACAACAGCAACTGGGTCCCTGCAACCACATCAATTACTAACTACACGGTCTAGGACAAGTCACTACAAATCCTCAATCAGTTTGTTCACCTGCAAAATGGGAACAAGAAAATAATATATACCAATCTGGAAGACTGCTGTTGCTGTTGTTATGTGCCGTCCAGTCGTTTGCAACTCATAGCGACCCTATGTACAACACCTAAACTCTGCTTTGTCCTGTCCAATACACCCATTCCGATTGCCCCAGTCACTGAATCAATCCACCTCATAGAGGGCCTTCCTCTCCTGTGCTGTGCCTCCACCCTGCCAAGCATGATAACTCTCTCCAAGGACCAGTCCCTCCTTACTACATGTCCAAAGTATGTTAGATGGAGTCTCAGAATCCTTGCCTCCAAGGAGCCGCCCAGTTTAACCCTTTCCAGGATGAATCTGTTTGTTTTCCTAGTAGTCCATGGTACCCTCAATCCTCTTCTCCAGCACCAAATCTCAAAGGCATCAGTTATCCTTCTATCCTCCCTGCTCATTGTCCAACTCTCTGATGCATAACAAGTGATCACAAAGACCATGGCCTATATCAGACGCACCTTAATCTCCAGAGAGACACCACTGCTCTTCAGTACTTTGGAGAGGTCCCTAACAGCAGACTTTCCCATGGCAATGCGCCTTTTAATTTCCTGGTTGCTGGTACCAAGACTGTTGACT
>NW_006399973.1:1314650-1360589 GCF_000299155.1 Elephantulus edwardii
AACACCTTTGCATAGTCAATGAAACACAGATAGGCATTCCTCTCATATTCCCTGCTTTCAGCTAAGATCCATCTAACATCAGCTACAATATCCCTAGGACCACGACCCCTTCTAAACCCAGCCTGGACTTCTGGAAATTCTCTGCTGATGTGCTGTTCCAGTCGTTTTTGGATAATCTTCAGTAGAATCTTGCTTGCATGTGAAATTAATGATATTATTCTATAGTTTCCACATTCTGTTGAGTCACCCTTCTTTGGGATGGGAACAAATATAGATTTCTTCTAGTTAGTTGGCCAAGTTGTTGTTCTCCAGATTTCTTGGCACAACTTGGTGAGCACATCCAGGGCAGGATCTATATGCATACAAGGAAGGCCAGTGAATACCACTATCATTCAGATATATGCAACAACAACCAGAGCAAAGGAAGAGGAAATAGAAGATTTTTGCCAACTTTTACAGTCAGAGATCGATCAAACATGCAATCAAGATGCATTGATAATAATGGGTGACTGGAATGCAAAAGTTGGGAACAGAGATGAAGATTCAGTAGTTAGAAAACATGGACTCGGTGACAGAAATGGAGCTGGAGAGAAAATGATTTAATTTTGCACCATCAAGGACTTATTCATTGCAAATACTTTTTTTAAGAGACATAAAAGCAGGTTATATACATGGATTTCACCTGATGGTATGCATAGGAATCAGATCGATTACATATGTGGATAAAACCGTTGGAGAAGCTCAATATCAACTGTGAAAACTAGGCCAGGAGCTGATTGTGGAACAGATCATCAACTACTCATATGCAAGTTCAAGCTGAAGCTGAGGAAAATTAAACCAAGTCCACGGGAACCAGAATATGACTTTAAGTCTATCCCACCTGAATTTCAGAACCATCGTAGGAACAGGTTTGAGGCCTTGAACACTAATGAACGAAGGCCAGATGAGTTGTGGGAGGACATCAAGGGTATCATCCAGGAAGAGTGCAAACAGTCATTGCAAAGACAGAAGAGGAAGCGAAGACCAAAATGGATGTCAGAAGAGACTCTGAAAATTGCACTGGAGTGCAGAGAAGCCAAAGCACAGGGAAGAATTCAAGATACTAAAGAGTAAATAGAAGATTTCAAAAGGCAGCATGGGATGACAAAGTAAATTATTAAAATGAAATGTGCAAGGAGTTGGAGTCAGAAAATCAAAAGGGCTGAACTCGCTCAGCATTTCTTAAGCTCACGGAACTAAATAACAAATTCAAACCTCGAGTTGCCATAATCAGGATGCTTTGGTC
Organism: Elephantulus edwardii; assembly: GCF_000299155.1. Lineage (NCBI taxonomy): Eukaryota > Metazoa > Chordata > Mammalia > Macroscelidea > Macroscelididae > Elephantulus > Elephantulus edwardii. The sequence goes on from NW_006399973.1 coordinate 1,315,936, forward strand.
AGAATGTTAAATGATCCAGGAAGTATTAAAAGTAGATGGAAAGAATATACTTAGTCACTGTATTGAAAGGAATTGACAGACACAGAAGAATTTCATGAAACAACATATGAGCAAGAGCCTATGGTGATGAAGGAAGAAGTTCAAGCTGCTTTGAAGGAACTAGCAAAAGATAAGGCCCCAGGAGTAGATGGTATACCAATAGAGAGATTTCAGCTAACAGATGCTGCCCTGGATCTGGAAGACTAGATGTTCTAAATGAAATTATGTATTTAAAATACCTGTAATAGGGTCATGTACTTAAGAGTCTGATAAATGTTTGCTGTCTTTCTTCAAAAAAACAGTAGGGCTAAGTCTGTTATCAGAGTGCCTGGGTCAAGCAAGTAAGTAGTGCCTTTGATAGGTAATCAAAGGGTGGAATCAAAAGGTGTGAATCCACCTATCAGCACCTCAGAAGAAAGGTCTGGAAATCTACCAATGAAAAAGCAGCCACTGAAAAATCCTGGGAGCACAGTTCTCCTCAGACACACCTGGAGGCCCTGTGAGTTGGAATTTCAGAAGTAGATCAACAGTTGCAATTGACTCAAAAGCAACTGTAATTTTGTTGTTGTTGTTGTTTAAAAAAAAAAAAAAGAAAAGTGTTACAGAGATGGCCAACTGATCACCAAGCCTAGGGTGGGAGAAGAGGAAAAAGAGAAACAAAATTAGGCCAGGGAAGAGGAAGGGGAAGGGCAGGTTCACATGATGGTCTAGGGGCCCGTCACCCACAAAGGACCAGAAAGGCACGCAGTACTTCAAAGTCTCCGTGGAACAAAATGTAATTAATCTTCTGATAAGTTACATTAAAAAAATCTGAAACAAAAGCCATAATAATTTCTTTAAACTAATTTGCTCTAAATAAGCACAAAAACAAAAAAGAATGGAAATCATTTCTTCTCATTCTCCTTCTCCACTTACACTGAACAGCATTGGCAGTGCCGGTGGACAAAGAAGGGGTGTTTCTCTGCACCCAGCACTCAGTCATGCTTCCTTTCGCTGCTCAGCCCTGGCTGGATTGATTCTAGAGGAAAAGGCTTGCTCCATTGGAGAGAGTTCCTTGATGATTTTTATTGACGAGAAAAGTGCCATGCGTGAAAGCAGTGTGTGGCCCTCACACCGCCACCCTCTCTCACTGGGTTTCCATGCTCCTGCAGACACCTGAGCAGGATGGCGAGAAGAGAAGAGAGAAGAGAAATAGAACCATGAATATCAGGAAAGACACAACAGGTGAACAGATAAACACAGAGAAAGTCAGAAGGGGGCAGAGACAGAGGGAGAGGCACAAAGAAAGAGAGATTGCTTGGTTTTTTTCCCTTTACTTCGTATTTGTAAGTAAATCAGTATAAAATAAAAATATTTAAAAAACAAACAAACCTACCTAGAAACAAAGAACGGGAACTCAGATCATTGCTGCCAGGTTGGAACTGACCCCTTCACTGGGCTTCCCACAACAGGAGGTTTTGATCATTTCTCTCCAGTGAAACTGCTGATGGCTTCAAACCTCCAGAGAGGTGTCACACTAGGATAAGTAGTACAATTCCCTTTGAACCACACCACCAGAGCTGCTTAGAAATGGCAACTCGACTCACTTTATCATTGTGAAGTTGGAACTGAGTCACAGCTGACCCTGCAGCGGGTTTTCAGCAGCTGTCAATCCAGCTGGTGGAGAATGCACCTCTTTCTCCCTCGGAGCAGCTGGTGGATTTGAATCATCTGCCTTTGGGTTGGCAGTGCAACTCCACACCTACTAGGCCGTCATAGACGGAAAGTACATCTGTATAACTGAAAGGCACAGACAGATATAAATAGGAAAAGAGAGAAAGACGAAGTCGAAAAGGAGAGAAGTAAGAATGGAAGCAGGAGTGGAGAGAAGAGACAGAGAATGGCTAATTTGTTGTTTTTCCAGGTGTGCCAACCAATCCCCTCTGAGGAAATTTGCTTTTCCTTCTGCTTTCAGTAGTTCCAAGTTTCCAAATACAGAAGAGTCAGTAGGTGGTCCGTCGTAGCCGAGAAAAGAGTAATCTAGTCTAGTGAAGATTAGCCAGAAAGAGCATTTACTCCTTCTTGCCACTGGTCACTGTACTGGACACAGAGAAGACAGTCCACACAACCCAGGCCTAGGCTCCAATGTGAGGAGACAATCAGATTCATTACACAAATCTCCGAAGTCAGCCACTGGATTTTTGCCGTCCTCCACTGGACACACACTTGCATGAGCATCCATCCACATCCCTCCCCGGCACCAACTGCAACTCTGTAGGCAGCAATATATTGGTCAGCAATTAAGGGACACAAGGGGGGAGGGGGAGTAAGTCCACAGAGAAAAAGAATCTATGAAGCACTTGAGTTGTTTGTTCATATTCTCTATTATAAGTTGGGATTATCATTTCTGTATATGCAGACAATGCTATGTAACGTACACTTTCCTAGATTTACTTGGGGTTGAAATGGTAAAACTTGATCTTTTAGATAGGAAGCAGGAGTGGCATCCACTTCCTAAACAACATGCCTCCAGAAACTTTATGAACTTAAATAAATGTCAATAGTTCTAGAGGGGTTCCAGGCCTTTTGTTCATAGGGTCGCTATGAGTCATGCTTGACCCGAAGGCAATCAACAACAACAATTAAAAAGGAGGAAGGGTGAAAAAAAAGAAAAGAGTCCATCCCTGTTGCTTTCCCAAAGTTTCCATACCCTTTAAGACTTGACAAGAAGAAATTTACTAATTCGGCTTTGGTATTGGAATCCTTTGCTCTGAATTCTAATCAAGCTTTTTGACACTCTGGTCAAACCACACAGGCCTGGGCAATATTTCATTGCTGCAGACCTTGACAACACCCTGCTAGAATGTTCTTATCCCAGTTCACCGATCCAACTTACATGTACTTCCAGTAAGATGAAAAACAACTCCTTTGGGCTTTGTCTCAGAGTTGTATATTCAGGAGAAACCAACTTCAAGATACAGAAACAGAGAGTCACAAGGAATAATCAACAATATTTCAGCTCACACTTAAGCCCAACAGGTTGGGGGGTTACCTTGGCTTCCCTAGGGTGACATGAGGCTTAAAGTCCTTGTCACAGTTGTTAGGTACCAATGAATTAATTCCAACTCATAGTGACCCCAAATGTAACAGGAACAATTATAGCCCTGCCCTGAAACACCCTACTGTTGTTGAGCCCATTGCTCCAGCCACCGTATCAATCCATCTTATTGACTATCTTCCTCTTTTTTGCTGACCCTCTACTAAATATGATGTCCTCTAGGGACTGCACCACCCTGATAACAGGCTCAAAGTATGTGACACAAAGCCTCACTCTCCTTGCACATTTTCAAAGACAGATTTAGTTGTTCTCTTGGCAGTCTATGGTATAGTCAATACTCTTAGCCAGTATCATAATTTAAAAGCATCAATTCTTCAGTCTTCCTTATTCATTGTTCAGCTTTCACATGCACAAGAGGCAATTAAAAATATCATAGCTTCAGATAAAAAAGAATAAAAAAGAATCATAGTTGCAAATGAACCTTATTCCTCAGTGACATCTTACTCTTTGGCACTTTAAAGAGGTATTTTTAAAAATATTTTCCCAATGCAACATGTCATTTTATCTCTGCTGTTTTTATAAGTGTTAGTTATGGGTTCAAATAAAATGAAATCCTTGACAATTTCAAAATTTTCTTCTTTTATCATGATGTTCCTTCTTGTTTCAGCTGTGAGGATTTTTTTGAATGTTGTTGTGTTCATATTGAAGGTAGTAGACTTTGATCTCCAAAGTCTTCACGTCTTTTTCGCTTGAAGAAAGATCACATAAATCACCAGGAAATCTTTTCTGAAAATATGCCATGTCATGACAATTCCTTCAGTGTCATAACAGAATTCCTCTACAGGTCTTGCAACAGTTATGACTTTTCAAAGGTAAATCATCAGGCCTTTCTTGTGAGTTACGTGTGGGTAGATCTACATTTACGGGATCAATCCATCTTATTGAGGGTCTTCCTTTCCTAGGCTGTCCCTCCACCCTTTCAAACATGACGTCCCTCTCTAAGGACCTATCCCACCTTGTAATATGTCCAAAGTATGTCAGATGGAGCTTCAGAATCCTTTCCTCCAAGGAACAGCCTGGCTTCGCCCTCTCCAGGATGAACCTGTTTGTTCTCCTAGCAGTCCATGGTATATTTAATACTCTTCTCCAGAACCACAGCTCAAAGGCATCAACTCTCCTACTATCATCCCTAATCATATATAAATTTACATATAAATATATATGTATATATTTATTATCATATATATATTTTATATATTAAATATATATTTTCATAAAAATGACATGTTAGAACAGATTGAATGCAGAAGCTGAAGTGGGGCTCTGATTTCTATTAAGCCTGGCATTAAAGAGCTTTGCAAATATGCAAATAAATAGCATCCTTTTATTAAATTTTTTGTTTAAAAATAGAATTCTCATCAATAAAATAAATATTATTTAAAGTAATATGTAATGGATTTGCTAGTATTTAGTGTTATTTTTTAATAAACAGATAATTAAATGTTTTTTTAAATTACCAGTTAAAATTTCAAATACAGTAAATGACTGCTTATAAAAGATGTAATCTACATAAGTGAAAACTCTCACCTCAATCATTTTTAGAAGTATGAAGGTGTCTGAGGCGGAACAGTTTGAGAAGCACTGTCTTAGTCATGTGCTACTCAAAGTAGCATGAGTCTCACCTAAAAATGTACTGTTGTTGTGTAACGTTAGGTCAGAACTGACCCACAGCTGTTCCTTCAGTGGGTTTTCAGAGGTAGTAAATCATACGGGAGGAGATTGCCCATCCTTCTCCTGTGGAGCAGCTGATAAATTTGAACCATGAACCTTTAGGATTGCAGTGCAACTTCTTACCACCAGTCCACCAAAGCTCCCTAAAAGTATATTAGAAATAGAAATCCCAGGTCTCAAACCTATTGAATCAGATTCTATATTTTAATAAAATAAAGAATTGTGCTTTGATCAGCATGGGTAGATTTATTACAGAGCAGGGTCCTTAGTAGCATAGTGGGTTACATGTTGGACTGCTAATTCAAAGTTCAGCAGTTCAAATCACCCAGCCACTCAGCAGGAGAAAGAGAATGCAGTCTGCCTATTCTCATTAAGACTCCAGCCTCAGAAACCTTTAGAGGATCACCGCCATGAGCAGGAATTGACTCAATGGCAATGAATTTTCATTTTGGTTTGTTTAAGGATAAGGAGGATTACACTTATAAAAGTATCTTTGGTTTTCACCTAAGTTCTTGTGCTAAATCCCACTGATTTAACAGTGCTGTCAGCCTAAAGTTTTCCTGAGAGGACAAGTCTACCATATGCAGAAAAGTATTAGTGAATATGCTGATAGCAAAATCCAAGCCCTGCTGGTCACTGTAGCAACCAGAAGCAAAGACATCATAGGTACACAATCAAAAGGAACAAGAAAAGAGGGCAACTGCCTGGTGAGGATAGGCCACTCAATGTGGCACTCATGGAGAGGAGAAAGGGCCATCTACTGTGGTGTCTCTGCACAGTGGGTCAATATTGAGTCCACAGATGTTAAAGTATATATGGGACCCAGCTGAGGTGATCATTACTAGTGGTCAGGCCTCCTCCTTGCATAGTGTCTTTCAACAATGCCTCAGCAGTCTCTGCGTCTGATGTCCCCGCGACCCCTACATGGGATGGCCTATACCCTGCAGCACTTGGTCCATCAGCCCATCCCATATCTAGTTCCCTCAGACCTAGCTCTGTCTTACTCCTAGGTAGAAGAATGATTAAGTTGCGGACACAGAGGTAAAACCTAGCAGGGATGGTGGGATAGGAACAGTATTGTAAGAGCAAAGCAGAGGACCAGGATTTAGTGTAAGAGGTGGGGAGTCAGCTTGAGTCTGGGGTGTTGAAGGCCAGTAAGGACTAAGGAAAGGCCACTGGCCAACACAGGCAACGTGTTCATTGACGTGCAGAGTTTCCTTGTGGGTAGAGAGAGAAGACCAAAGCTTGGCCATCCTGACTCTCTGGGGCACACAAGGTCTGGAGGCCTAACTTTCCTCTGTGCCAGCACCCACCAGGGTCAGGTTGAAGTCCTCGGGGAAAGAGTAAGGGAGAGGTTGACAGTGCAAATACTGTTTCTAGAAAATCCTCTCACTCGCTACTTATTCTCCTCACAATCCTAAGAAACAACTCCAACTATTTAGTTTCCCAAATCACTCCAGGGAGGGGGCTGGGCTGGAGGCAGGCATTTGCAGAGCTAAGAGGCACTCACCAAGATGAGTATGTGCTGCCACCAGTAGCAGGGGTCTCTAGAAGCAAGAAATGAGACAGGCAAGCTGAAAATCAGACAGAGCCTCAGAAAAAGACAGCATGCTGGAGCCATTTGGTGCTACAAACAGTCAGACAGTCCCCACCAGGCCCGAAGGCAGCACTCTGTTACAGTACCCTAAAAATGTGCTGCTCTGATGATGATCCTGAGGAAGAGTTATCAGAAGATTGGATTCGTTCCAATCGACTCTTTTAACTTAGGAGGCGGGGAGTTACCGAACATATTTTAGAAATATTTTTATCGGGATCTTTAAGATTGTGATATTCTCAGTGCCGAAAAGAGTAGATTTCAGACCTATGTGAAATGCACTGAGGCACGGAAGCTTAACACTTGGGCTCCAAAATTAAACCATCTATGTTTAACTCCAAGTTCCAGCTATTTTCTAGCTTTGAGCCAATTAATTAACACTTTTTATCACCTCAATTTCTCATCTGTGAAACGGGTAATGGTATCTAGCTAAAAGGGCCACTATGAGACTTGATGAGACGGTGTCTGAGGGAGTTCTTCAAACAGAGTTGGACCATAATGTTGTTGTAATTATTAGTTGCTGTTGAGTCAGGTGTGACGCACGGTGACCTTTATATAGAACAGAATTAAACACCTCCTGCAGCACCCTCACAGTCATTGTGTGTTTGAACCCGTTGTGGCAGCTCATGTCATGGTGGGGTTTCCTCTCCTTTTCTGATCCTCTACCAGACCCACTGAGATGTCCTTTCCTAATTACTCTTTGTTAACAACGTGCCTGAAGTGAGCAAGATGAAGGCAGATCATCCCCACTTGCAAAGAATATTCTGATTGTACCTCTTCCAAGGCTCCTTGGTGCATTCTTCTGATCACCAAACGTCTATTCAATGTTCTTTGCTGATACCACAAGTCAAACGTGCCAGTTCTTCTTGTTAGATGCCGTCAAGCCAGCAATAGCCCATGATGACTTTAGGAGTCTTAAATCTTTCTTATGTCTAAATTCTATATGCATGGGGTATTTTGAAAAGACCATGTTTGGGTCAGGTGAACCTTAGTCATCAAAGTGACAGTTTTGCTTTGTAATACTGAAAAGATATCTTTTATAGCAGATTTGCCCACTGTAATGCATTATTTGACTTTTTGACGGCTCTTCAATGGACATTATTGATCCAAGTTGAATGAAATCTTTGGCTATTTTTATTTCTTCACTGTTTATCACTAAGTTATTTATGGCACATCATAAGGGTTCATGAACACTGTGTTCATTTCCTGGGGCTGCCATCATGTTTTTGCTGTTGTTGTTGTCATGTGCCCTAGAGTCAAAACAAACTCAGAGCTGACCCTCCAGTAAGTTTTCAGGCTATAAATTGCACTCCAGAAGATTGTCTATCTTGCTCCTGAGAAGCAGCAGGTGGATTTTAACCATTTGCCTCTGGGTTGGGAGCACAACCCCCAATCCACTAGGCCACTAGAAGTAGCCAAGCACATAGCACTTGTGAAAACAATTTTTATCACTCAGGGATCTAGCCCTATTTAATTAGAAATGAACCAGAGGCATTTTTTTGTGACTTGTTTTATGGAACTCAAATTCCAACGAGGCTTTACCAAGCTCAGAAAAAAACAGAAATAGCAGAATGGTCCATGAAAAAGAACCAAGAACACAGATTTATAGCTCTGAGTTCAATTCACAGAAATAGAAACGTGTAGTAAGTACAAGGAAAGGATTTTCCTTGCCTGGAAAGAGCTACGCAGGTCTTCCTTTTCTCTTAATTCTACAAAATGGACCCCTCCAAAAGACAGAGACCCCTGTTTCTCCCCAGTTCAGCTCTTAGCTGGCTTTCCGCTGGAGACAGGATAAAATTTAAACTGCGGAGCATGGCATGAGAGACTTCATGAGCTGGACTTTCCACACTACTCTCTCCCATTCTCAGGGCCCCATACCAAGAGCAAAGCTTACAGGTAAGGAGCTCTGCTTGGGACCCAAGCTAAGTTTAAATCCCAGCTGCACCACTTACTGTGTGAATTTAGACATGGTTCTTGACTCTTTCAGCCTCTCCATCCCCAAGGGCACAGCATCCAGTCCCCTAACCAGACTCCCATCCCAGAATTGTCTTTCCCAGGGGGTATTCCCAGGCTGAGAATGAAGCTTGAGTCAGTGGACCTCAAGAAGATGGGGTCTGGGGAAGCTGGTGAGCTCCCCCATCAGGAGAGAAAGGGGAGCCAGAGGCCAAGGACTTTGCAGCACCATTCTCAGCAAGAGAATCAGGAACTAGAGCCCCAGCTGTGAGAGCCCCAATTTCTTAACCTTTTGCCACTTCCCCACTTTTGTCCCTTAGGTCCTCTGCCCTCTCGATTAACCCCTTCCAGCAGGAAGGGCTCTCCTGCAGGCGCAGTGAAGAGAGAAGTTGGAGAGATGCCCCTTCTTGAACCAGGACCACCCAGAGGGAGTCTGAGCAATGAGACCTGGGTCAGGATTTGAGGAATTGTTGGGGGCAACCAAGGCTGGAGGCCACCACAATCAGGTTTAAAACCTCTCTCTGAAAAGGAGCCTGATAAAAAGGAGGCAAAACTTTGGTCACCTTCTCTCCTGGGAATCTTCCAGTCCAGCTTGCTTCCCACGAGATCCCTCTGAGCGTGAACACTGAGGGTGGCGGTCTTCGACCATGAATTTTCCATTGTCAAGTACATTTGCAACAATCCTCACATCTGTCCTAATCCTTTCCTCATTTAATTATGTGCAGGGGTGAGAAAGATCAGGAGGCAAGGCTAAATGACTGGGAAGCAAGGTAGAAGAAGACCAGATCCCAGGCCTTTATTCAAACCCCGGGCTCAGTTGGATTTAACACAGACCCAAGGGAGATTTGATTTGGATGGCCCTAATAGAAATGATCAAGGTTGGAAGAAGAGAGAGTGATTAAAATATATTTAGTGATGTGTTTATTGGGACCTTGAGCCATTAAATATGTTGAATGCTTGTATCCTGTTAGTCATGGCAATTGCATCTGAAACACACTTTAAAAACTAGTAGTTTGAGTCCGCTTAGGAGTGCCTTCTTTCAAGACACCCTACTCTATTTTGGACAAAGCAACTACTAAAAGCCCTCTTGAGAACAGTTCTATTCTGACACTCATAGGATTGTCATGAGTCAGAATAGACTCAAAGGGAACAGATTTTCTTTTTCAACTAAAAATGTATTTTCCACATACATTGTTCCCTTGCATTTTTTGCAGCAAGTCTACAAGGTAGAAACTCGGTGTCAATGCACAGATAACTAGGGTTTGGACTGATTCAGAGGCTGAGCAGGTTAACTGTGAGAGCTGGGCATCCAACCAGGGTGTCAGGCGCTTACTGTGTGCTGTGGATGGAAAAGGCATCTACCCAGTGAAAGAAAGATGACATCCATCTTTCAGGATGAGTTTGGAATCTCTTCACATCTTACAGATGAAGAGTTTTTACCCATAGCTCATCCCTATCTTTAACCTATACTTTCTGAGTCTTCTTCCTTATTTCTAACCTCACTCACTCTCACCATAGTTTAAGCTCATTCCCTCCTGTTCGGTCCAGAGCAGAGGCAGAGGGAACCACCCACTCAACACTCATACTGTAAAAATCCTTGGTGTTCTGCAGACTTAGCAATCAGCTCTCGGCCTCTTCTTCCCTCCAACTTTCCTCACGGTTCTAATTTTTCAGTTCTTTACTCATCTTCTGGGGGCAGCAGCTTGGGTTTGTGGAAGGCCCTGCAGGGAAGGAACGTACACGCCAGTCTTGAAGTCAATAAGAGACTGAAGCCCAGCTCTGCCACTTGACAGCCATGCATGCGTCCTGGAACATGTGCCCTCCCCAGAAAATAAGCCATGAGGGCTGTTGAGCAGACGAAGGTCTTGCACACCCTCCCACAGTGATGGACTCGGGTAGCCTCTCAGTGAGTGGTCTTTGTGTGCTGTGGCATAGGAATCGACCCATAGCTGACCCTTCAGCAGGTTTTCAGAGACAGCAAATCGCATGAGAGGAGATTGTCCATCTTTCTCCCGTGGAGCAGCTTATGGATTCAAATTGCATGCCTTTGGGATTGTAGCACAGCTTCTTCTTACGACTAGGAAAGCGTCTTGCCCAGCTCCAGTTTTGGCCCAAAGTAGTCCAGATACCCAAGCCACAAGGCCTGTTCTTCCCTTGCCTGTATGTCACCTTTTCTCTAATTCCAGGGGCCCTGTGTCTCATGGACTGAAAAACATAACAAATTCTCTATTCTGCCATCATGGAAAGGCTGCAAGCAGAGGGTTGTGGATGTTCAGGGGGAAGGGGGGATTAATCATTGGGTTGTACAATTTGATGGGGGGGGAGGGAAATTGAAAGAATTTGTTCAAATTTGTATTTGAATTTTGTAAATAAACTAGTAGAAAATTTAAAAAGAAAAAGAACACGGTGGGGAGGAGGGGGAAATCATCAAACAGACCTGAGACTCTAAAGTGTCCTTTGAGACACCTCCCCAAGTCTTCTTCCTAAACTCTTCCTGTGTGGGTGGGCATTTGGAGACGCTCATGCCCCCAGCCCAAGATCCAGAGATGTGGGCAAATGTTCCCCTAGTTTCTTGGTTTGGGAGAGAGGGGGAGGCAGGCCAAGAAGATCAGACTAACTGCCTAACTGAACTCAAGATAGGTGACATCTATCGCTTCACTGCAATCTGCAAGCTTGTCCCTCTGCAAAGAGCCCTGTAGACTTGTCACACTGCAAGATTAGATTAGCAAGAAAGGCCCGTTCATCAAAAAACCCAGCTCTAGATAGCAAATATCTTGTTCTGTAGTTTGTACACACAGTGTTCATGAGACGAACTTGCCTCACATTGTTTCAAGCACAGAAATAAAGCAGACACAGCTCTCCTTGTCAAGGTTACACGCCCCTGGCCTTTCAATCATCTCCACACAGTTGACTTTTCCAAGCACCTCCTCCAGCCACTCTGAGTTTTTCCAAAATGGCAGCCAGCCTTCAATCCAGCTAAGCCTTTGAGATCCGAGACACCAAGCCTCCCTTTCCACCGTCTTCTCTTTGCCTGGTGGTTATGACTGCCCTGGGGTTTTCTGGAAAAGGGCATAGCTGTGTGGATGTCAGGGCCTTTCTACTGTTTCCTCTTTGCCGCTTGATTGATTGGCTGAACACAGCAATACAAGACTCCCCACCTGTCCCGACACCTGCTTACCAGAATTGGTAATTTGACAGCATTTGAAATGATGAATGTGTCGTGTCCTGTTTGCATTTCACACAGTTGGGAGAAATTAATAAAAATATTTTTTTTAAAAAAAGCAACACCATAACCAAACATCCAGATGAGAGAAAAGTGATCTTTTTAGCTATGATCTGATGGTCAAATTTCACTCTTTGAAGGAGAAGCGGGGCAGAGACTGTCAAGTTCTACCTTTAAGCATCCAAGCATGTTAGGAACAGAGGGCCGGATTCAGAGATGACAGGGACCCTAGGAGGTCATCTGGATCATGCTCCTGCTTTCATCCAGCCTCTTACGTGATGTGTCCAAAGTTAAGCAGTTTCAAAGATGAAGGGAGCCCCTCAGGTAAGAAGAGCTTGCTCTCCCTGCAGATTTGTTAGTTCTGCTGATGCGCTCATGTTAGCCCTCGCCCCCATCACCATGCGCACCACTGCACCAACCAGCCCGTGTCTTTCCTCTCCAGTCTCAGCCTTAGATAGAAGTATTCCACCCACTCTTTTAAAGGTGGTTCCTCTTTTGGTGTGGTTGGACCTTGTAGTGAGTAAGTACTTGTCCTGCATGAGGGGTTAAACCTGGGAGTAATATAAGCTCCTTGATGCTGCCACTTTCTAAAGATCCTGGGATAAAGATTTTCCAGTAACACAGATGCAACAGCCTTAATCCTTCCTATTGACAAGTCATCTTCCACAGCCTGGAACTCCCTGACTGCCTTTGAGAAGAAAAAGGGAACCCAAAATCAGTAGGCAGAAGGACATGGTCAACTAGTATTGAAAACTCCACATCCTGAAACTTCCCACATGGTTTGGCTCACTGATTCAATTTCTCAAGTCTTCTGCTTGTCAAATCAGCTCCTGAGGACCACAGGCTTAGGAGACAGTAAGGGCAATTGACATGACATTGTCTCAAAGACAAAGTTCTGCATCCTACTTGGATGAGTACCATCTGGAGTCTTACAAGTGGCCATTTAAGGTCCAGATACTGACCTCTTCCAGACAGAATGGAGTAAAGAAAATCACGATGTATAGAAACAAGCAGTTCCTAATGGGCTTCAATCTTCATGATCCTGAGACCAGAAGAACTAGGTAGTGTCATAACACTGCTGACCAGTTTGAAAGGGACCAGACCAAAGGTCTTCAACAGAAAGGTCTTCAACATGTTTCACATGTTTCAACATGTGAAACAAAATTCAAAGCCATCAAAATGTTCAGGCTTACAGATATGATAGATTTTTGGATCCCCCAAACACTTTGACCTTCAGTTACCCTCTGCATGTGGAACTGCCCTCACTCCTGTGGCACAACTTTCAGTCAAATAATAGGCAAGCCTAGAAGGTGAACAATAACTCCAGAGAGTTCTCTCTCCTCAGATCAATCAGCCATACAAGACCAAAATGCCAATATTTGTCCAGGAATAAGGCTCAGAAGGCAGGAAAGGAAAAGGCTAGAAGAATGAAGGGGGAAAAAGAGGAATAGGGAGGAAATAGGAAGAGTGCTGTTACAATGCAGAGGTTGTAACTCACAAAATCACTTTAAACAACTGAAACTTGAAAGTGAATGCCTTGAATAGCGCACAATACTCAGACGCTATTAGAGTCAAGCCCATTCTTAGAGCCTCTTCTCTCTTTCTCCATCTCTTATTCCTGCTGTTTGTCCAAGGCCAGATCTCTCTGGTACTCCTCTCCCTCTCATTCCTTCTCTCAGCATGAATGCTTCTCTCTCTCTTTGTTCTGTTCCACAGCTCTCACTTGCTCTCCCTCCCCACTCCCTCTCTTTTCTCCCTAACCCCCTTCTCTACCTACAGCAAGCTCTGCTTGTGCTGCCCCTCTCCCTAAATTAATCTCTGAACATCTACAAATATTAACTTCATTAATTTGGGAAGGATTTTATCAGAACAGAGGTTAATTGTCTTACCCTGACATGTTTTTGCCGAATACATCTGGGTGACAAAATTAATTTCCTCCTCAGCTATTTTTAAAAGTGGAACAAGCTAAGGGGGAAATCGGTGCCGAGTCTGTGCAGCCTGAGCTGGGCTGCCCTTCAGGAGCTCAGCACTAACCAGGGCTCAGCTACAGGGCTGCTCATCTACCCCTCCCTCAAACCAGAGGCACTGAAGCAGCACTGGGTGTCAGGCAGCCTCTGAGAGCCAGTGGGGAAACCTGAGCTCCAGGTTCTGGAGATTTCTATGTGGAGATAGAGCTGGGAAGGCTGGTCTCTCCAGCCCTAGCTGTTTAAGGAAAGCATCTAACAATAATACTAGGGAGCCTATACTAAGTGGCCAAGACTCAGAACCTACCTGGTTGCTCCAGGCATTGTCCCCAGGAAGGAGGGATGCTTCCTCCTAGCTTAACATCTACCGTGGGTCATATAAGGAGAAATGGAGTTGCAGCTATTGTGTGCCTTCAAGTCAGAACAGACCCATATCTGACCCACCAGTGGGTCTTCAGAGACAATAAATTCCATGGGATGAGGCTGTCCGTCCTTCTCCTATAGTAAATCACTCAGGAGATTGTCCATCTTCTCTTGTGGAGCAGCAGATGGATTTGAACCATCTGCCTTTGGGTTGGCAACACAACTTCTTGTCTCTAAGCCATCAGAGCTCCCAGGATTTGCAGAGATCAGTTAAACAGTCTCAGCTCCAAGACCTCTCTAGCCAGAACAAAAGAGCTGAAACAAATTATTCTGAAGGACGAAGGGACCCTGTGTACTTCATCAGGATCTGTATTGTTTGTTGCTATTGGTATGTGCTGACTCAGAGCTGACCTTCCTCCAATGGGTTTTTAGAGACAGAAAATTGCACAGGAGCAGTTGAGATTCAAGCTGTGTGCCTTTGAGTTGACAACCTAGCTCTTTACCACTAGGACACCAGGGCTCCCTCAGGATGTTGTTGTTAGGTGCCGTCAAGTCACTTGCAACTCATAGTAACCCTGTGTACAACAGCTCTGAAGCCTGTCTTGTCCTGAGCCAGTCTCACTGATTCTGACACATCAACCCCTATTGCCCCAGTTACTCTATCAATCCATCTCATCCAGGGTCTTCCTCTCCTACACTGTCCCTCCACCCTTCCAAACATGATGTCCTTTATCCAAGGACCAGTACTTCCTGACCACTTGACCAGGTGAGATGGAGCTTCAAAATCCTAGCCTCCAATGAGAAGCTAGGTTTCACCCTCTCCAAGACAGACCTGCTTATTTCTTGGTGGCCCATGGAATGTTCAAGACTCTTTTCCAGCACCACAACTCGAAGGTATCAATTCTTCTTCTGTCATCCTTAGTCATTTTCCAACTCTCTGATAGCCATGTCTTATTTATGATAGAGAGCTCTGGTGACTTGGTCCACAGCAAGGTACACTGTAAACCTAAAGACCACTAGGGAGATCCAGTGGCAAAGTTAGACTGTAGTTCTTTGGAAGCTGCAATCTCGCACAGCTCTGAGAGATGAACAATCTCCTCCCACGTGATTGTGGAGCTGTGGAAAACCAATAGAGTCAGCTTTGAGTTAATTCTAACTTGACATAGTTGAGATATATAAATTGACTCCTCCAAACACCACAACTGCACATAGCCCCATGACTCCAAGGCTCGAGCACCACCCACTGCACCCCCAGGTGCACAGGAATCGTGATGGGCAAGGAGAGATAAGGAGACTTGGTCTAAGTCTTCAAGCCCTGGACTTCAAAGTTGGGAATGTTTTCAAAGAGAACCCAGTGGGCCATGTAACGGAACAAACAGCCATCGCTTGGAGAGGTTAGAGACTAACATCCTGGTACCAGTGTCAAGCAGCTAAGCAGCTGTGTGACCCAGGACAAGCCACTTGGCTTCTCTCAGGCCTCAGTTTCCTCCACAGCCTCCATTCCTTAAACTCTCAGAAACCTAAATTCTACACTGAAGCTCCACTTTTGGGTTCTCAGAATCCTCGGGCCACCAAATTTCAGTTGTGTGGGCACCCACCTCAGCTACATGGTAACCCACCTCCTCCCTTCCAGAGTCATCTTCAGTGTCACCCTTGGCCTGGTGTAGCCCATCAGTGCTGGTGTGCCTAGAATCAGACTGTGGGGATACTCCTACCAGAGAGATAGGCTGCACATTCAAGCAGTCCATGAGCAGAATCAGCTCTCCTTCAGAATACTGTCAGGTCTGCTAAGCAAGCGCTTTAGATCTCATGATGGGCTGGTGGGTAAGAGTTGTGTTGCTAGCCTTAAGACAGGTGATTCAAATCCTAGCTGCTCCGTGGGAGAGAGCTATCCATCTTCTCCCATGCAGCTATTAACCTCTGGAAATCCACTGAAGGATCAGCTATAAGGGTCTGTTGTTTTTTTCATCGCAACAGCACATAATACCAATGATAAAGAAAACAGAAACCCAGTAGATCCGAAGGCCTCCCTGGGAGCCAACGCCAGGGACAAAATCCAGAGCCCCCTCTGCAACTTTAGTCAGAGAGCCATCGCCTCACA
Source organism: Elephantulus edwardii (assembly GCF_000299155.1). NCBI lineage: Eukaryota > Metazoa > Chordata > Mammalia > Macroscelidea > Macroscelididae > Elephantulus > Elephantulus edwardii. Next base: position 1,331,941 of record NW_006399973.1, read on the forward strand.
TGATATCAGCCCCCTTCCTTTCTAGGAAACAAGACACAGGAGGGTGGAGGGTGAGAACTGATGCCGATACAAATCCTGAATTTCCTGTTTCTCTAAACTGAAATATTACACACACACACAGAGCCACACTTCCCAACTGCCACTTCTGACCCTGCACAGAGAAATTTTCCTTCTGCAGCAATTTAAGTAACAGGAAAAACCAGACCCGGTGAGATAGCTGAAAGTCACAGCCAGCCTGCCCTGGGCAGGAATAAGATGCTGCCACCAGGGCCTCCCTCCCTTTGTTTAGCTCCTGTCCAATTGGGAATCTCCTTTCTCAGGGCTGTGCTCTCCCTCAAAAAAGCTGCTGCTCTGGCAGTCAACCAACCTGGAAGCCGTGTTTAAATGACAGAACGAGGCTTCCAGAAGCACCCCCCCCTTCTCAACATCCCTCTCAGCTCACCAAAGAACAATCCCTCAGACTCCTGCACACTCAAGCAGGATGACATAATTACACACACAATCAGAGGCCCTGCATAATTACATTCAAATTGGCTTGCACCGAACCCTTCCAGTAATCATGTTCACTCAAGTCTCCTCTGCTATGATCCTGAAATGCACGTCCCTGGCCTCTTCAACTGCGGTCCCTACCTGCTTGCACGCCACCCCGGACAGTGTTCGCTAGAACGGGACTCCCAGACTTCTTTGCAGGGGCAGTCCCTTAATGGTGCAAATGGTTAATATACTTAGGTGCTAACTGAAATATTGGAAGTTCAAGTCCACCCTGAGATACCTTGAAAGGAAGACCTGATAAGTTACTTTCAAAAAAGTCAGCCAGTGGAGAGCCTATGGAACACAGCTCTGCTCAGATACACTAAAGGTCATCATCATGACAAGTGGAGAGAGAGGAGTCTGGTGGTAAACAAGATGAAGGAAGACTTGTTCTTTCTCCCAAGTTTGAGAAATACCCTACCCTGCTTGGTCTGCCAAGGTGTGACTAGGTACAGATCTGAGTGTTATGTACCCCTGACAATGAATTCTATCAAGTACTGCCATTAAGTTGGAGCCAACTCATAGCTTCTAGTAGGTTTATGAAATTTCATAAATTGCATGGAAGAAAATTGCCCTTGGAGATCCCAACCACTGGAAACCCACAATCTTCCAGTTAGCTGAAGAGCTTCTTGTGAATTACATCTCCAGAGCTCCCCACTGAACGACATGCTATTGTTGTTGTTGTTGTTGTTGTTGAGTTGGAACTAACTCAGAGCTGACCCTTCCCCAGGTTTTCAGAGGCAGTAAATCACATGGGAGGTGATTACCCATCCTTCTCCATGGAGCAACTGCAGGATTCCAGCCACCTGCCTTTGGGATTACAATACAGCTTCTTACCACTAGGCCACCAGAGATCCACTCAACTGCACAGATGGAGGACATATACAGAGGGGCTAGGGAAGGATTCTCCAAGGAGATGGTAACAGAGTTGAGTTTTGAAATGTGAAGAGGAGTCAACTAAGCAGATCCATCAGAAAAGAGCCAGTCCAAAATCAAAACTAAAAAAGACCAAAACAACCAAGAAAGAATAAGAAATGCAAAGATTCTGGGGTCCAAAAAGCACCCAAACTGATTCAAGAACTGCAAGCTACTAGCAGCTAAAATTCAAAAGGGCCAATACTAAGATCTGGAATGTTAGACAGGTGCCGGAAAGAACCCTGGCCGTTGCTCCCACAAGGGTGCTGGGGGATTGAGGTGGGGCAATGACAGAGTCCTAGTGTGTGTTACAGAGAGCACTTGGAGCAAGGCAGAGGCAGACTAGAGATATGAGGGCTGCACTGATGTTTTAACTCAAAACCAAACAATGATAGTATAAGAGATCTTTTAATGCATTCATTTCCTCTAAGAAGTAGAGTTAAAAGCCACTTACAGACATTGCCAGATAAATTCTGAGAAAACCTCAGAGAGGAAGCTGAGAGGCCTTGTTTGGTGCAAAGGGGTACCAAGATCCTGACAAGTGAAGTGGTTTTGCCCAGGAGTTTATGTGGAACCAGAAAAGTTAGATCTGGCCCCATTTTCGAGATGGAGAAACCGAGATAGAGAGAGGTCTTGCACTGCACACAGTAAGTTCGTGCCTGTGCCAGGAATAGAACCCAAGTCACCCTGGACTCCCACATCAAACCACAGCCCCTTTGATGTGGGAGCTGCAAATGCACACCTTCTCCTGAAAATGCACCTGGGGTGGCTGGGCTGCCAAATTTGGACATCTGGGTGCTTCGAGGTGCCCCACCTGAAATACCACCACCCTTCTAGGAGCCCTCAGACAGTGAATGGCTCAGTGAGAAAGCCCTTGTGCAAAATATAAAGCCAGAAAGAAAATGTCTCCAAGATGCTAGGGAGTTTAAACCAGCCTCCCTGGACTCCTGCAGAATTACGTTTCTCTCTAAAGTGTTTCCTGCATCTTGTCATTATCTACACCTTTTAGATTATTTAATGAACAGTGAGTATCCCTCATACTAGATGTGTGAGTCCTGAGAATAGGCACAGGAGAGAATCTGAAGAATCATTTGTTGAGTGAATAAAGGGAGTCTGTCGTGAGGCTGAATTTCATGGAAGTAGAGTGTTGATTTCAAGTCTTACTCAAATCATCCTTGGTTCCTAAGTGGAGGATTTCCTTAAAAGCATACATGCCTTTAACCTTCTGCTATCACCATTTTTTTCTGTTTTTCAGTGAATATATTCTGGTTCAGGTCGGTTTACTCAGTGGCAGTAGACTTGTTTTTTTGGTTTCTGAGAAGGTACTTTCATGGAAAGTCATGATTTTCTTGTATTCTGGGACTTGTGGCTTTTGAAGGGGGAGAAGATAAAGTGATGTTCTGACTTTTGTTCTCAAGTCAAAGGAAATTGCACTGGAAAATAGCTAGGTTTTGTAATTGGCTGGTTTTGATATTCAAAAAGATGGCAATAGAAGAAGGAATGTAGGGTATTACCTCTGACAAACTTTAAGCATTATTATATCTTGAAATATCAATAGTGTGTTTATCTTATGTTCAACAAAGCATCTCCGTTGAGCTAACATACAAATATTAGTAGAATGAATTGTTTAATTCTTCATTGGAGTATCATTTTCATTCTTCATAATCCACATCTATTAAATACATGAAGAAAAATCTCCCAGTGAAGTCTATCAACTGCGGAACACTGTTCACGTCCTTTGCACATGAACAGGCATGAGGATCGCCTGCAGGAGTGAGTTAAAAGGCAGGTTGCTGGGCGCTATCACCAGAGATCCTATTTGGTGGGGTCTGCGGTGAGATTTAAGATTTTGCAGTTTGAACAGACATCTTGATAATCCTGACGTTTGCTGCTCCTGGCACCACACTTTGAGCTGCCACGTGCAAGCATTCGACTAAGTGCGGACCTGTGTTGTAGGGAGCTTTGAAGTTCTCGTCCCAGACTCAGGAACATGAATGTCTACTCCTCAACCCTTAGAGTTGAGGGGAGTTATATGCTACAATGGTATGGGGGGAGGGTCCTTTCCTTTTTTTTCTTTTTTTTTTTTAACGCCAAGAAACAAATAAAAATGTTACTGCAGCATCCAGATCTGAGGTGCTGAAAATTCACTGGCCCGATTCCTCCAAGAGAGCACGAGGCTCCTCAAAAAGAGGGCAAAGCTCAGCCTAGAGTCACATCCTGACTTCTTGAAAAATGACACTATTTATTTTGGCTTTGGTGAATGTGAAGGGGTGGGGGGGAGGGATCCATTCTAGCATGCGTACACACACAATGTCATTGTTGTGTGTGGTGTATTTTGTGTCACTGAGACACGGGGGACAGGGCACAAGGGGCTGATGAGCGCGCTGTCCCTCTGTATCAGAGATGCAGGCGGTTCAGCATCTCCTTGGAGTGAATCATGCGCCTCCGGGGCAGCCTGCGTGCTTTCCCAATTGCCCTAGCTATCAGAGCTGACTGAAAAACCAGTAGCAGCTGGCAGGAAATGGGTAAGAAAACTGACCACAGATAAACTGTAGGACTCTACAGAGTAGCAGGAGATAGAGGCTGGGACAGGAAGTCAAGCTGTCAGGCCTCAGCCCCCGCCCTGCTCACGGGGCACTCTCGGGGCCGCCGGAGGGTGCACACACCCGATAGTGCTGGGCCGCACAGCTGCCGGGTCACGATGAAGTAACACCCCATGCGCCCAGCTCTGCAGTGGTCAGGCTGTGGATGTGTGCGAGGAGGAGGCCCAGGCTAACACGGGCCCTCAGACCCTAGAAAGGCAACAAGTGGTAAGAAAGGAGAAGCTCCAAGAAAAGTGAAAGGCTCTGGGGAGGTCCAGGAAGGTGCAAGGAGTCCTAGCCCTCAGAGCAATGACAAGAGCTGTGCAAATTTAGTGTGTGATGTAACAGCGAGAGTTTAAAGCACAGACGGGAATGGACCCTCTTCTGTCCATTTCTTAACTCGAGCACCTGCTACAAAAATTATCAGCTCTCAGGAGGGCACAGTTGACAAGGAGGGTGGTGACAAACAGGTGAAGCATTGCCTTTTAAGGTTACGGATACAACTGTTCTCAAATGGTCCCGCCATTTTCCAGCCACCGTAAATATCGGTCCCTTTAAATCTAATAATGAGGAAAATAATACTTTCAGTGCTATCGACTTGGTCCCTGGGCAGAGCAAACTGTTTACACGGAACTCTTAACCTACAAGGTTTCTGATCCCAGCACTCCAGCAGCAGCGTGTAAGGAAAGACCCCCAGGCTTGCCTCTCCATAAAGACTACAGCCTATGAATCATCTCCGCTCTATGGGATAAAACAACATCATCTCCTACACAGTGACCCAGAGCCTTCCTCTGCATTAGTCCATTTCATGGTCCCAGAAATCCTAGGTACAGATCGTGTTGCTGCTGTTGTTATGGACCATCAACCAGATTGCAGAATACCCCCATTTTATAGGGAGCAAATTAAGTAAACCTTCTGTAGATCACACAATTCATAAGTGGAAAAGCCCAGATTGAAATCTTGCTCCAGCCTTATCCTATCCACTGAGTTAAATACTCTCTGGTGGCCTACTGGTTAAGGAGTTGCATTATCAACCCAAAGGCACTCAGTTCAAATCCATCAGCTACCCCAGACGTAAGGTGGACAGTCTCTTCCTGATCAATTTTCAGACTCTGAACACCCACTGGAGGTTCAGCTGCTTTGGTTCTGTCTTGAGAGCACATAGCAACAACATTCACAATGAGAGAGGAGCAAAGGGGATGGAGAGAGAGGAGGAAAGAGCATGGAGGTGAGCAAAGTGCCTGTGCCCTAGGTCCCTTGCCTAGAAGGAGCTGTGGTCATGGGCTTGGGCTGCCAACCACCAGCCAGCCGCTCTGTGGGTGCAAGATGGATACTGGCCTCCCATAAAGATCTGCAGCCTTGGAAAACTGTGAAGGGTGGTGGCTATGAGTTGGTATTGACTGCATGGCAGTGAGATTGGTTTTTTTGACTCTGTACCCTGCACAGACAAGATGGGCCTGCATGTGACCCCAGCATAGGCCAGTGAGGGGGAAACAAACTTGTTTGCATCCCCAAACCAACCCAGAAGCAGCCTCAGCAGGGTGGCAATTAATACCCTGTTAGCCATTAGCTTCTTTGTGACAAGAGGCAAGCAGGGGGCTGGCCTGGGCCTCTGATCTTTAACCTATTAACCCGGTCAAAGTGCCTTCCAGGGAGAAGAGGGGCAGCTGAAAAGGATGTGCTTGGGCACCCAGGGCCTACTTCTCTTGTCAGGCACTCAATGGGGTGGCCCTGGCCTTTCTCTGTAGTCAGCAGCACTGCAGGGGCCGGGGGGTTCCCCTTCCTGTCTCTGAGAGGCAGCAAACTGCAATAGCAGTGAAGGCTCTACACCTGCCCCCGCAAGGGCTGAGCGTGAACACTCCCCCTCTGCTGGCACCCAGGCCATCTCTTGGGTTAGCAAACGGAGTTCAGCTGGTGACTGACTCACCCCTGTTCCTGGAACTGTCTGAAGGAGGGAGAGGATGCTGTGGGCAGGCTCTAACTGTATCATCTGGGCTAAGGCCGGTAGCAGATGGTCCTTATATAAAAAAAAAAAAAAAAAGAAAAGAAAAGAAAGAAAGAAAAAAAATACTTCCAAGTGGGTTTAAAATAGCACAGCACTTACAATCAGCTGAATGGGGAGATATGAGAGCAAGTCGGTCATGTGGGAGCGGGCCCTGCAGGCTGGGACGTAGAACCCCCAGACATCAGCCTTTGTGGCTAGAGCCTAGAAGATAATACCTCAATGCCTCACCTAGAAACTCAGAAAATGCACCTCTTGTGGATGTTGTTGTGTGCCATCAAGTCACTTGCAATTCATAGATCCTATGTGTAAGAGCTCTGAACCCTGCCCTATCCTGAGCCAGTCTTACTCTCTCCAACACATGTACTCCTATATCAATCCACTCATCCCTGGTCTTCCTCCTGCGGTCCTGCACTGTCCCTCTCCCCTTCCAAGCATGATGTCCTTCTCCAGTACACCTACTCTATCATAGGCCTGCCTTATTCAGCAGGCTCACACACCTCCAGGAAGCCCCATAACAATCCCTGAGAAGACTCATCCCACCACCACCATCACTCCTCAGTCCATGACTTCAGGTCAAGAGGGCCTGCAGGTAAGTAACAAGCCCAACACAGAGAAGGAAAATGGTGACATTAGTCCTACCCTCTGCTTTCCAGCGTTGCTGTCCAGCACCCCCCATTCTCTCATATGTCAATCCAGGAAAGATCTTTCTTCATCCTGAAAATCAAGAATATGTAAGTACATGAAAAATATTGAAAATCAACTTCAGGTTCTAAGTATAGACTTAAGTACTAGGTCTAAGTAGTAGAGGAAAAGTCCTAGAATTTCTGGAATCTGGTCTGCATTTGAACCTTGCACTTGTCTTTCACTCTTGGTATATTGGGGACAAGGTGTACCATCTTTCTGAACCTTAGGGTCCTTATCTGTAAAAATGAGGTGAAAAGGAAATTCAATAGACCCTCTGTGGAGTTTAGAGAGGATTCTTTCTAATGGAACTCCCAACTCTGATTGATGTCTCCTGAGTCATGAGAGAGAACTTTTCTTCAAAACCGTTCTCTTTATTTTTTCCCCCTCAAAATTCCCTTTGTCATTTAAACCATGGTATTCTGAGAAAGAGTAACCAGTATGAAAGTCTGGACCTAAGGGAGCACCCCTGTGCTATTGTGGAAGCCCCTTGGAGGGGGATGTGATGGCATGAAGGGAGTTGCACACTGTAACAGGAGATGGGACATCTGGGCAGATGGGCAGCAGGACCACAAGGCAGCACAGGCCAGCAGCACAGGGCTGCAAGGACTCACCAAGACCGCCGAGGGCAGTATGAACCCCTCTGCTTACCAGCTGTCCCATCTGCTGAGCTCAGCAAGCTAGAACTGAGGGCACTGTGTCAACTGAGAGGTGGGAAAAGTCCTAAACCACAGGAACAATGTGAGGTGAGGTAGCACCCAGAGAACCAGAAGGCCTGCAGGCTGCTTGTCTAAGAAGGAGCTGGGAGGTTTCTACTGTGTTCACCTCGTGTCCTTTGGGGATAAGTAGTGATGTACTGGTAAATGTTTGTCAATCAGCTTTTGTAATTAACATCACAATCCCTCTGCGATGATTCTAGCAACCCTGATCTGACACATTTACCAATTTCTGTGCTATAAATAACCCTTTGAGAACCAGTTGCAAGCTATCAAATTGGACTTAGATTTGCTAGAAGACTTGTACAATCAGCTGCCATGAACTCCAATTTCCAGGAAAGCACTGACAGGTAAGTGATAAGTAGACTTGCTTTTCCCTTCAGCCTCACCCTCAGAGGAGAGACACAAAAAGAGACAAAGGCAAGAACTAAAATCTCAGAAAAGAAAAATTAGACCACAGGGCCGTAGCTTACATGAGCTTCAGCCTCATCTACCCTGAGATCAGAAGATCTAGGCAGTGCCTGGCTACCACTACCAATGGTTCTGGTCAGAACTCGCACAGATGGACCCTAACAGAAAGTGAATAAATTGTGAAAGAGAATGCTTTCCTAAAAATCCAAATTTACATGACTCATTGATGCTAAAGTCCTTCCTGAGACAATTTTCCTGAGACACACTTTAAAGCCTGAACCAAAATTATGTATCAGTATCACCTCTTAGCAAAATGGTATACGGCTACATGAAATAAGAGATATTACCAATGAGTGTGGCACTCCATGAAACCATGCAATGTTCTGAAAAACAGAAGTGACAGTTCTGAAAGTTTAAGTCTCATAAGGCACCTTCTGGGATGCTGTGACTTGGCACTAGGAAGGAAACGAGAACACTAGTTACTTTAAATTGAAGATGAGAAGATAAGATGACAGGGAAACTAGAGTAGTAAAAAATGCAACAACCAGAATGCCATTGAAGAGAATATTGACATATTGTGAGAAAATGCAATTAATGTTAGTGAACGATTTGTTAAATTGTCAAGTGGAGTATAATATGCTATGTAGATTTTTACCAGAATCCCAGTAAATTGTGACTTTTAAAAAACTATAATGGCAACGATTCCATCCAAAGACAGTGTAGATAGTGTAAGGGTAAAGTATCAAGTAGAAGGGTTATAACAAGGACTCTTCAGTTAGACCGTGGAAATTAATTGTCTGGTTTCAAATCTCACCTCTGTCATTTACTAGCTGTATGACTTTAGGCAATGTATAAAGATAATATCCATACCTACTGTTACAAAAAAAGACAGCTCTGGGGCCATAATCTGTAGAGAGTTACACTGCTAACCCCAAAGTTGCTTTTCCTCTGGCAATTCAAATCCACCAAGAGTTCTGAGGGGAAAAGATGGGCAGTTCTACCAAGTATGACTCAGCTTCAGAAACCCAATGTAGGGTTGCAGTGAGTTGGAACAAACTCCATAATGGCAATGAGTGAGTGCATGTGACCTCATTATATGGATAATAATTTTCCAATCTAATCACTGTGTAATAAGCTATTTATTTCTCATCAATAAAAGGAGAAAATATTGACATTGTCAAGAATTTTCTTTTACTTGGATCCAAGTAAAACTACTAGCAGCACTCAAGAAATCAAATGTCATATTATGCTGGGGGAATCTACTACAAAAGGCCTCTTCAAAGGGTTAAAAAGCAAGCACAGACTTCCAGGACTAAGGTATGTGTGACCCACACCATGTTATTTTCAGTAGTTACATGTGAAGGTGAAAGCTGAACAATGAATAAAAAAGACCAAAGAAGTATCGATGCATTTGAGTTGTGATGCTGCAAAAGAATGCCAAGTGTGTCATGGACAGCCAGAAAAAGGAAGAGAGTTTAGGGGAAGTACAGCCATGATCGTTAGAAGCAAGGATGGAGAGACTGTCTCACTTATGGGAATGTGTTATCACGAGGCACTAGATGTTGGAGATAATGTAGATAGTCAATAAAAAAAAAGACTCAACAAGATGGATTGACAGGGGTTGTGACGATGGGATTACACATAACAACAATCATGAGGCTGGTGCAGAATGCTGATGTACAGGAGGCCACTGTGAGGTGAAACCAGCTCAACGATGCCTAAGAAAAAGGAGCTATTGGTGAAGAGCCGTGTGGCCAACTCCACAGCTCGACTTCGCCAGCTACTCTGCAGAAGAAAGACGCACAGTCTCCTCCCACATGATTTACGGCCTCTGAAAATCCACCATAGGGTCAGCATGGGCCGGTTCTGACTCAACAGCACCAAAAACACGGCAAAGCTCAGAAAACAGGTACCTGACAACAACAACACGACAAAGTCAGAAAAGAAAAAGGATTCTAATTGAAGGAGGAATGGAAAGGAACACAGGGAAATGGGGAGAGTGCAGTTACAGTGTGGGGACTGTAATCCATGTCGTGAAATATATGTGAACTGTGGAGTGCAAAAGCAATTTGCTCTGAAAACTTTCTCTCAAATCACAATAGAAAGTTCAAAAAAAACTATCTTCCCTCAGCCCTACACCCTCTCCAACCACCATATTATCGCAAATTCCCCTCATACACTTCTTCAGACTTGTTGGCTGTCACCATTTCCTCTCCTCCACCCACTTGTCAGCCTACCCCTGTGTGGCTTCTGCCCCCACTTGTTCTGCAAAGTCAGCTCTTGCCAAAGTCATCAATGATTCTCTTTTTCTAAAGTCAAGAGGCATTTTTCATCCATCCTTTTTTTCCAACTTTCCAGCAGCTCCGAGCCTGCTGGCTACTTGCAACTTTTGATATGCACGTATCCTTCAATGTCCATGGCAACTTCATCTGCCCTCCCTTTCCTCTTTCTCTATCTTTTTGGCTGGGCCATCATCCTCTAAAATTCAGGGTCATCATTAAAACCAGGGTTCCTCAAGGCTTGACCAGGCCATAGCTTCTCTTCTCAATCTTTGTCTCTCTAGACAAGTTCATCTACTCAACACCACAAGTACTAGTAGTCAGGGATCTCTCCAAATTATTGAACAACAATGATGTCATTTTGAGGACTAAGGTGCTCCTGATTCAGACCATGGCCTTTTTGATCACTTGCTATGCACTTGCTATACTTCTGAGTTCTGAACACTGTTCCATAAGTAGTGTCAAATACCATAATGGTTACCCAGCATGGACAGTGTTTGGAGGAGCTTCCTGATTGATTCAGATTTAGAAGCAGGAATGGCATCCACTTTCTAAACCAGATACCTCTGGAAACTCAATAAACTCTATAAGCATAAAGAAATTATGTTAATTATAGAACACAGTTCAGATCTGTTGTTCATAGGGTCGCTATGAGTCATATTAAACTTAACAGCACTTAACTACTACTAAGTGAAACTAGCGTTATATTCTGGAGGAACATTCTTCTACTTTATACATCACTCTTGGTCAATTTGTTGTACTGAGGTAATCTGGGCTTGCTGTGATGCTGAACCTTGTGTCATTGGCGTGTCAAATTCCATAATGGTTTCCCAATGAAGACAGTGTTTGGTGGAGCTCTCCATAGTAAAACAGGTTTGGAAGCAGGAGTGCAATCCACTTCCTAAACTATGTGCCTAAGGAAACTCTTAACTTGGAGAAACGATGATAGTTATAGAAAGGCATTGAGTCTTTTGTTAATAGAGTTACTATGAGTCGTGCTCCCACAAGACTAGTATTTTTGAGCAACGTAATTCTGTGAGTTGCTGCCTGTGACATGCAAGGGTGTCCGTGCTGCCTCTTTGATGCCAGTAGACCTCCTTGTGTATCTCCACACTCATCTAAAAAGCTGTACCACTCCAGTTAAGAACCACCTCCCTCTGAGTGAAGTATCTCAGTCACAAAAGGACTAAGACTGCATGGTGCCACTGTTGTAAAGCAGGACTGACCTCAGGGTTGGGAGGAGACTAAAAGGATGGGTTCAATAATGCATACTGTATTGAAACAGATGAGGGAGAAAACTGTTTCAGAAGGAAAATTATTAGGCATTTTCTGTCATGACAGGAGTCCTGAGCGAAGGCTTTATAGTGGAGTGGACCTGGGGGAAGAGATTGTAAAACAATGAGAGAATTTTTCTTTTACTTTTCCAAGAGGGTAGTGTACTTGGGGGAAGGGTTGGGAGGGGAGAAAAGAGCAACAATGAATGAATGGAAAAAAAAAAAAAGAATCACCTCCCTTTGTGGTAAAGCCAAGAAGATGGGTACCCCATCTACTGTATTGAATCTCCTATAACAAATAGAGTTCCACAGTATGCAGCAGATGCCTCATATTGAATAAACTAATGGGAAACTTTTTGCATGTAAATTTTTTAACCAGGTGTTCAGCCATTTAAATAAGTAAAGCAGTTGCCATGGAGCTATTCCAACTTACGGTGACTCCCACCATCAGACAAGAGTTGTGCTCCATGGGGTTTTAAATAGCTGATATTTTAGAAACAGGTCACCAGGCCCATCTTCTATGGTACCTCTGGTGAATTGAACTTCCAACCTTTCAGTTATCAGCCTAGTGTGCTAACCGTTAGCACTATCGAGGGATTCCAAAGCTAGTTACTATCATAGCAACTCCATAGGTATCAGATTAGAACTGTACTTTAGGGCTTTCAGTGGCTGTTTTAGAGAAGATCACCAGGCCTTTCTTATAAATCACCTTCTGCTTATCAGTCACACATGTCAACTATTTTTGCCACTTAGAAACTATGCTTGTGACTGCTGTAGCAGGTGCAAAAAAGTAGCTTGTAGGTTTGGATTTGGGGAAACTATTTTGCCCACGGCACACTTGAAAACAAAGTCAGTCAGACAGGACCCTATGTCAGTCAAACTTTCTCCTCACCTCCTTGTGGAAAAGCTCAGGTACAGTGTGGGTGAGGAGCATCTTCTTTTGACAATCGTGCTGAGGATGCGGGTGACACTTCCCTCTGGTTGTCAGGAACTCAGCATCTTCTCCACCTGTTTCTACCCACGCCTGATGCCAGGGATCTGGCTGTCGAAGAAGAAATGAGCTGAGTACAAGGGAAGAGTGAGTCAGGATTCGGTGTGGACCCACACAGCTGGCGATGGTATCCTCACAGATATGTCCCTCATTTTCAACTCTTTGCTTTGTCATCAATTTTCTCTGCCTTCCTCAGAAATGAACCTCTCCTTTGCCCATAATCCAAATTTCAGACACTTCAGGAGCCTTCATTGTACCAACCAGAATTAATATTGGATTTCTACAAACGTATATCAAGTACTCATTGTGGTCATCAGAGCCACCTGAGAATTGGCCTGCACATATTCCTGGCTTATGTGGTGTCATGAATCTATCACCTTTTCTCAGTGCAACCAGATTATTTCTCATCAGGACAGTGCTATGACTTTGTCAGCAATGAGTAATAATTTCTTGGAGTCATAGCCTCAAGGTGCTCCCAGGAAATCTCATTATTCTCTTCTTACTCATTTAACACCAATTTCTTCTTTTGTATCAAGCACTCTACCAGACTCTCCTGCAGCCTCCTCTGAGCTGGGAAGACAAGAGTTTACACATGGAGGCCCTTACTGAGTAAGTCATAAAATATTAAATGGAGAACTGAGTTATAAAGTAGACACAAGAAGTTGGACTAATACATCTGTAGGAGGGATTGGCATTATTTGGAGCCTTGAAGGATAGACAATAATAATGCAGTGCTATGAAAAAAATAAATAAAACCCATGGCCAACGAACTAAATCTAATGAATGCCAACCCCATGTGATTCAGCGCAGAATTGCTGCAGAGTATTTTCTTGGCAGCAATCTTTAAGGGAGAGAATTCTCAGGCTTTTCTTCCACAGTTCTTCTAGATGAGTGGGTGAGAACTGATAACTTTTACAGTAGTAATTGTTATGAAGTGAATTGTGTCCCTAAAAAATTATGTCGTAATCTGTACAGGTGGATGAACTTCCATCTGTTGTGCTGGTGGTTGTTAGGTGCTCTTGAGTATGACTCATAGCAACCCTATAACCAACAGATCTGAACACTGTCCTACCCTGTGCCATCTACTTCTTCTCTAACATACCTGAGCTGATTGCTGTTGTACTGTGCCATTCTATCTCACTGAGGGTCTTCCTCTCTTTCACTGACCTTCCATCTTTTTAAGCATGATGTCCCACTCTAAGGAATATCCACTCCTAGCAACACATCCAAGTATTCTTGCCTATAAGGAGCACTCTGAGTATATTTTCTCTAAGATGTATCTGTCCTTTTGGCAGTCCAAGAGATATCAAGTACTCTTATCCAACACCACAACTCAAAGGGATAAATTCTTCTGCCATACTTTTCATTGTCCAGCTCTGAAATGTATGTTGCGGTTGTTGTAGGTGCTATTGAATCAAGTACAACTCATAGCGACCCTATGAAAAAAAGAGCCTATTCTATCCTGTGATCACTTCCTAACACACAAAAGCGCATTGCAGCAGTTACCATGTCAATCTACTTGGTCAAGGATGTTCCTCTTTCCCCTACCCTCCACCATTCCCAGAATCATGTCCTTCTCCAAGGAATAGCCCCTCTTAGCAATATGGCCAAAGTATGTGAGGCAAAGACTCATCATTTTTGCCTCCAAGACATATATGTTTCTGTTTGTTCTCTTAGCCATCTATGGGATGTTCAGTGCTCTTCTCCAGTACTACTGCTGCTAAAAGGCATCAATTCTTTTTCTATCTTTATTCATTGTCCAGCTCTCAGAAGCATAACAAATAAAAGGAAAGACTATGGCCTGAATCAGGTACACCTTAGTCCTCAAACTGACATCACTACTCCTCAGTAATTTGGAAAGATCTCTAACTGCAGATTTTCCCAGTATTATGTGTCTCCTTATTTCCTGATTGCTGGTACCAAGGATGTTAATTGTGGATCCAAACAAGATGAAGCTATTGACAGTTTCAAACTCCTCTCCATTCATCATGATGCTGGCTATCAGCCCAGTGGTAAGAATCTTTGTTTTCTTGACATTGATATGCAATCCATACCGAAGGCTGCAATTCCTTAATCTTGTGCAACAAGTGCTTCAAGTCCTCCTCACTTTCAGCAAGCAAGGTTGTGTCATCTGTATAACACAGTTTATTGATGAATCTCCCTCCAATCCTGATGTCACATTCCTCTTCATAGAGCAGAGCTTCTTGGATAATTTGCTCAGGAATGGAGACACCCCTGCCTCTCTCTCTTCTCAATTTTAAACCATGCAGTGCTCCCTTGCTCTGTTCACATAACAGCATCCTGGTCTAGGTATAGGTTCTGCATGAGCACAGTTGAGTGCTCTGGGATTCCATTATTCTCAATTTATTATAATCCACACAGTCAGATGCCTTTGCATCGTCAATAAAGCACAAGTATGCATTCTTCTGATATTTCTTACTTTCAGCCAGGATCCATCTGAGATCAGCAATGATATCAGTGAAATAGTTTCTGAATTTTGAGATGTATACTAAGTGATTAAAAAGACCATAGAAGTGAGGAGGCAATTAATCATGGGATTGTACAATTTGATGGGGGGAGGTGAAGGATTAGAAGAAACTGGTCTGTGAAATTATGTATTTGAATTTTTTAAATAAATTAGTATAAGTTTAAAAAAATATTGTGGCCTGGATCATCTTAGTCTTCAAACTCAAATCATTGCTTCTCAGTTATTTGGAGATGTCTCTGACAGTGGACTTGCCCATTGCAATATGTCTCCTAATCTCCTGACTACTGGCACTAAGGGTATTAACTGAACATCTACATAACAATGAAATTGTTGGCAGTTTCCATCTTTTCTCCATCTATTATGGTGTTGCTTAGCGAACCAGTGGTGAGAATCCCATCTAGGGAGAGAGTTTTCCTTGTTGTGTTAACAAGGTCATACCAGTGTAGAGTATATCTTACTTAAGTCAATCACTTTTGAGATATAAAAGGAGTAGGTTCGGCACAGAAGCAAGCAAGCACAGATGGAAGGAGATAGATGCCATGCTATATGAAGATTGCCAGGAGCTGAGGAACAGAAGCTGAAATGAGACAAGGACCTTCCCCCAGAGCCAACAGAGAGAGAAAGTTTTTTCCTGGAACCTGTACCCTAAATTCAAACTTCTAGCCTCTTAGGAGGCTATGAAAAAGGAGGGGTTTTTTATTTTTTTTTTTTTTTATTAAAGCCACTCACTTGGGGTATTTCTGTTACAGCAGCACTAAGAAACTAAGACAATATTCAAGTCATGTCTTAGCATTTACCACCCAGAGAGAGACTCAGAGAAAATAGTGATAGCTAATAAAAACTTCGGGCAAGTTGTCAAGAGGGGCCAGTCAGTAGAAAAGGAAGTCATGCTAAGAAAGATGGAGGGTCACAGAAAGCGAGGAATTGGCAAGATGAAATGACACAGTGACTGTAACAATTAACTCAGGCATAGCAGAGATGTGAGAATGGTGCGGGATAGGGTAAGGTTTAGATTTGTTGTTCATAGAGTCACAATGAGTCATGGTCAACTCGATGGTACCTAACAATAATGCTTGCTGAGTTCTGACATTGTTTTTCTAAGCAATGTATAAATACTCTCTCATTTTATTTTTGCAAGTTCTCTATGAGATAGATGTTACTCAGATCCCCACTTCACAGAAGGGTCTAAGGCATATAAAAACTCAAACACTTTGTCATCAAATTGGGACCAACTCGTAGCTGACCCTCCAATGGGTTTTCATAAGCTGTAAATTGCAAGGGTGGAAATTGCTCATTCTCTCTGACTCAGAGGAATTGGTGAATTTGAACCGCCTACCTTGAGGTTGCCATCACAACTCTCTACCAACTAAGCCAGCAGGTTCCTGAAGGCACATAAAATTAAATAATGTGTCTAATATTGTGTTGCTAGTTAGCAACTCATGCAGTCTTCAACACAGTGCAGTTAATAATAAAACAGCAAATAACAACAACAAAACCAGCATTACTAGGTAATGAATCCTCCAGATTTAACAGCCCCGTACAACATTTATTTGTTGTATAAGTTTTTATGGGACAGATTTAACTGATTCCTCTACATCAGAGTCTCTCCTAGGCTCCATCAAGGTGACAGCCTTGCAGCCATCAGAAGATGCTTTAAGATATAATGAAAGGCAAATTTGTTTCAAATTTGTGCTTGTAGCTGTGGAAATGCCTGAGGTCTCACTGACCATTGGCTACAGACAGCAACTCCTTGCATGGGGTCCTTCCTACAGTATGACGACCAGCTTCCTTCAATGTGAGAGAGTGGAAGGGTAAGAAATAACAAGAACTAAGTCATGGAAGTGACAGCTCACCATATTTGTCATCGTTTATTCCTGAGAAAGGAGTCACTAGGTCCAGCCCACACTCAAAGGAAGGAGATTAGTCAAAGGCATGGATATCAGAAGTGGGGCTCCCTAGGGGTCACCTAGAGACTGCCGACCATAGCGAGCTGACAGGAGAGACAGAAGCCCACACCCAACAAGAGATGTATGCTCATCAACTTTAGTTTAATTCCCCCATCCTGGGGATCTTAATTGTGTTTTCTTAGGCAATAATAATAGCCTCAAACTGAGATCAAATTTGATTCCCAGCCTGAGAGAGTTCTTCCTCCTGTTCTTCCCAGGAACTAAGTGCCAAATAAGATGAGCACTTCTTAAAGATCATCTGCACATTCAGCTATGTAAAGAAACACAAGGATATTTGTATTTCACTGGCGTCAGGCTGAAAGCTTGGCAGCGGCGTTGACTCCTCCCACCCCCTCACATATGATTTCAGTCAGTCCCTAACTCCTCTAATGTCTATCTTTTCCCTTTTTTTCCTCACCATCTTTAATCAAGAAGTATGTTAACCTTCAGTCTTTCCCAGGCATCGCTTTCATTGTCCTCTTCTAAGAATCAAGTAGCTTCTTGGAGAGCATGCATATCTCTCTGTGACCAAAGTTCTCGTGGTTGTTGTGTACTGTCGAATCAGAATCATCTCATAGCTGACCCACCAGTGAGTTTTCAGAGGCAGTAAATCACACAGGCCTGATATCAGGAAACGTATGTGTCAAGGATGCACCCTATCTCCATATCTTTTCAATCTATATGCAGAACAGATAACTCAGGAGGTGGGATTTTATGAGGAGGAATATGGTATCGGGATTGGAGGAAGAATCAACAACCAGCATTATGCACATGACACAAACTTGCTTGCTGAAACTGAAGACAACATATGGACATGTAGACGTCAAAGACTGCATGCGGCCTCCGATATGGATTGAAGTTGAACATCAAGAAATCAAATATTCTCACCACTGGGCTATTTAGCAGCATCATTATGGAAGGAGAAGAAAATGAGATTGTTGATAACTTCAGCTTGCTTGTTTCAACAATCAACACTCTTGGCATGAGTAGTCAGAAAATCAAAAGACAAATTGCATTGGAAAAGTCTACAGTCAAGGACAGCTCTAGAGTACTGAAGAGCAGTAATGTCAGTCTGGAGACTAAGGTGGGTCTTTGCAATTACTTGCTATGCATCAGACAATAGTTAAATATAATTATTAAGTATGACAGAACAAATGATGCCTTTGAGTTGTGGTGCTAAAGACGGGTGTTGGACAACTGTGAACTGACAGAAAAACAAACAGGTCTGTCCTGTAGAGGGTTAAACCAGGCTTCTCCCTAAAGGCAAGGATTTTGAGACTCTGTCTCATACACTTTGGGCCCATGGTCCAAGATCCTTGGAGAAGGACATCATGCTTGGAATGGTGGAAGGACAGCACAGGAGAGGAAGACCCAGGATGAGATAGATTGACTCAGTGACTGGAGAAATGGGATTAGGTCTGTCAGAGATGATGAGATTGCCTCAGGATAGGGCAAGTTTTAGAGCTAATGTACATTTAGGGTTGCTGTTTTGGAAGTAGGAGCGGCATCCACTTCCTAAACAAGATGCCTCCAGAAACTCTATGAACTTTGATTTGATACATGTTGACAGTTATAGAGAGGCTTCAGGCCTTTTGTTCATAGGTACCTATGAGTTTTGCTTGACTTGAAGGCAATCAACAAGATGAGTCGCAGGCGACTTGATGGCACACCACAACATAACACACAGGAAGAGATTGCCCAGCTTTCTGTCTCAGTGCAGTTGGTGAATTCGAATTTTATGCCTTTGGATAGGCACCACAACTCCTTACCACTAAGCTAACAGAGCTTCTTTATGACCAAAGAGCAAAGCAAATATGGACTCTAGTCTTCAAGGCTTTCTACTGAAAATATCAAACCTGCCCCCTCATAATTCCACCACTGTAGTTAAACTAATCTATATGCTTTGCATCTTCATATTTCTATTCTGTTCATCTTTCATGGTCAAGTCCATGGTATTTCTTTCCTATAAAACCCTCAAGACTATCTTAACTCTCCCACGCTAGCCTCTACATGTGTTTAACTGGGCCAATTTGATAAAAATACTTAGCGTAACAAGTAAAGCAGTCAAGAAAATCTACCTGTATCCACATCCTTGATTTTGCCTTCCCTATATGGTTACTCTCTGTATGTCACCCAGACTTAGCCGTTCTGCTCACCTGAAGAATGGCCTCAATGTCCTTCCATCTGAACTTTTGTTTAGAAACTGCATCCAGAGACTATACCTAGGCCCTGCAAGTCTCATGTCCCAATTCTTCTCTTACTACTTTCTTTATACCAAGTCACTTCACTGGTCAGAATTACAGCCTCTTTTCCACTGAACTCCTAGGGAGCTTATTACAACTATACTTTGTGGGGGCTTTCCATCTGATATAGCTAGTGGTTATTGTTTTGTCTCTTCTCCAACTAGACTTGGAATAATTTAACTAGATTTGAAATAATTTAACTAGACATGGAATATTTGATGATACGAATGTTTCTGATTCATCTCTGCATCCAAAACCAGTCTTGGGGCAAAAGGTAAACCTTATCAAGAATGATGAAGAAACCAAAATTGTTCATTAATACAATTCTCTTGTTTGGAAGGGAGAGAAAGCAAAAGCTTCACTCTTTTTATTTCTTAGCACTCAGAAGTACGAAGAAATCTTTCCACTTAAAATCTAAGGCTATAAACTCAGTAAATAGCATGGAACATGCTAGAGGCAGCAATGATGACAACAGGTTCTTGTGATTAGCTCAAGAGCACATTGCAGACAGATGGAGGAGTCTCTATGTTCCTCCTGGGATTTAAGGCAATATGTAACTGCATTTGCCATATAGGCACACCCAGACAATCTCGGATAGACATCAGGAGACCTCTGTCATACAAAGCTTTAAGTCAATGTGAACTCCAGGTCTTCCTGGCAATGCTTCCTCACCAGATGACATTCATATTACTCACTGCATCTTTACTGCTGAAATAAAAGTAGATTGTGCTGTCTCTTTTTCACATCTCTCAAAAGTCAATCTTATGTCCACATTGTTGTGTTGTTGTTGTGTGCTGTCACATCGCTTGCGTCTCATAGCGACCCTATGTACAACAGCCCTAAACTCTGCTCTATTCTGTGCCAAGTTCATTGTCTCTGACACACTCATCCCAATTACACCAGTCACTGAATCAATCCACCTCCTAGAGGGCCTTCTCCTCCTGCACCTGCCCTCCACCCTCCCAAGCATGATGTCCTTCTCCAAGGACCGGTCCCTGCTTACAACATGACCGAAGTATGTCAGACGAAGCCTCAGAATCCTTGCCTCCAAGGAGAAGCCCAGTTTAACCCTTTCCAGGATGAATTGTGTTTTTCAATAATATTCCAAAGATGAAACATACTCAGTGATCTTAGTGTCACACACCTGACATATTTCTAGACATTTGCATAAAAGGCAGAAGAGAGATGGGGCTCACAGTTAAGGGCACATTGACACACACCTTTACTCCTGATAATCACCCCATAAGGTACCTATTAGGGAGCTCTGGTGACCTAGTGGCAAGAAGCTGCACTGCAATCCCAAAGGCATGCAGTTCGAGGACACCAGCCACTCTGTAGGAGGATGGGCAAGCTCCCATGCAATTAACGGCCTCTGAAAACCCTTGGGAGGGTCAGCTATGGGTCGGTTCTGACTCTACAGTGCACAACAACAACAACAACAAAAGGTGCCTTTTAGGAAGCTTCTTAACTATTCTAATGCAAGTTTCTGAAAAGCTTTTATCACAGACTTTTTGGATTCAAGACCACTATATGCTCAAATGGAGTACTGAACATCTAATGAGTTTGTGTTTATGTAGGTTATATGTAATGGTATTTCCTATATTTAAATTAAAACAAATAACCTTTTCTATAATGTAAATTTATATCAAAATAGTTTTAACCCAGGTTATCTACAGAGAGCGACAGACGTAGATATTTAATTTTTTTTTTAATGGCTCACAGTTGGGGAGAATTGGCAAGCTCCAAGTCTCTGGGTCGGGAAGCAGGTTTAAGGCATCTCCAGGCTCACATTATTGCAGGGGCTGATAAACTCCAAATCTGCAGGTCAGGCAGCAGGCTGAAGGGTTTCCACATGCCAAAAACCTGAAATGAGACAATGACAAGCCAAATGCAAAATGGAGAGAGAGAGCAAATAAGTTTTGCCAATTTGTATGTCCATTTATTGGATGCAACAGTTTAAGTTTCCAGTTCTTGGGAAACGGCATCATGCTGAGAGAAGCGGAAGGTCAGAGAAGAAGATCCTCACCATGATGGATTGGTATGGTAACTGTAGCAATCGGCTCGAACATGTCTAGGATTATGAGGATGGCGCAGGATAGGGCGCAGGGTAATTCTGTTGTTCATAGAATTGCTATGAGTCATAGAGCGCTGATAAGAGTGGCAAAGTTTAACAGGGCAGCAAGTAATAGATGTAGGAGAGGATGTGGTGAGAAAGAAACTCTTGTTCATTGTTGGTGGGATTGTAAAATGCTACAACCACTCTGGAAGGCAGTTTGGTGCTTCCTCAAAAAGCTGAACATAGATATTCCATATGACCCAGCTATTCCACTACTTGGAATATGAGAACTGAGGCACAAACTGAGATTTGTACACCAATATTCATAGCAGCACTATTCACCATCACAAGAACACGGAAACAGCCCAAATGTCCAACCACAAACAAATGGATTGAGAAGTTATGATACATTCACACAATGGATTACTATGCAAAGACCCAGAAGCAATAATTTTGTAAATTATTACCTAACTTGGGAGGGACTGGAGAGCATTATGCTGAGTGTACTAACTCATTACCACAAAAATAAATACATATGAACCCATTATTGTAGAGTGAGTAAAGGGATCCAGGAGGGGTGGGAGAGGCTGGGAGGGATGTGGATGTGCAGGGGGAAGGTGGGATTAATCATTAGGTTGTACAATTTGATGGGTAGAGGGGCAAAGGAAATTGAAAGAATTTGATCAAATTTGTATTAGAATTTTGTAAATAAACTAGTAGGGGGAAATGAATATGAATGAAACATACTGTAAAGGTATTAAATCAATTAAAAATATTTAAAAAAAAAAGTGATGCTGCCAAGCCAAAGATGGGTAATTTTAATCTGTAGCCCTCAGGCCTGCTTTTGTTTTTGGACAAACATTCTTCTAAGTGGTATAGCACTGGTCTGTCCATTTGCTGTACAGAGGCAACTCGTGGTTGCTGTGATGCTGAATACTGTGACACTGATGTGTCAAATGTGATAATGGTTATCCACGGTGGATGTCTTTGGTGGAGCTCCCAGATTAAAACAAGCTTGTAAGTAGGAGTGGCATCTACTTCTGAAATAGCTTGCCTCCAGAAACTCTATGAACTTAGAGAAACAATGAAAGTTATAAAAGTGTTCAGGTCTTTCACTCATAGGGTCACTATGAGTCATCTATGACGAGATGGCACTTAACAATAACAAAAACATATTGTATGCAGGCCACACCCTCAAGGGCATTTGCCTTCCAATTGATTGTCTGATTGTGTCATAAAATGGAGGATGATTATTTTCTGCCACATGACTGAAAATCATGGCCTAGCCACCTTGACACAAAACATCAAAAACCACTTTATTACTAACATAAATCTCATATTCTAAGATAATTAACTATTTTTTAAAAAAATGATAGTGAGGAAAATGTCTTTAGTTTATACTTTTGCAAAGCTATGTCTAACTTAGTAAAATAACTGCACTATCTTTTCTTCTACATTCAACTTGTGGCATTTATTATTGTAATTCACATATATGAATAATATCTCAACCTAAAAAATGTACAGCTGGAAAAGGAGAAGACAATTAGATAATTTTGAATATTCTTCTATAGTGTTATGCCAAAATTCAACAGGTGGTTGTTCTTTAAAGGTTAGTTGTAGTTTAGAATCTGAAACCATCCTATAATTGTTTAACACCCAGTTACATGTAAATCTATTAGCTAGCATGTGCAATGATGGCTAGAGCAGTTTAGTACCACTGCTTTGACTATTGCGAAGATTAATCAGTGTAACTACCATTTCTTTCTTCTTTTTCTTTTTAGCATGGATGTTGACTTTTATATCCTTTCAGGTGAATGTTATTTTTAATTTTTATTTTATACTGGTTTATTTACAAAGTCCGTATACAGAGTTTTAAACACTGAATCTTTCCTATTTTCCTTCACACACACACCCTACTCATCAAATTGTGCAACCTTTTGATTAACGCCTCCTTCCCCTCTACCCCCCACCCATCCTCAGCCCTCTGCTCCCATCCTCAGCCCTCTTTGATCTTCACACTTGTTCTACAATAAATTGTCTTATACAATATTTGTCCTTATGGGACTGAGTGAGTTCACTTAGCATAGTGTTCTCTGGCCCCTCCCAAGTTAGGTAGTAATTTACAAAATCATTGCTCCTGCGTGGTATGTAGTTTTCCGTCATGTGAATGTACCGTAATTTCTCAACCCATTCAATTGTAGTTGGACATTTGGGCTGTTTCCATGTTCTTGCAATGGTGAATAATGCTGCTATGAACATTGGTGTAGAAATCTCCGAATATGCCTCAGTTCTCATTTTCTCGGTGTATATTCCAAGCAGGAATAGCTTAGCTACCATTTCTTTTATGTCATCATCGACACAAAGACAAAATTAAATAGTGTTTTCATAGTTTTAAAAAATAAATTTTGGTCTTGTTGCCTCACAGATGCCCAAACATCACTCTTTGAAACCCCCTACTGAATAGTGAAGGGGTTAGACCAGCTGAGCTAGGAAGTTGTTCTCAGATCAAACAGGCTGATCTCTGATGAAAAGTTCTGGGCATGGTGAAAGCTAGATCCCTAGGACAGTCGCCCTTACAAACGTTGTCTAATCAGGAAATTACAATTAATCTGAACATGCATTTATGAGGACAATGTTAATGTAAGAGGTTGGCCTATTCTTCAACTGACCTATAAAAACATGAACCCAACTATCTAGCTTAGAAATGATAAAAAATTATCAATATACTGTTCTAACTACCAGAAGAATGTACTGACCACATTTGATCATTTCTAAACTAGACATGGTATTTGTACAAATCTGAGGAGATATAGCCAGGGTTGGACAGAGGGGGAATGGAAAGAGCTTCTTGTCATTTGTTGTCTGTCTTAACACCACTTGCACACATGGGCTACTCCACCAGTTTATAAATGGGCCAGCCCAACACCACTAAATATAAATCCCAGTATTATGCATGTAAAACTATATACAGAAACACAGCACCTTGCAAATAAACAAAATTAACCTTTGTGTCAGAACCAAGTCTACTTTGTTGTTTGTTGTTAGTTATTGTTGAGTTGAAACCAATTCAGAGTTTACCCTCCGGTGGACTTTCAGATACAGTAAATAGCATTGGAGAGGACTGCCCACCTTTCTCCCACAAAATGGCTCGTGAATTCTGCGTTTGGCTTGGCAATCTCCAATCTCCTCCCGTGCGACTCTACAATACACAACAAGATTCCCTTAGGTAAAGAAAAAAACTGTTTTTACAATGTTCACAAGCATGTCTTATAAGCTTTCAAATTAATCATTTAGGGTTTTAAGAAATAAATGTTGCAATCTTTCATAAGATTGGCAATTAGTAAAACGATTTTGATAATTTTTTTTTCATTTATAACATCCTATAAAGTCAATATAATGTTTTCTTCATCCTAACTGTGATTCTCTTTTTCCTGGATAGTAGCAGAACAGTAAGGTAGAGCATATTATTGATCCTGAACTCAGGTTACTTCAGTTCAAATCCTTTCTCACTTACTAGTTGTGTGATTTAGGTCATGTTATTACATTTGTCTGCGCCTCAGTTTCCTCTACAATGGGACATACATGTGTTTGTACACACACACACACACACACATACACACACACTCACCAAAAACCCTGCTACCATTAAGTCAATTCCAACTTACAGAACACTGATGGTCAGGTTTCCAAGATTGCAAATCATTATGAAAGGAACATTCCCAACCTTCCCCGGAAGAGCAGGGCAGCTGGTGGATTCAAAACTCTGACCCTCTGGTTAGTGGCACAACACATGACATATGTGCCACCAGGTTCCCTTCACTATTATTATTATTAATAGTAATAATTAATAATAATTGTTATTGTTATGACTCACAGGATGGTGGTCTAGTGGTAGAAACTGTGCTGCAATTCCTAAGGCACACTGTTTGAATCCACAGTCCACCAGCTGCTCCCCAGGAGAAGGATGGACAGTGTCCTCCAGCGCTATTAACTGCTTCTGGAAACCTGTCAGTTGGTCAGCTATAGATCCTGCTCAACAGTACTCAACAACAAGTAAGTTCTAGGTATACAGATACCCATTATTCACTACCATTCAGTTGATCCCAAAGTACAGTAATCTTCCCCTGGGTTTCTCAGACTGTAAATCTTTACAGGAGGAGAGGCGGGTGGATTTGAACTATAAACTTTTTAGTTAGCACTGTGATATGTAATGTACCACACCACAAGGACTCCTTAAGGAGCATATTTAAGAGGCAGATAGTAATTCAATCTCATTTATTTCCAGATATCTTTATTTCCATAAAGGGTTGTAATCCATGGCCTTGAACTTCTGTGTAAAAAAGATGACAAGAGTCCAGAATGAAGGTTGCATAGTGGAGTGTACTGGGGTTGGGGGAGGAATTGTATACCAATGAAGGAATTTTTCTTTTACTTTTCAAAGAGAAGAGTGAACTGGGGGGTATGTGGTGGGCAGGGAGAAAAATGCAGCAATGAATGAATGGAAATCCAAAATCTCTGTAAATGTTCATTAAAATTAATAATTTTTTTATATTTTTTTTTAAAGCTGTCATGGCTGACCGTCTTTCCTACCGCCCCAGAGGGGGCAGCACATGGGTTCAGTGACAGAGTTCAGGAATTTAAAACCATTCGGCAGCAGGCAGCTCCTGGCTATCACTTCTCCTTTCAGTGACTAGTGTTAATAGAAAGGAGACCCCAGCAATAGCACCCAAAAATGTACCCCTGGATGCCCCTTTCAGTTCCAAGCTCAACCTCGAAGCTCAGAGACTATGGGAAGTGGAGGGATTACCATCTATGTTTTTATGTTCCCTCTTTAGCTGCCCTGGAGAGTCCACAGCCAGCACTTTCCAACGTGAACAGACCATATAATGATTGGCAGAAGAGGTGACCTGGGCAGGACTCAGCATCCTTTTCCAGCCCCACTTCCAAGCCTCAACTCTGACACCCAGGAGCTGGGGAAAAGACCACAGAAGAAACTAGCATATCCTCCACTAAAGTGGAACCACACCAGCTATCCCAGATCAGTAGAATAATATACACTAGTCAGATGTTTAAGACGTCTTGAGGGTTTATCAGTGAAATACCTACTGCAGAATATATCCCCATGAAACAGGGTTCTGCGGACACATGTTGTAGAGAAGGCCAGAGGATAAGCTGTGGATCATTTTAACCATAGTCATTTGGATTCTTTTGCAAAGAGGTGTGGAGTTATCACAGGTGAATCACACAGGAAGTGGCTGCAAAGCAGGTAATAATGTCCAGAGTCAAACACATACCACACATGCAGAAGGGGAATTCAAGAAAGTTGGCACAGCCAGTGTGCCGTCAGGCAGTTGCCTGCTCTTGCTGTGGGGCTCTTCGTGTTTGCTCTTACCTAAGCTCCGTCCCACTCAAGATTTCGCCCACAAGCAGCACAGGTGACAATGAACTTGCAGTGATCCGAGACTCTGACTTCCGTTTTCAAGAGATCTTTGCCAACATGATCCTTTACTGTTTTCAAACTCAGGGACTAAAAAGTTTGGAAGCTGAGTCAGGAAGAGGACACATTTATGTGACTCATTGCTCATCTTGAAAGATGAAGGAGGAAGATAAAGAGATGGTAAAGAAATAAAGAGAAAGGAAAGAAGAAGGGAAAGGAAATAAAATGAACGCTCATAAACTGGTACAGAAGTAGAGAGAAAGAGAAGGGGGAGGAAGAGGAAATAAATAAAACAAAAACTCATAAAGAAAACGAACATCATAGACTGTCACTGTTTTGTACTGTCACATCAGAGCTGACCTGTTGCTGACCTCCTAGCAGGTTTTTAGAAGCAGTGAATCACACAGGAGGAGATTGCACATCTTTCTCCTGCAGCTGGTAATTTTGAACCTCATGCCTTTACCATGGCAGTGCAACATCTTACCACCAAGCCCCTAGAGTTCCTTACCACGTAGTAGAAGTTTCATATGCATCATTTCATAATCACAGACATTTGAAGCCAAAATCAATATCCCCTTTACAGGCCACTTAACCAAGGCGACCTACCATAGTTTACAAAATAGTAGAACTGCTTCAGCCTACAAAACCCTTCCCTCTGCTTAATGCAGCTGCTGTGGTAGAGCAACGTCAGAAGGGCAAGAAAGTATCTGGAGAAAGTCATTAAGTGATCTCATATTTAGTCTATAGCTTATTATCAGAGGTATACACATAGGTAACCAAGGCCCTTGTCAGCTGACATCAAGTCTGTCACTGCTGTCAAGTCAGAACTACTCATAACTGACCCTCTGATGGGTTTTCAGAGGCTGTAAATCACATGGGAAGAGATTGCCCATCTTTCTCTTGTGGAACAGCTGGTGAATTCTAATTGCCAGAGAAGTATTGTCTTGCAGTTTAGCAGTGCAGCTCTCTATGGATTACACAACCACCTTTCCTTCCAAATGGCCTTGTTTTGTTTGTTAAGTGCCATCAAGTTAAGTATGACTCATAGGATCCTACAAACAGCACATCTACACTATATCCTATCCTCTGCTATCCTTATCACCTCTGATATTCTTGATCCCACTGCTGCAGCCACTGTGTGAATCCATCTCATTGAGAGTCTTTCTGTCTTTCACTGGCCCTCAACTTTTCCAAGCATGATGTTCTTTTCCAAGGAATAGCCTCTCCTAATAATACATGAGATGAAGGTTTGCCATCCTTGCATCAAAAGAGCACTCTGGTTGCACTTTTCTCCATATAGCATAGGAAGTTTCCTCTAGGGAACAAAAGATAGCAAAGGAAGACTTTACTGATAACAATCCAGCTGGACATGACAAGCCACACACTGTGCTAGAAGCAGGAGAACTGAGTTCAAGGCCAGCTCTGCCTTTAACTTCTGGGGAATTGACCATAATTATCATTGACTTGTACGTGAGAACAGAGAACACACTTATCTAGTTAAGTGTTTATCTCAAAAGGGGGGAGAGAGGAAGGCAGAAAAGGAAATAGAGGTGGTATAGAGATAAAGAGAAATGAGAAAAAGAGAAACAGACTCAGTAGCTTCTAAACGTGTAAAAAGGGCTGATGTAACTTCTTATTGCTGTTGTTCAGTGCTATTGAATCAACTACAAATCAACTAAACACTGAGTCTATTGAACAATAGACTCAGCGTTCTATATTACATCATCCTCAGAGACTTCACCATGTTCAAGCACGATGTCAGCCCATCTCATTGAGGGTGTTCTTTCCCTCTCACCTACCTCCATTTTCCCCTGCATGGCATCTATTTACAAGGATTGGTGCCTGTTGATAATATGCCCAAAATATGTGAGAAGAAATTTTTTCATCTTTGTCTCTAAGAAACACTTTAGTTGTACTTACTCCAAGATGATTTTGTTTGTTCTTTTGCAGTACTTCAATACTCTTCTCCACTAGCACAATCGAAAGAGTCAAAGACAACTCATCCCTCTATGCTGATGACATGATAGTATACTTAGAAAACCCTAAAGACTCAGCAAGAAAACTATTGGACGTAGTTGACCAATTCAGCAAAGT